>NC_138768.1:521335148-521865148 GCF_965119305.1 Pelophylax lessonae
TGTTGATATTGTGATCATGTGATTGCATAGTGATCACCGGATCCCCCAGTCTCCTTCCATGATCCAGTGGACACAGTGGTCACGGGAGCAGTGTGTTGCGCACCCCCCTAACCTGGAACAGGCTGGATGACGTACATATACATGACCAAGCCTGCCCGTGCCGGCCACCGGTTTGGCTGGCTTCTGCCAGACGAGCATGCTGGAAAGCCAGCAGTTGACCAGCTCCCAATGGCTGAGAGCGCTGACTGGAGTGTTCTGATGGGGGGGGGGGGGGGTCGTCTGCCTATTAGAACGCAATAGTAAAGCAGGGGAGATCGCTGTACTAATGTTGGATTGTTAGTACAGTGGCTCCGACCGTAGCTGACAGTTTGTTTTTTCATTCAACCCCCTGGGTTGAAAGAAAAAAACTAGTTTTATGTACTAGGCTTTACTCCTACAGTGTCTTGAACCTATTCAGCTAGCAGGAAAACCAATATTCTTTGATCTTTGTGAACTATTTTAGCTCTGTTTGCAAAATCTAGAACGCAGAAACCGGAAATAAATGACAACGGTCTAGCAGAACAGGAAGAGCTGTGCACACTTTACTCTGTCTGGAGCAACTAAAACTTGGCCACAAAAAAAACCATACATACACCCACACACACACACACACAAATGCATTCTAGTCTAGGGTATATGACTGGAGTAAGTGTGCAGGGGAGGAAGCTTAAAATATGAAAAGACCTGTTCATATTTGTCTTATATTCTAAAATAGAGCAAAACTTAGCTCAGGATTCTGGTAAAATGGACAGAAGTCAAGTAATTCACCCCAAGTCTAAAGTGCAGTTTTTTTTTACATGCTACAGTTTGAGCAGAGTGCTCAGGCCCATTAAAATAAACTGTAATGCAATGTGATGACAACACCCTTTTGCGCAATGTGTCCTGTCAACACTTACCTTCTGAAGAGCTCTTTAGAAAGTCAGCTTTGATAAACAGCGTTGAGAGGAAGAGCAATATTACCATGTTAGTCACATATTTGCAGCAGTCACAAAAGCTACCTGGAAAGGAAGAGTTTATCTGTATGAGTGATTTTACATGTTTTTTTTGTGGTTTCTATTAAATGGAACAACACTGTAAAAGGCCCTTTGTTAAAATGAGTTCTACAATCACATTAAACACTTTCATTTTATAACATCAACATAAGCAATCCTTATTTTTGACCATTTCTTTACACAACTTCCTGAATTCCCTGCATTGAAACTTCTCCTCTGTGGTTTATTTTCCATTACTAAGGACTATATATACTATGGTACCTTGCTGCCTGCAAGTGGTGATTCCAGTTCTGACTCTGACTCCTGAAATTCCCCTCCCCCTACACAGCACCCCTGTACTTCAGAAGGCAGACTGGGAAATGTCTGACACAGCAGTGTCTACTTATAGGGCATAGTGAGTCTATGTCACAGAATTCAAGGAAATACATTTCTGGGGATCTTCAGAAAGTAAGTTTACAAACTTCAAGACGTTCCAGAATAATAGGAGTAGTGTGAAAATAATTGAAATTCAATGTGGAATAAATATAATTATTTTACATTCTGACCACAGATACACTTTAATAGAGAAAGTGAAGGATGAATTAAGGCTAAATTATGTTTAGACTGGTTCTTCAGTGGTGCAGTTTATGCCTGCACCACCAGTCTTCCTGTAGTGATGTCATGTCATTGCATTTCTGGAGCCTAGGAAGACCCCATTGCTGAACACCCAATAGAAAGTGTCCACGTCACTCAGGCAGCTTTTTTGGACACCTGAAGGATCTTCCCAATATGCTGTGAGCAGTGGCGGCTGGTGCTCAAAATTATTATTTTTTGGGGGGGGGGGGGGGGCGCAAACAGAAAAATGTAATAGGCATTGCTTTGCAGCAAAAAACGCTGTAAAAAATTGCGTGATTTTGAGGTCGCAAAAGTGTGAAACGGGCCTTCAGTAATTAAGGTATAGTGTGCCCCCTTTCAATGCAGAGAGACCAGCGTGCCCCCTATTAAATGCACAGTGACCCCCCTTTCAATGCACAGTGACCAGCGTGCCTCCTTTCAATGCACAGTGACCCCCCTTTCAATGCACAGTGGCCAGCGTGCCCCCTTTCAATGCACAGTGACCAGTGTGCCCCCTTCAAAACAGTGACCAGTGTGCCCCCTTCAAAACAGTGACCAGCGTACATGCCCATTTCAATGTAGTGACCAGCATACATGCCCCTTTCAATGTAGTGACCAGCATACATGCCCCCTTCAATGTAGTGACCAGCATACATGCCCCTTTCAATGTAGTGACCAGCATACATGCCCCTTTCAATGTAGTGACCAGCATACATGCCCCCTTTCAATGTAGTGACCAGCATACATGCCCCCTTTCAATGTAGTGACCAGCATACATGCCCCTTTCAATGTAGTGACCAGCATACATGCCCCCTTTCAATGTAGTGACCAGCATACATGCCCCTTTCAATGTAGTAACCAGCATACATGCCCCTTTCAATGTAGTGACCAGCATACATGCCCCTTTCAATGTAGTGACCAGTATACATGCCCCTTTCAATGTAGTGACCAGTATACATGCCCCCTTTCAATGTAGTGACCAGCATACATGCCCCTTTCAATGTAGTGACTAGTATGCATGCCCCCTTTCAATGTAGTGACCAGTATACATGCCCCTTTCAATGTAGTGACCAGTATACATGCCCCTTTCAATGCAGAGACCAGTGTGCGTGCGTGCCCCCTTCAAAGCAGTGTGTTGGCCCCGCCCTGAGGCATCACTTCACTTACCTCACACTGGTGCGGTGCCGTGCTGCTGCTGACGGCCGGGAGTCGAGACTCGGGAGACTTGGTCGGACGTCTTCTTCCTCCTCAACCTCGCATGCGCGCAGCTGCCCTCCTCTCTGACAGCGGGCAGGAAGGATACGTCGGGACGGTGTGTGACTAACGCACGCACCGCCCCCCACGCGACTTCACCCGGGATGTCCTCTATGATTGGTCCAAGCTGGAGTCTGGACCAATCACAGCCAGGACATCACTAAAGTGGGGAGTGTCGGGGCACATTGCTCTGCGCCCCGATGACCCCCAGAAGGCCGCCCCCCCAGAAGGCCGCCAATCGGCGCTTCTGCTGCACGCACGTGGGGTGCAAAACTCCACCCCCCCCATAGCCACCAGTAAGTCCGGCGCCCCTAGTGGGCTGAAAATGGTATTTTTTTTGTCCTTTTTTTTTATTTGGCCACAGATTAGGGGGGCGGCGCCCCTGTGCCCCCTATAGACAGGCCGCCACTGGCTGTGAGGAATCTGGTGTATTGCATGTCCATAGATTTAGGCTTTTTATGCTAGATTTTGTCTGGAGAACAGCTTTTGAGGGACCTTTTATCTGTACAGAAGTCAGAGCCATTTAACTATATCTTAAAGCGGTTGTAAACCGCTGGTTGTTTTTTTTTTTAACCTTTAAGGTAAAGGTATAATGTGCTAGTATGCATTGCATACTACCACATTATGTGAAACTTACCTGAAAACGAGGCAGCGTCCATCTTCACCCGGTCTTTATTTCGGGTCAGCGGACTCCGGCTGTGTGACAGGCCAAAGCCACAATGATGTCACTCCCACACATGCGCGGGGGACCTGTCGTTCACGGCACAGGTATCTGAAGGAACGGCACAGGTGGCCGTTCCTTCAGAGCACATGCATCAATGACGTCATCAGCTGCACGTAATGTAAATAAACGGTATTTATGTTTAGGAGATATTTACAGTACCTATAGGTGACCCTTTTATAGGCTTACCTATAGGTACAAATTATGCCATATAGTTTACTTCCTAGTTAAGTTTGTTGGGTGTAAAACGAAGTACTAAGGTTTGCCTTATTTGACGCAGAAAGGTTCCATGTATTGTGTAATCTGTAGGCAGCTTCAATGATATGATGTTTATAAAGCATACAGTTATTGCATTTAAAATATCTGGAATTAGCAAAATCAGATTCTCACTTACATACAATTAAATATGTAGGTTAAATGCAGGAACCAAAGAATGTAGATAACAATACCAGGCATGTTTGAAAGGGGGTTAAAGCTAAGAGATTTGATATATTTTAAGCAATTAGGTTACCCAATGTTTATGTTGAAGGTAACAACATATTTTAGAAGGGGTAATTTGGGATGCCGGCTCCTATAGTATCTTGGACTGCTGCCTTCTACTATTTATTGGAAACAGAACGAGACATAGCTGCCCCCTTTCTCCGCTCCTTTTCATACTTTCTCTGGAACTTTTATTACAACACATTAGACTTAATCCTGACCTGAAACTCTAGAGTTCTTCATACAAGTACATATCATCATAAAATTGCTGCTTTTGCTGCTTACGCAGATGATTTACGGTTTTATGTATGAGATCCGCTTATCTCTTTACTGGTCTTATTGTCCGAAACATGTGCATATGGTGACCTGTCGGGCTTTAATGTCAATCTGCAAAAATCGGAGGCCCTCAACATTTCTCTCACGCCTCGCTCCCTTGCTCACCTTAGTAGCAACTTGTTTTTTCGTTGGGCCTCTGAAGCGATCCAGTACCTGGGAACCAAAATCCCTTCTAATCTTCACCTTATTTTTCAATACAACTTCCAACCTTTATTAAGATATTTCTCTGTGGACTTAGAGAAATGGAAAACACTGGCTATCTCTTGGTTTGGTGAATGCAACGTTCTCAAAAAGAATATCATGCCACGTCTCCAGTATTTTTTGCAGACTTCACCAATTAAGATACCTCAGGGATTCTTTAGTAAGCTCCGGACAATCTTTATTAGGTACGTTTGGCAGGGTAAACTTTCCTGTCTCAAACACGCACTCCTACAATGACCCAAGCTCGGGGGAGGGAGGTTGGTCTTCCCGATCCTGCCTTGTACTGTAGAGTGGTTCACATGACTAGAGACTCCTCTCACAAATTATGGGTATCCCTGGAGAAGAAATCTGTACTGGCCCCCTTAGCCGGCCTTCTGTGGAAAGGGATTCGATAATCCTGACTCTCATCTCCACGTCCCTTGATCAAACTCACTTTGCTGGAACTCCATAGGTACTATAGGATGGCTGAGACTTCTAGTTCTCCTCGCCCTGATGCCTATTATCAGCCACCCAGACTTTACTCAAGGTATTACTAATAAAGCCTTTCAGCTGCAGCCAGACCAGAACCTGATTAGAGCTTCTGCCTTTCTTGGTCTTTCAGGATGGGTCCATCCATCGGTCCTGTATGGACCACTCAACCCCTGTGCTCTGGGCACGTGGAAGTATTTGCAACTGTCTCATTTCCTTAGGTCCCTCCCAGACTATACCTGTTTCCGCAGACAACCTACTTTATTTGAAGAGCTTTGTCTGGGAGATGAGCCCTTACAGAAATCTCTCTCCTCCTCCTACTGTATCCTACTTTCAGATACATGCCAGCACAATCCTCCAAGGAAAGAGACCTTAACACTACCTTCTCAGAGGACCAAAAGAACTAGATACTTCTCTTTGCAGTAAATATAAGGAGACCACATTTAAAAATTTTGATGCGCTGGTATTGGACCCCAACAGTACTAGTTTCACTATTCCCCCGGACACAGCCCGCTATGATGGCAATGTAGATACCAGGCTGGCACATTACTCCATATCTTCTGGGACTGTCTAAAGCTCCGCCCTTTCTGGCAACAGGTCCTGCAGATCATTCACAAACTTACAGACATTTCTCTTTTTTTTTTTGTATAATCTTTATTTAAATTTTTTCAAAAAGTAAACAAGAAAACACACAGAGAAATGCATGGGAGGTAAGACAACAAAGTAAATAAGGAGGTGTTCTCCTCAAGGGTATCACGTAGTGCAACTTAAAAGTTCGAGGCCACAGAGTTCAGAAGGCTAGAGAGCTTCATGCATGGCAACAAGTTAGTAAGGGCAAGGGCGATGACCCTCCCAGGCAACATTTAAACACATCTATCATCATTATAAGTGCCATACACAACAAGGGTGGGTCAGTAAGAGACTGGAAGCCAAGGCCAGAGAGCAAAGGGAGGAGGAAAAAGAGGAGAACGTGAGGGGGATGGGGGGGGGGGGGAGAGCACAAAAAGAAAAAAAAGGGGGGGGGAGGGGGCAGAGAGGAGCGGGGCAGAAAGGCAGAGAAGAAAGGCAGAGGGATGAGGAAAAAAAAATGAGTCCAGAGGTCATGAGGCACTGTCATGATAAGAAGAGATAGAACAACAAGGCAGCAACATTTCATCCATGTCTAAGGCAATAAGAGTCTGTGGCTAGAATCCATCATACAGCAGGATCAGCGACCGGTGCGGGCACAGGGCCGCCCGCACCCGAGGCCGTGTAGTTTATCCACACTGCCCATTTTGTATAAAATTTGTCATAGCGGTCCTTACATCGGGCCATCCACTCCTCAGCCGCCATTATAATATTCAACAGTGAGATCCAAGCCGCCCAATCAGGCACCCTAGTCTGTTTCCAGAACACCGGGACCAAGCGGCGGGCAGCGTTCAACAAATGCGGCAGGACACTTTTTCTATATCCGCTAAGAGGGATGGAGGACACGTGCAGGAGAAAGTGAAGTGGGTCATCGGGAACATCCACGTCCAGAATCGCCAAGATCTGTGCCCTAATGTCTGCCCAAAACGGCCGCAGGAGCGGGCACCCCCACCAGATGTGGAAGAAGGTGCCCCTGTCTCCGCAACCCCGCCAGCAGCGGTCCGAGGCACCAGGGAAGATCTGTGCGAGTCGGGAGGGTACCCTGTACCACCTCGTCAGTATCTTGTAACTGTTTTCCTGCATCTTAGTATCCACCGTGCTAGAGTGGGTCAGTTGGTACACATGGGTCAGCTGTTGTTCAGAAAAGGTGCACTGCAAGTCTCTCTCCCACTCTCTCACAAACAAGGGTCTGGGCTCCTGGTCCAAAGGGCTAAGAAGTTGGTACAGTAGTGTAATAGAATGCTGGATCGGGTCCTTGGAGATGCAAAGTTTCTCATAGGGGGACACCTGAGTCGGAGAACGGATGGTCTCCAACCTAGGAAGGAGGAAGTGGGTCAGCTGGCGATAACGCCACACGTCCATTGGGAACCTCCCATAACGCTCCCTGAGCTCCGAGAGTGGCAGCATCCTCCCCTCCTGTACGAAGCGTCCGCAGCGCGTCTCCCCACCGTTCGCCCACGTCCGAAGAAGGAAACATCCTCCCCCGGGAGAAACCACGGGAAACCCCCGAGAGGCGCCAGTGGGGAGATCGCTGCCGACAGCTGTAATTTGGCATTGACGTCGTCCCAGACCCGCAAGGTGTGGGTCGTGGACGGGGAGACCCATGAGGAGAGGCCTCTGTGCTCCCTGGGGAGCCACGGAGCATGGGCTAGGTTTCTGCCCACCATATATTTTTCCATAGGGACCCAGAGCTTATCCCGGGCATGGTGATGCCAGTCCAGGATGCGCTGCAAAGCAATCGCTTCGTAGTATCTCCGAATCACGGGTATCCCCAGGCCCCCCGTCCGTTTAGAACGCTGCATGAGGGGAAAGGCCAGGCGGGGGTGCTTACCATTCCATACAAAACAGATAAATAGGCTGTTGAGGTTCAAGAAGTAAGACCTGGGTAAACGCACAGGCAGCATCTGCAGGTAGAACAAGATCCGCGGCAGGATGTTCATTTTGAGCACGTTCACCCTCCCAATCCATGTCAGCGTCAGTTTGGACCAGTCCGTCAGGTCTCTGCGAATTGCGTTCAGCAGGGGTACATAATTGAGTCCGAACACGTCCGCGGAGCAGTCGGGAAGGTAGACCCCCAGGTATTTAAGCCTGGAGCGGCACCAGGTAAACGGCAGGGACGATTGCAAGGTCGTGGCCATGTCCGGAGGGATAGAGAGGGGCAGGATCTCGGACTTGTCAAAGTTCATTTTGAAGTTGGAAAGTGTATGGAAGGACCGGAGCTCGGACATGAGCACAGGGAGCGATGTCTGAGGTCTAGTGACATAAAAAAGGACATCGTCCGCGTAGGCAGACAGTTTGTGCTCCGTGGGGCCCACCGTGACCCCCCCAATATCCGGGTTCGCCCTGACTCTAGCCAAAAACGGTTGTAGGGTCAGGGCGAAAAGTAGCGGCGAAAGGGGGCAGCCCTGGCGCATCCCATTGCGGATCGGGAAGGGCTGGGAAAGAAAGCCCCCAGCCTTCACCCTGGCTTCAGGAGAGGCGTAGAGCACCGCCACCCAACCCATCATCCGAGGGCCCAGGCCTAAGTGTTCCAAGACCAGACGCATGTAAAGCCAATCCACCCTGTCAAATGCCTTTTCAGCGTCCATGGACAGCAAGAGACAGGGTGGATGGTGGGGGTGGGACCCCATGGGACCCCACCCAATGTATAATTTGGAGCGCTCTGTTTGCATTGTCTCGTGCTTCCCGGCCCGCTATGAACCCAGTCTGGTCAGGGTGTATAACCGAGGGCAGTAATGGCTTCAGACGGTCTGCCAAGATCCCGGCCAGGATCTTGACATCCGTATTGATTAATCGGTCGGTAGCTGCTAGGTAGCGTGGGGTTTTGGCCGTCCTTAGGGAGAACAGTAATGTGGGCGAGAAGGGCGTCTCTGGCAGTCGGGGGACCCAAGGCCAGTGCGTTAAAGTACCTGCACATCGGGGACAGCAGAGAGGATTGGAACTTTAGGTAGTATGCGTTAGTGTACCCATCAGGGCCCGGGCTCTTACCCTTCGGCAGAGCCTTAAGGGCGAGTTCTAGTTCCCTTTCCGTGACAGGTCGCTCGAGGGCCTTCACCGAGCGGGAGGTCAGATGGAGGATGTCAGCCTCCTCCAGATATTGTTTAATCCGGTCACTCTTAGCCGTCGTTGCGTTATCCGATAGGGGGGGGTGAAAGGTTATATAACCGAGAGTAATATTCCCGGAAAGCATCCGCGATCCGGGAAGGAATCTGTGTTACCGGGCCCTGAGGGGTCTGAAGCTTGGGGATACGAGTCGAGGCACGCTGCTTACGCAGGGCTCTGGCCAGCAGGCGCCCGCATTTGTTGCCGAACTCATAGAATTTGTGTGATATGTACCGCAGTCTGCTACGTATCTGGGCCTCCAGGAGAGCAGACAGTTCCTCCCGCAGGCCCTGCAGCTTTTGGAGGGCCCCCGACGCCCGCGAATGCTTGTGTGACAGTTCAGTATCTCGAATTTGCGTGAGAAGCCGGTTAAGGTCCGCCAAGCGGGCCTCTCTCAGTCATGCCGCTTGTGAAATCAGCTCGCCGCGGACAACCGCCTTGTGTCCCTTCCAAATCGTCGACGGGGTAACGTCCACACTGTCGTTCTCGCGGAAATAATTAGAAATCGTGTCAGTCACAGTAGCGGTCACCACAGCATCGTCCAGCAGGTTCTCGTTCAGTCGCCATGTCCATTCCCTGTCCCCGTGGTGGGAAAAGTCCATCTGCACCGTCACCGGAGCATGATCTGAGAGAGTGCGGACGGAGATGTCCGCACCCACCAGAGAGTCCAGGCGTGACTGGTCAATGAGGAGCATGTCAATGCGCGAATAGGAGTCGTGAGTCGCCGAGTAGTAGCTATAGTCCCGCAGCGAGGGATGGAGGAGTCGCCAACAGTCCACCAGGCCGTGCGATTGTAACAACCGGAGGAGTAGGCGGTGTGCCGCGAACGAGTGCGCTGAGCGCCCGGAGGACGTGTCAGTGCGAGGGTCCAAACAAAAGTTGAAATCCCCCCTGAGGATCAGCTGGCCCTCCCGGAACATGGCCAAAGTGTCCAGGGTGGACTCGAGGAAGGTCAGCTGACCCGAGTTCGGGGCATAGAGGGAGGCCAAAGTCAATGGGCGGCCAAACAGCGTCCCCTTCAAAAAGATGTATCTATCCTGCTTGTTAGAGAGGGTGTCAGTCAGCACAAACGGAAAGACCCTGTGGAGTGCAATAGCGACTCCCCCGGACTTTGGTCGCGGGGAGTGACTGTGGAACCACTGACTATATAAGTGAGTGGGCAACCTGGGCATGGATTGGGGGGAGAAATGCGTCTCCTGCAAGAAAACTACCTGTGCACCCAGCCTACGCAACTCAAGCCACAACTTACCTCGTTTAAATTGAGAGCTCAGGCCGCGAACGTTATAAGTAAGGATCTTCAGAGGAGCCATTCATGAGGTGTCAGATCCAAGGAACCCAGGACATAAGTGAGAGAGAGACCCAGCCACACCATCTGCTGTCCGACAGCATGCCCTGTAAGGTAGAAAGCAATAGCACAGGACTCACAGACTCAGAAATGAAAATGGGGGGGGGGGTGGGGGAAGAGCAGGAACATGAACAAGACAACAAAATACATCAGGCGCTGGAGGGGGGGGGGGGGCCCGCAGTTCGGGGGGCAGATGAGCTCCCCGGCCGACCGGGGGGAGCCCCGGCCCCCCCACCCACAACGGGTGTGGAGGACGGGGCCCCGTCTGCTGACGGCCAAGGTCCCGCAAAAACGGGGTCAAACATGCACTCCCTTGAGTGCCAAGGCACAATAAAAACATGTGCATAGAAGGGGGGGGAAACTGGTAGGGCAGGAGGAGCGAAGGCACTCCGCCAGAGTCTTTCAAGTATACCGGAACCCAGTCCATGAGTCCCAACAGGAGCTAAGCCAACAAAATAGAACAATGGCCAGCAGAAAAAATGGAAAACCCTGTAACAAGTAACAGGCTGCAGGTGGGGAGGGGAACTTCCCCCCTCTCAGTCCCAAGAGGCCCGGCGGCACAATCCCCAGGCCTGCGGGCTCACCAGGAACGGTATTCCAAAAAGGGGTCAGAGTTCACCTTGGGGTCCCGCTAACATGGCGGGCTGTAAGATTCCAGGAACGTCCAAAAGAGGATAGGATCTCCGTATTAGCCAATCCTCAGGGGTCCAAGCGGGAGGGCTGGTTGCGGGAGCGGTTGCGGCCGCGCGCCATGATGGCATGCGGACCGGTAAGGGCAGGTCAGGAGTGGTGCGCCAATCCGGAATGTCAACGGTCGGAAGGTCCCTGTTACTCAGTTGTTTACCGTTCTTGGTAACCGAGATTGCTGAAACCGGAAGCAGGAGTGTGCGCGCGTGCAGAGAGAGGAGGAGGAGAAGGTGCTGCAGGAGAGCCGGTGCGGGAGATCTCGGGGAACCGAGGGGTCTGGTGACTGAAGGGGAGGATCATCTGAGCGGCAGCAGAGGAGGACTAAGAGGGACTAAAGGACTGAGTACCCCCCCACCCCTCAGAAGAGCGGCGGCGGCGTCCGGGCTAGAACCCCCCTCCCCCCCTGTAAGGAAGCGGGCGGCGAGCGGACCGATAACCCCCCCTCCCTTGTGCGGCGGCGGCGTCCGGTGCTAAGACCCCCCCCCCTGTTGCGGGCGGCGTGCGGGAACCCCCCCTCCCCACAGAGAGGAGCAGAGGAGACTAGCTGACAGGGATTGACCGAGGGAGGCGGGGTGCTGAGAGGAGACTGACTGACTCACCGTCAGGAACTGCTAGTGACAGGCTTAAAGGGACACACACTAGGTAAGTAAGACTGGTGACTTAGATTGAACAGTGACTGAGGGGGTAGTGTAGTACCTGAGTATCTGTGAGTACCTAGTGCTACCTGAGTGTACTGTGAGTGGGTGCGTCTGACCGGGCTGCGACTGAGTGTTGTGCGTCTGACCGGGCTGTGCGACTCAGTGTTGTGCGTCTGACTGGGCTGTGCGACTCAGGGTGGTGCGTCTGACCGGGCTGTGCGACTCAGTGTTGTGCGTCTGACCGGGCTGTGCGACTCAGTGTTGTGCGTCTGACCGGGCTGTGCGACTGAGTGTTGTGCGTCTGACCGGGCTGTGCGACTGAGTGTTGTGCGTCTGACCGGGCTGTGCGACTCAGTGTGTGCGCCTGACCGGGCTGTGCGACTGAGTGTTGTGCGTCTGACCGGGCTGTGCGACTCAGTGTGCGCGTCTGACCGGGCTGTGCGACTGAGTGTTGTGCGTCTGACCGGGCTGTGCGACTGAGTGTGTGCGTCTGACCGGGCTGTGCGACTGAGTGTGTGCGTCTGACCGGGCTGTGCGACTGAGTGTTGTGCGTCTGACCGGGCTGTGCGACTCAGTGTATGCGTCTGACCGGGCTGTGCGACTGAGTGTGTGCGTCTGACCGGGCTGTGCGATTCAGGGTGGTGCGTCTGACCGGGCTGTGCGACTCAGTGTATGCGTCTGACCGGGCTGTGCGACTCAGTGTGCGCGTCTGACCGGGCTGTGCGACTGAGTGTGTGCGTCTGACCGGGCTGTGCGACTGAGTGTTGTGCGTCTGACCGGGCTGTGCGACTGAGTGTGTGCGTCTGACCGGGCTGTGCGAATGAGTGTGTGCGTCTGACCGGGCTGTGCGATTCAGGGTGGTGCGTCTGACCGGGCTGTGCGACTGAGTGTGTGCGTCTGACCGGGCTGTGCGACTGAGTGTGTGCGTCTGACCGGGCTGTGCGACTGAGTGTGTGCGTCTGACCGGGCTGTGCGACTGAGTGTTGTGCGTCTGACCGGGCTGTGCGACTGAGTGTGTGCGTCTGACCGGGCTGTGCGATTCAGGGTGGTGCGTCTGACCGGGCTGTGCGACTGAGTGTGTGCGTCTGACCGGGCTGTGCGACTGAGTGTGTGCGTCTGACCGGGCTGTGCGACTGAGTGTGTGCGTCTGACCGGGCTGTGCGACTGAGTGTTGTGCATCTGACCGGGCTGTGCAACTGAGTGTGTGCGTCTGACCGGGCTGTGCGACTGAGTGTGTGCGTCTGACCGGGCTGTGCGATTCAGGGTGGTGCGTCTGACCGGGCTGTGCGACTGAGTGTGTGCGTCTGACCGGGCTGTGCGACTGAGTGTGTGCGTCTGACCGGGCTGTGCGACTGAGTGTGTGCGTCTGACCGGGCTGTGCGACTGAGTGTTGTGCGTCTGACCGGGCTGTGCGACTCAGTGTATGCGTCTGACCGGGCTGTGCGACTGAGTGTTGTGCGTCTGACCGGGCTGTGCGACTGAGTGTGTGCGTCTGACCGGGCTGTGCGACTGAGTGTGTGCGTCTGACCGGGCTGTGCGACTGAGTGTTGTGCGTCTGACCGGGCTGTGCGACTCAGTGTATGCGTCTGACCGGGCTGTGCGACTGAGTGTGTGCGTCTGACCGGGCTGTGCGATTCAGGGTGGTGCGTCTGACCGGGCTGTGCGACTCAGTGTTGTGCGTCTGACTGGGCTGTGCGACTAAGTGTGCGTCTGACCGGGCTGTGCGACTCAGTGTTGTGCGTCTGACCGGGCTGTGCGACTCAGGGTGGTGCGTCTGACCGGGCTGTGCGACTCAGTGTGGTGGGTCTGACCGGGCTGTGCGACTCAGTGTGGTGCGTCTGACCGGGCTGTGGGACTCAGTGTTGTGCGTCTGACCGGGCTGTGCGACTCAGTGTTGTTCGTCTGACCGGGCTGTGCGACTCAGTGTTGTGCATCTGACCGGGCTGTGCGACTTAGTGTTGTGCGTCTGACCGGGCTGTGCTAATGAGTGTGTGCGTCTGACCGGGCTGTGCGACTCAGGGTGGTGCGTCTGACCGGGCTGTGCGACTCAGGGTGGTGCGTCTGACCGGGCTGTGCGACTCAGTGTTGTGCGTCTGACCGGGCTGTGCGACTCAGTTTTGTGCGTCTGACCGGGCTGTGCGACTCAGTGTTGTGCGTCTGACCGGGCTGTGCGACTCAGTGTTGTGCGTCTGACCGGGCTGTGCGACTCAGTGTTGTGCATCTGACCGGGCTGTGCGACTTAGTGTTGTGCGTCTGACCGGGCTGTGCGACTTAGTGTTGTGCGTCTGACCGGGCTGTGCGACTGAGTGTGTGCGTCTGACCGGGCTGTGCGACTCAGGGTGGTGCGTCTGACGGGGCTGTGCGACTCAGGGTGGTGCGTCTGACCGGGCTGTGCGACTCAGTGTTGTGTGTCTGACCGGGCTGTGCGACTCAGTGTTATGCGTCTGACCGGGCTGTGCGACTCAGTGTTGTGCGTCTGACCGGGCTGTGCGACTCAGTGTTGTGCGTCTGACCGGGCTGTGCGACTCAGTGTTGTGCGTCTGACTGGACTGTGAGATTGTGAGTGTTGTGCAACTGAGTGTCAAGTGAGTGGAGCGGAATACCAGAGGGTGAGAAGGTAGCGTTAGGAAGCCAGGAAATAGCCACATAGGATAGACTTAAATCGCTGAATCCCCATTAGATTAGATTAGTAGGTACAATGCCCGGCGGGTGTGGAGATGCGACTCGGTGTACATCTTGTGATATGTATGCGTTCCTCAGACATGTGATCGAGGGCGAATACAAATGCGCAGAATGTAAGCACGTTGCTTCCCTGGAAGCTCAGGTCCTGAATCTAGGGAAGCAGCTGGCAACACTGAGACGATTGTCCATACCGGAGGAGAGCCAGGATCGTACCAGTCAGGTGCAGACAGGGGTCTGCACAGAGGTGGGTGGAGTATTGGAGGTGCAGGCATCAGAGCAGAGTAGAGGGGTGACAGTTAGGAGGGGTAGAAGGGGACAAGGCAAGGAGGCTGATCCTGGGCTGGAGCACCCCAATAGATATGCCCCGTTGTGTGATGTTGGGGAAACCAGTCAGGGACCAGCATTGCTGGAGCAGAGTGACGCCCCTAGCTGTCAGGGGAAGAACTCCTCCAGTGAGGCTGGGAGAAAGGGACAGGAAAGACAGGTGCTGGTGATAGGGGACTCAATTATTAGAAGGACAGATAGTGTAATCTGTGACAAAGACCGTGTGTGCCTAACAGTCTGTTTGCTGGGCGCTCGGGTTCGGCACATCGCGGATCGGGTGAACAGATTATTGGGTGGGGCTGGGGAAGACCCAGCTGTCATCGTACACGTGGGTACCAATGACATAGGCAGAGGAAGATGGAGAGTCCTAAACGATTTCAGGGACTTAGGCGCTAAGTTGAGGACTAGGACCTCCAAGGTAGTATTTTCCGAAATACTACCTGTACCTCGAGCCACACCAGAGAGGCAGCGGGAGATTAGGGAAGTTAACGAGTGGCTGAGGAGCTGGTGTAGTAAGGAGGGTTTCGGGCTCCTGGAGAACTGGTCCGACTTCTCAGTCGGTCACCGGCTCTTTGGTAGGGACGGATTGCACCTAAATGGGGTGGGTGCAGCCGTACTGGGTGAGAGGATGGCCAAAAAGTTAGAGGGGCTTTTAAACTAGGGAATGGGGGGGAGGGTACAGATGTAGAATTAGCCAGTGGAAAGCAAGTTTCAGAGGGCAGAAATGGGGGCATTAGCGGTAGGGTGTTCGGAGCTCCTAAACCCAGGGTGGGTACGGGGAAAAATCAAGAGAGCAGCCTAAAAACATCAAATGAGGATAAATGTAACTGATCAAAATTACGAGGCTTGTATACCAACGCCAGAAGCCTGGCCAACAAGATGGGAGAGCTGGAGCTGCTGATGTTTGAGGAGGACTTAGATTTTGTGGGGATAACTGAGACTTGGTTTGACAGCTCTCATGACTGGATGGCGACCATTCAGGGGTATTCCCTTTATCGCAGGGATAGAGAGGGTAAAAAAGGGGGAGGGGTATGTCTGTATATTAAGAACAGTATACAGGTAAATATGAGGGATGATATTAATAATGGAGCTATGGACGAGGCAGAATCCCTATGGGTAGAGCTTCAAAGGGAAGGCACGATGGGGAAGGTAATATTGGGCGTATGCTATAGGCCCCCCAACCAGAGGTAGGAGGGTGAGGCGGACCTCATGTTACAGATAGGATTGGCAGCAAGGATGGGAAATGTCATTATAATGGGGGACTTTAATTATCCAGATATAGACTGGGCAGAAGGAACCGCACACTCAGCCAAGGCTCGGCAGTTCCTAAATGTTTTGCAGGACAATTTCATGGGTCAGATGGTGAATGCACCGACAAGAAACAATGCGGTACTTGACCTACTGATTACCAACAATACAGACCTGCTGACGGATATAGAAATACGGGACAACTTAGGGAACAGTGACCATAGGTCAATTGGTTTCAGTATTAATTACAGTAATAGGAAACACAGGGGTAATATAAGGACACTGAATTTCATAAGAGCCAATTTCCCTAAACTGCGCTCGCTGCTAGAAAATATCAAATGGGATAGAACCCTGGGAACAAAGAACACGGAGGAAAAATGGGAGTGCTTCAAGAGCATACTTAACAAGGGGGTGGGCCAGTGCATTCCACAGGGAAATAAATTTAAAAGAGCAAAACTAAACCCTGGGTGGCTAAACTCCAACATAAAAATGTATATTAGAGCTAAAGAAAAGGCCTTCAAAAAATACAAGACTGAGGGGTCATTGGCAGCATTTAAGCACTACAAAGAGTGTAATAAGAAATTTAAAGACGAAATCAGGGCGGCTAAAATAGAACAAGAGAGACATATAGCGGAGGAGAGTAAAAAGAACCCCAAGAAGTTCTTTAAGTATATAAACAGTAGGAAAGCGAGGCCAGAGCACATCGGCCCCATAAAAGATGATAAAGGAAAAATGGCCACAGAGGACAGAGAAAAGGCGGAAGTGTTAAATAATTTCTTTTCTTCAGTCTTCACAAAGGAATCGGGGGGCTACACAAAACTTGCTTGTAAGGCCGAACTAAATAATACACCTCAGGAAGTGCCGCCATGGCTAACAGAGGATAGACTTAGAGCTAAACTAGAGAAACTTAACATAAATAAATCCCCGGGACTGGATGGCTTGCACCCGAGGGTTCTTAATGAGCTCAGCCAGGTGATTGCCAGACCATTATTCTTGATCTTTAAGGATAGTTTACAGATGGGTATGGTGCCAGCTGATTGGAAAAAGCCAACGTGGTACCAATATTTAAAAAGGGGCCGAGATGTATCCCGGGTAACTATAGGCCGGTCAGCCTAACATCAGTAGTCTGCAAAATTTTGGAGGGGATGATAAGGGACCACATACAAGACTTTAGTAATGAAAAAGGTATTATAAGTAGTAATCAGCATGGATTCATGAAAAATCGTTCGTGCCAAACCAATCTATTAACCTTCTACGATGAAGTGAGCTGCCACCTAGATAAAGGTAAGCCTGTGGATGTGGTGTATCTGGACTTTGCAAAGGCCTTTGACACCGTTCCCCACAAACGCTTACTGTATAAACTAAGGAAGGTAGGTATGGACCATAAGGTGAGTACCTGGATAGAGAACTGGCTCCAGGGGAGAGTACAGAGGGTGGTGATTAATGGGGAGTACTCGGATTGGGCGGGTGTGGAAAGTGGGGTCCCCCAGGGTTCTGTCCTGGGACCAATCCTGTTTAATTTATTCATAAATGATCTAGAGGAGGGGATATCTAGTACAATCTCAGTATTTGCAGATGATACTAAATTAGGCTTGCCAATATCTTCTATGCAGGATGTGGAAACCTTGCAAGCGGACCTGAACAAAATAACGGGGTGGGCAACTACATGGCAGATGAGATTTAATGTTGAAAAATGTAAAGTAATGCACTTGGGGGCCAGAAACCAGAAAGCAAGCTACTCACTAGGGGGGGAACCTCTGGGTGAGTCTAGGATGGAAAAAGACTTGGGGGTACTGGTAGACAACAGGCTTGGCAGTGGCATGCAATGCCAAGCCGCCGCAAGCAAAGCCAACAGAATACTGGGTTGTATAAAAAAGGGGATTCACTCCAGAAATAAAGAGATTATTCTCCCACCCTACAAGACTCTGGTCCGGCCACATCTGGAGTATGCTGTCCAGTTCTGGGCACCGGTCCTCAGGAAGGATGTGCTGGATCTGGAGAAAGTCCAGAGAAGGGCAACAAAAATAATTAGGGGAATGGAGGACATCAGCTATGAGGAAAGACTACAAGCACTGAACCTATTCTCTCTGGAGAAGAGACGATTGAGGGGGGATATGATATCAATGTACAAATACTGTACTGGCTACCCTAGCATAAGGAACAAACTATTCAGAGAGAGGAGATACAATAAGACACGTGGCCACTCACTAAAACTTGAGGAAAGGCGGTTTAACCTTAAAGTGCGTAAGGGGTTCTTCACTGTAAGAGCGGTAAGGATGTGGAATTCTCTTCCACAAGCAGTCGTATCAGCAGGGAGCATTGATAGTTTCAAAAAACTATTAGATGGACACCTTAAAGACCACAACATACAGGGGTATACAATGTACGGTTAAAAGCAAACACACACACACACATCATAGGTTGAACTGGATGGACTGATGTCTTTTTTCAACCTCACTAACTATGTAACTATGTAACTATGTAACTAAGGGGAAGCCCCAACGATAGGTTAGGTCAGCGTCTCTAATAGTTTAAAAAGAGGTTTCAAATCCCTGCGTTGCATCATGGTGCGGCGGGAAATGTCCGGATACAGAGACAGCTGTGCCCCATCGAAGTCAATGGCAGAAACCCCACGCATGTGGTACATTATGCGGTCTTTCACTGTGTACTTGTGTAGTTTACAGATAATGTCCCAGGGTTTATCAGGATCATCAGAGGGGGGGCACAGCGCCCTATGTGCTCTGTCGATTTCAATGTGATCTGGAGCATCATGGCCCAGGATCTGTTTGAAAACTCCCTGAAGAGTGGGGACAATATCCCTTGCCGCAGTAGCCTCAGGCAGGCCTCTGATACGGATGTTCCCCCTGCGGCTCCGGTTCTCCATATCATCCAGCTGGTCCAATAAGGTGTCAATGCGCCTGTCTTGCAGCGCGCAGTGGTCCGAGAGCGCCTGTACCACTGGCAGTATGTCCTCCACCTTGGTCTCCACCGACTCCACCCTGTGGCCCAGGCGGACAGTGTCGGCCTTCACCGCGTCGATCTCCTGGCAGAGGGCCCTCTCAACCCTGTCGGCCAGTCTGTCCAAGTCCGCACGCGTGGGGAGAGACAGGATGTGTGCTCTCAGGTCCACCACGTCCGCTAGGGCCGCTGCGGCAGCGGGTTCCGTCCGGCCCGAGGCAGAGCTCGTGGACGCCGGGGACTGCGGCGCTGTGGAGTCCAGGCGCGGGGATGGGATGGGAGAGAGAGCACTCACTGCAGACATCTGAGGGGTGGCCGCCATCTTAGGAGCAGCAGGTGTAGTAGGCCCAGACCGGCGACTGCCCGAGAAGAAGTCCCCAATGGAGTGAGATCTCGCGGGAAGCAGAACGGGGCCTCCGGGGTCGGTATGTAGGTTAGTTATGGGCGAAGTGCTGGGAGCTCTCCTACAGAGCGTCCTCACGCCGCCATGCCGAGACCACACCCGACATTTCTCTTTTTGACAACCCAGCTGCAGTGTTCCTTAACTTAACTCCTATGTCCAGTAAGATATACCATAAGTTCTTGTTGAAATATCTTCTGAATGCTGCCAGGGCATGCATTCCCAGCATGTGGAAACAACAATCCCCACCTACTGTGTTGCATTGGTTTGCCAGAGTGAGCGATATTCAACAGATGGAACACATGACCTCTGCCCTCAGGGACAAGATGGAGGAACACAACACACCTTGGCTATATTGGGAGTTTTTTCTATATTTTAGGTGAATATTTGACCTACCCTTAAATTAAGATTACTCCTCTATGGAGTAAAACTTCTTGAGCCGTCAACCCCGCCGTTGCTCCCCACCTTTCCTTTCCCCCTTTCCCAATGTGTCGACTTTTCTCTTTAAAGTCATAGAAAATGCTACCCAATATGCTCTGACCGTTCAGTGCAACTGCTTTGAGGCCTGGGCATGGCTGCCCTACACCATATGAGGTTTCTGTTTAACCCTACACCTCATAGTAATTGTGTGCCTACAAGTCTGTACATGTCTGTCATGTTCTCCTATATGGTTTTCGACACAATGCAGGATTTACTCCCTGTTGATGCCACGGCCATAAGTATTTATATGTTATTGTGATGGAACTTGGTTTATTTCTTTAATGCTGTCTTTTAACCCCTTGTTTGTATGTTGTAGAGAGACGACCCCGGGTCACTGTGTGTGTTAGCAATCTAAGCCTGGTTTTGATTAAGACAGGCCTGCTGATTGCACAACTGTGGGCTGGGGCTGGGTTCATATTATTTCCAGGGTTAGCAATCAGGGCTCCCAGTTGGAGACAGCTCAACCTGGGCAGACATGAGGTCTGGCCCAGGAGTCAGGAGGACTCAAACCAACAGACGCGAGGTCTGTGTATGGGAGTCAGGAGGGCTCCCACCTCAGTTGGCAGCCAGAGCTTACAGGTCTGCCGTAGGCAGATGTATTCCGCAACAGCGCAGTAGGAAGCTGATCCCAAGGAAGCTAAATGGGAGCTTGACCAAAGGACACTTGTGTTATTTTGAGGAGAAGACCTAAGGCCTAGGCGTGAGACCTGAAGCAGCCATATGGCACTTGAGTAAGCCAGGAGGCTGAATTTAACAAATTTAACAAATATACAGTAATGGTGGAACCCCTGGGAGGGAAAATTGCTGTTTTGTGAACTTTCTTTATTCCTTTAAATAAAAGTGGGTTGCCGTGCCCTTTAAAATGCAGTCTGGACTGGCACTACTTCTTCAAATCGCATTCACCACTTGAGTTGAATCACCCCAAAACATTACAATGCCTAAAGCTGAGCTCCACTTAAAAGGGGAAGCTCTGCTTTCTTTCCTCCTCCCCCCTCCGCTGGCACACTTGGCATCTTTGAGGGGGGGGCAGGTACCTGGTTTTGACAGGTACCCGCTCCCACTTCCGGGTGACTTTGCAGCGGTGAAGTAATGTGGAAGTTCGGCCCTCTCCTCATTCCCCCATTGCTGGGCCATTCATAAAGCGCAGCACGTTCTGTGCATGTGCAGTAGTGAACCGGCTATGAAGCTGCAAGGCTTCACTGCCAGTTTCCCTTACCCAAAATGGTGGCGCCAGCAACCGAGAGCCAATTGAAAAATCAGCTCGGGTGAAGACACTGCTGGTTTCATGGACAAGTAAGTGCCCTAATATTTAGTCAGTAGCTACAGTATTTGTAGCTACTGACCTAATTTTTTCTGATGGAGCCTGGAGCTCCTCTGTTGACGGTTATCATTGAAAACAGACTGTCATGTCATACTATGTTGTCTTGTTGCATACAGAATTAAAAAAAAGTCAAATATTACGTACTCTTACATGAACTGATCCACCTTTATATTGGAGACTTAAAGCGGAGTTCCGGGCACAAAAACGATATTTTTTTTTTGTGCCCCTCCGCTAGGTATGCCTCACCTGAAAAGGAATTGGATAGTTATTTTTTTTTTTTTTTTGTTTACTCACCTTTTTATTGAAGATCGTAAATACTCACCTATGACAGCTTCCTCCTCCAGCGCCGAGGCTCACCCCGTCACTTCCTTCCTCGCGATGATTCCTGGGAGCTGAACGTCATAGCTCCCAGGAATCAATGCGCCGCACCGGCCCCGCTCGTCATTTCCGGGCGACGCCGCATTCCCCTGCTAAACAGCTTCTGGGCATGCCCAGAAGCTGTTTAGGAATGCGGTGCCGCGCCGGAAGTGACGAGAGGGGCCGGTGCAGTGCATTCTGGGACACGAAGACGCGGAAGAAGACAGAGAAGAGGACCGCGCCGGCTTCAGCTGCCCACAACCGAGATGGAAACGCTGTGGAAGAAAATTTCTAAGTAAGTATTTCTTCTAAAAGGTAAGTGCGAACCGGGACAGATCGGAGGCTAGCCATTGTGGAATGTGCTAGCCCTGACTGTCCCGGGGGTATGTTCAGAAAAAAATCGTTTCTCTGCCCGGAACTCCGCTTTAACACTTTTGAGGTTCACTAGAAAACCATCAATGGTTGTGTGATTGTATCAGCCTTTAAGATACAAAGCCCATAGCTGGAAGCAGCATCACACAGAATATTTCAAGTGCTGTAAATCCTGTGTGGTTGTCCTGCGGGAACCAGGTGCTCTATGCTGGAATGCATTGTGCCCACTCTGATAAGACATCCAACAATTTGTGTGGTGCACGATGCCTCCAATTACCCACCAACCCTTCCAGACCCACATAGTAACCCCAAACCTGTTACAGTGGTATTGTTTTCTCCCACTGACCAATGATGTCAATGTGTTCTTCCACCAACCTTTTGACCTAATTTGTCTAACTGACCACTAATACCAAAGCATTTTTCCATCCTACTGACCACTGACACAGAGGCAATTTTTCCTTCTACTGCTGCATGCACATATGTCCATTTCACTGATGTTGGTTTTTTTTTTTTCTTCCCCTAAAACTGCTGCATTTTACCTCCCAATGACATCAGGGTATTTTTTCTTTTCACTAACAAAGGGGCATTTTATCTCGCACTGATGCTGAAACATTTTTTCCTACTTACACCAGGGCAAGTTTTACTCCCACTGATCACTGATGCTCAGGCATTTATTCTTCACACAGATACCAGGGCACTTTTCCTTCCATTACCACTGATGCAGGGCATTTTTTTTCTCCTACTGACCATTATCCTTTTTGCCTTGTCTCTTGGTTTAAGACTATGAACTATGTTCTCTGGGTTCTGTACACCATTTTGCATAATACCCGATCTGAACCATAGCATTTTGCACATTGTGCTGAGTATCACATACTGCAGAGTGTAGACCACTGCACACTGTTAGCTGTTGGTATGTTACATACAGAGGACCACTGCTTTCTGTATATTTTCTGCTCCACAATATTCTAGCAATTTGTGTAAGAGGCAGTCTTAAAACCAGGGTGCTTCCTAAGTGCTTGTGTCAGTCCAGTACTGATTACATCCCTGTGAACATGTCTGCTTTTATTATTATGGTATTAAGTGTGTTTCAAGGTAACTTTCTGCTTGTGTCAGTGTGGTACTAATTGCTGTGGACACGTGTGTTTGTTGTGTCAGTACAGTACTGATTGTGTCTCCACAGATGTATTTGTTCTTGTGTCAGAACAGTACCGACTGTGTCTTTTTGGAGGTTTCTGGTTATGTAAGTACAGTACTTGTGTTGTCTCTGCAGGCATATTATGGTAGTGATTGCATTCATTTAGTTTTGATTCACATTTGGTAAGTATGATCATAATCTAGCTAATGTTATGTTGCCCCCCCCCCCCCACCCCCATCCTCCAGAGGCCTGGTGGTGATCCCCAGAGACAGGGAGGGCCGACATTCCTCCCCACGGTGCAGGCATGGTGGGTGGTGTACAAGGTAGAAAGATGGGCGCCAGTTACTTTTATGCTTGAACAAAACATTGTTTTTTTTAATACCTGTAAAATCCATTTCTTGAAGTACATCACGGGACACAGAGCCATAAATCATATCATATAGGTTATATAGCCACCTACTGGTGAAGGACACTGGCAACCAATCAGAAAGGATACCCCCCTATATAACCCCTCCCACACAGGAAGTACCTCAGTTTTGTAGAAAGCAATAAAGACCCCATAGAAGAGGGGAGGGACCTCTGTGTCCCCTGATGTACTTCAAGAAATGGATTTTACAGGTAAGTCTATATTAAAAAATCATAGGGGGACACCAAAAAATACAGCCATCTGACCACAAAAAAATGATTCCACTGCTGCCTGCAGAACACTGTGGCCAAATGCAGATTCCTCCTGGGTCCCAACATCCACTCGATAGAAACGAGTGAATGTATGCACCGACGAACAGGTCAGGGCCTTGCAAATCTGAGCCATAGAGGCTTGATGGCTATGTGCACAAGAGGCACCTACTCTGGTGGAATGTGCCTTTACAGGAAAAGGTGGAACCTTCCCTTTGAAATCATACGCCGGGGTAATAACCTGGCGAATCCAATGAGAAATCGTAGACTTGGATGCTCCCAAACCTTTCCTGGGCCCTTCTAGCAGCACAAACAAGCTCTCGGTCTTCCGAATCCGAGCTGATTTCTCCAAGTAAAACTTAAGTGCACGCATTACATCAAGAAAATCCAATCAAAAAGACCAGTTTTATGGTCAAAAGAACCAAGGGAACCTGCCCCAAGAGGTTCAAAAGGCTGTTTTTGAAAAAATCTGGCAGCACCAAATTTAAGTCCCAAGGACACAATGGTGGCTTCACAGGCGGAAGAAAACATAACATTCCCCGGACGAATGACTGAACCAATGGGAAGCGAACGGTTCTTGGAAGAAACCCGATAAGGCTGAAATTTGCCCCTTTAATAATGCTCAAAGCTAATTTCATATATACCCATGCTTGAAGGAAAGCTAGAATTCTCCCGATGATATATTTGCAGGGATACCATTTCCTGGCCTCACACCAGACAATATAGGATTTCCAGACCCTGTAATAAATGTTTCCTATCGTTTATCAGCGTATGAACTGCAGGGCCAGATACACCCCACTCCTTCAAGATTAAGGCTTCAATAGCCAAGCCGTCAAATTTAGAGACTGTACAGTAGTGTGGAATATCGGACCTTGAAAGAGTAGGTCCGGACACAGTGGAAAAACCCAAGGCCTCGTCACTGCCAACCTTTAGATTTGTGCATACCAAACCCTCCCTGGCCATGCCGGAGCTACCAGAATTACTGATTTCCCCTCTAGCTGGATCCTGCGCAACAGACGCGGTATCAGCTGCACCGGAGGAAAGGCATAAATCAGGGAATACTCCTTCCAAGGAGTCACCAAAGCATTCCCTGGTCCTGGACACAAATCTCTTCAACTTGTTGTTGAACCTGGATGTCAACAGATCTACGTCTGGGACCCCCCAGCGTAGGCAGATTGATTGAAAAATCTCGGGATGCCAGAACCATTCCCCCAGAAACATCTGTTGACGGCTTAAAAAATCTGCCTGCCACTTCTCTATTCTTGGAATAAAAACTGCTGTCAGGTATGGCACAAACTTCTCTGCCCAGGATAGGATGATATCCACCTCTTTCTTGGCTGACTGACTTTGTGCCTCCTTGATGGTTGATATAAGCTACGGCATTGTCGGATTGCACTCTGACAAGGTGACCACGAAGTCTGGGCGTCCAGTATTTCAAAGCCCGACTGACTGCTCAGATTTCCAGAATGTTGATGGGGAGACGTACCCAAGACCATTTCTCCTGGACAGTGGCTCCCTCCAGAACCGATCCCCAGCCAGAGAGACTGGCATCTGTAGTCACCACTTTCCAGGTCACTGGAAGAAAGGACTTCCCCTTCTCCAGATATCTGGTCAACAACCACCAATTCAGACTCTGACGTACTCTTGGTGGCCTCTGACCATCAGGTTTATATACCTCCGCTTATGATTTCCTGAACATGTATGTATAGGTTTAGTTACCATCTATCCCTATGCACTTTTTCCTGCCTTTCTTTGGTCTACTATGCTATGCAGTTGTTGCTATGAAACCATATACAATGAAGTTTTATTGCAACAGAGTATAGTTCTAAGTAATAGTATATGGAGCAATATGTATGTTTTTGCCCCATATGACACTCAATGCCATTTTATACACTTGAAATGCAGCACAGTTTTCATTTTACCTATTTTTATATATGCTCTAAATCAGCTACTTGTCTACCACTCCCCATCAGTTGTATATTAATGTAATTGTCTCATTTGGCTTGACAGTCTTCTAATCATTCCTAGCATATTCTGCCCCCCAGCACATGTGGGCCCTGAGCAGCCTCCTTGAGACGCTATGAGGCCTCAAAATGCACCTCGGATGTGCCTCTGGCTCTTGCCACTAGATGGCTTGGCCGATGTAGGCACCCGCCCGCCCATTCCAGCAGTGGCGTCTATGGTGCCGGGGTACCGCCGTTGGTGACACAGGATATGCGGCGGTGAAATGGATGGACATTGTAGCCTGATCCAGGGACCACATAAGTCACATCGATGTGTGGGGGGAGCAAATTGGCAGTCTAACTGCTATCTCCACACTTTCCTCCTTCCTTTCCCTACTTCCCTTCATCTCTGCCCCTATTGGTAATTACTTAATTGCCAGGTAGGTGTATATATTTAGACCTCTATGAGTCTCCTCTATCAGATGCTTTATACCACAGACACGAACCAGGTATTAGGTTGAATCAGTTACTTTACTTGGGAGCTTCCCCTGCCTGCACCTTAATGGGTGTGATGCGATATACAATGATAGATTTTATCCTCCCTTTTCCCTTCCCCCCTCTCTCTCCCCCTTCCCTCCTTCCCCCTCTCCCCCCTTCCTTACCGGGGTATACACATATCCCCTTGACATACCATACTACCATATATTCATTGCAGGTCCATGTGACTACTGGCATTTGTGGCGATTCCTTGAGGGCAGTATATATGTAGCTGGAGTCTGGGAGATCTTTTCCTTCCATTTAACATAAGGTGGAGGGATTTTGCAATCCCTCCACCTTATCAAAAGGACATAAATCCAATCTTTTACAACCAATCGATATCCAGCTGATTTCTAACCAGCCCTATATTGGGGGCTTATCTGCGCTGCACACCAAGTGAAACTGGCATTTGAAACTCTAAGACTGCAAGACTATATATATGTACACCTAACAAGTGTGAATATATATATATATATATAAATATTGGTACTGACGGTTTGTGAGCTATGTGTATTTGAAAGCGGTGGAGGTTTCCGTTTACACATCTCCCTGCTTTTCTGTTGAGCGCACCCGATTTCTGCATCAACCCTATGAGTGCCTTCTAATTTGTTACTGGCGCTCAGTTTATACTTTTATATATAATGCTAAACATTATTGTACTGCTAGCATGCAATCCAGCATTCCTATGAGTGTTATAATGGGCAGCCAACAGTGGCAGATTTTCCTAGATCTGCAACAGATTTATCACTGTAGATGACACATATTTTCACTCTAAACGGACCAACAATTAAGAAGTAGTAAGGGCAGGGTTTATTCTGTCACAGTACTATTATGGAGCAGCAGAAGGTTAAAATTTGTAACTCAGGCTGTAACCTTGTAGTACATTTGTCACATGATCAATCTATTTCTCTGCTCTTTAGGAGTTATCTGCATTGCCTCTCAAGGATTCTTAGCAATGCTGTCTTATACAATTTAATCCCCTGTACTACATACTTACAACCACTAGAGGGTACAATTACAGCATGATGTGGCTTCTTAGGGGATGCACTGTAGCTGCAGAATCCCTAGTTACGGGCTGCATGAAGAGCTATTCAGAATTGGCTTCAGTTTGAAAAAAATATTTTAATTCTTAAATCTAAACTTATAAAAAAGCAATGTTATAAGAATGTCTATGAGCCACCTAAACCATGAAAAACAGCCCTAAAAGCATCCAAAAACAATTCCAAACATAAGGGTCAACTCACTAAGAGTAAAAAAATGGCTAATCTTATAATACCGCATGCTGGTAACAATTGTGCAAGTGTTCAATTCATTAATAATTTGTAGTTAAATACCGAATGCGGTATTTGTTTGATTTGGTGGCAATTACTGCATTAGTTAATGCGGTAATTTACCGCATTGAGCTGGTTGCTAAGGAGCGGCCTCAGCATCCTTGACAACTGATGACTCATCAGCTGTCAGCAGGCTTCCCCGCTCACAGCTAATTGTAAAAAAAAAAAAAAAAAAGCTGACAGTTAAAAAGTAAGAAAAAAAAACAGCATGGCCCCCCCCCCTCCAGGTCAGTAAAGGGGGGACGAGCGAGAGCCCCCCGCCCAAAGCATCTTGTCCCCATGTTGAGTGGCCGGTGGTTGTGGGGGTCTGCGGGCAGGGGGCTAATTGGAATCTGGAAGCCCCTTTAGGAAGGGGCCCCCAAATCCCACCCTCCATGTGAATACAGTGCCTTGCGAAAGTATTCGGCCCCCTTGAACTTTGCGACCTTTTGCCACATTTCAGGCTTCAAACATAAAGATATAAAACTGTAATTTTCTGTGAAGAATCAACAACAAGTGGGACACAATCATGAAGTGGAAATAAATTTATTGGATATTTCAAACTTTGTTAACAAAAAACTGAAAAATTGGGCGTGCAAAATTATTCAGCCCAACTGTGATAGTCTCAGAGGTCCGTTTAAAGTGCAGAGAGCATCATGAAGAACAAGGAACACACCAGGCAGGTCCGAGATACTGTTGTGGAGAAGTTTAAAGCCGGCTTTGGATACAAAAAGATTTCCCAAGCTTTAAACATCCCAAGGAGCACTGTGCAAGCGATAATATTGAAATGGAAGGAGTATCAGACCACTGCAAATCTACGAAGACCTGGCCGTTCCTCTAAACTTTCAGCTCATACAAGGAGAAGACTGATCAGAGATGCAGCCAAGAGGCCCATGATCACTCTGGATGAACTGCAGAGATCTACAGCTGAGGTGGGAGACTCTGTCCATAGGACAGCAATCAGTCGTATACTGCACAAATCTGGCCTTTATGGAAGAGTGCTAGAAGAAAGCCATTTCTTAAAGATATCCATAAAAAGTGTCGTTTAAAAGTTTGACACAAGCCACCTGGGAGACACGCCAAATATGTGAAAGAAGGTGCTCTGGTCAGATGAAACCAAAATCAAACTTTTTGGTAACAATGCAAAACGTTATGTTTGGCTTAAAAGCAACACAGCTCATCACCCTGAACACACCATCCCCTCTGTCAAACATGGTGGTGGCAGCATCATGGTTTGGGCCTACTTTTCTTCAGCAGGGACAGGGAAGATGGTTAAAATTGATGGGAAGATGGCTGGAGCCAAATACAGGACCATTCTGGAAGAAAACCTGATGGAGTTTGCAAAAGACCTGAGACTGGGACGGAGATTTGTCTTCCAACAAGACAATGATCCAAAACATAAAGCAAAATCTACAATGGAATGGTTCACAAATAAACATATCCAGGTGTTAGAATGGCCAAGTAAAAGTCCAGACCTGAATCCAATCTAGAATCTGTGGAAAGAACTGAAAACTGCTGTTCACAAACGCTCTCCATCCAACCTCACTGAGCTCGAGGTGTTTTGCAAGGAGGAATGGGCAAAAATTTCAGTCTCTCGATGTGCAAAACTGATAGAGACATACCCCAAGCGACTTACAGCTGTAATCGCGGCAAAAGGTGGCGCTGCAAAGTATTAACTTAACGGGGCTGAATAATTTTGCACACTCAATTTTCAGTTTTTTATTTGTTAAAAAAGTTTGAAATATCCAATAAATTTCGTTCCACTTCATGATTGTGTCCCACTTGTTGTTGATTCTTCACAAAAAATTACAGTTTTATATCTTTATGTTTGAAGCCTGAAATGTGGCAAAAGGTCGAAAAGTTCAAGGGGGCCGAATACTTTCGCAAGGCACTGTAAGTATCGGGTACATCAAACTGCTACCCATTCACCAAAAAAGTATCACAAGGTAATAAAACACAAACAGTTTTTGACAATTCTTTTTATTAAAAAAAAAACAAAAAAAAAAAACCTACTGCAGGCTCCACCGTCTGACATTCCTTATATAGGTAAGGGGCAGGGTCACCTGGTGGCCCCTCCCCTTGTGATGTCACTGACCCAGAATGCAACGGTCCCTGACATCACAAGGGGGTCACCAAAAATAGCTCTGTATACATAGATGTGCGCAGCCTATTGCATTAGGGTGTGCATCCCAAAGCTCAAGCACACATGTGTATCCATGGACATTTACAAACAGGAGAAAAGTGCCTGTTTTTGACAAACAGTCTGTAAATTTACAGGCACCAGTTGTACACATGGTGCGGCTGTGATGCTTTGTTTCGTGGCAGGAATTCTACCCTCTGTTGCTTTCTGTGGGCACAGCACCCACTGAACCTGACCCATTCAAGTGATTGGGGTTGCTCTGCAAGCACCCGACTGCGGTTGTAGTGCGCTAGTGCGGAGTTCTAGGGGTTAAACCAAGGGGTGATACAATGCTTCCTCACTGCCTGCCAAATGCTTTCTGAAGAGTGATCTGAACGCAAATTGCTTTTCAGCAGACATGGGAGTAAGTCACACATGTGCAAGTCACAAGCAAGTCTCAAGTTACTGTGGCGAAAATCAAGCAAGTCAAGTCGAGTTCCTGCTAGAAGTCAAGCAAGTCAAGTCAAGTCATTTATTTTGGTCAAGTCACAAATCAAGTCAAAATACTGATCTACCCCAATTTTCACCTTTAAATCAGTTAAAAGTCAGCGGTCTGGAAAGGTTTTGTTTTATTTTCAACATTAACAAAACTGCTTAGTGCTTTTTTCTTGGCATATTAACCACTTGCCTACTAGACCTATTTTTGACACTTGGTGTTTACAAGCTAAAATCGTTTTTTTTGCTAGAAAACTACTTAAACTACTTAGAACCCCAAAACATTATATATTTTTTTTAGCAGAGACCCTAGAGAATAAAATGGAGATTATTGCAATATTTTTTATTACACCGTATTTGCGCAGCGGTCTTCCAAACGCAATTTTTTTGGAAAAAATTCACTTTTTTTAATTAAAAAATAAGAAACCAGTAAAGTTGGCCAAATTTTTTCCATAATGTGAAAGATAATGTTACGCCGAGTAAATAGATACCCAACATCTCATGCTTCAAAATTGCGCACGCTCACGGAACATGGCGACAAACTTTGGTACTTAAAAATCCCCATAGGCGTCACTTTAAAAATTTCTACAGGTTGTCATCTTAGAGTTACAGAGGAGGTCTAGGGCTCAAATTATTGCTCTCGCTCTAACGATCGCAGCGATACCTCACGTGTGGTTTGAACACCCTTTACATATGTGGGCGGGGATTCCGTATGCATTCGCTTCTGCGCGCAAGCAAACGGGGACAGGGTGCTTCAATTTTTTTCTTTTTTTTTACTATTTATTTTTACACCGTTTTAAAAAAGAAAAAAAAATGATCATTTTTATTTCTATTACAAGGAATGTAAACATTCCTTGTAATAGAAATAGGCACGATAGAACCTCTTTCTTGTGAGATCTGGGGTCAAAAAGTCCTCAGATCTCACAAGTACACTAAGAGTCCGTTCACACTGGGGCGACACGACTCTGTACCACTTCGGGGGCGACTTGTGCATTACCATGCACCACGACTTTGGAGCGACTTGCAGGGACTTCACATAATGGAAGTCTATACAAGTCGCTCCGAGGTCGCCCCGAATTAGTACAGGACCCTTTTACTAAGTCGGAGCGACTTGTGTCGCTCCTATTAGAACGGGTCCTGTAGTGGTCAATGGACCGCGAGGGAGCGCGACTCGTCAGGCTGACAAGTCGCCTGACAAGTCGCGCTAGTGTGAACCGACTCTAAAAGATGAAGGAAAAAAAAAAAAATAAATAAATAAAATGAAAAAAAGGGACCTTTAAACCGGTTGCTAGGCAACGACATTTGCCGTCGTTCCGGTCTTCCAAGAGCTTGCCCTCACTCGACATCCTGTCTGTGAAGATCCGGGACCGGATCGTTTTCCCTGCTGCCGGCACCTCTTCCGCCATCCCGGAAGGGTGATCCCGCGGCGAATCCGCCGCTGGGACCACCCTTATCGGAAAGCCAAACCGCCCACCGTTTAAAAAAATACCAGGGTTATGGCAGCTATCTGCTGCCATAACAATGGTATCTAGGTTTAAACCGAGGACACATATATACATTGGGCGGTTGGCAAGTGGTTAAAGAAACACTTTGAATGCCCAAACAGCTCACAATTCTTCGTCCGGTCATGTTTCAACACCACAGTCACTAAAAACATGTTAAGTATTTCCATTGTTAAACAGCCAGTGTCCAAAAAATCAGAACACACTGAGGTGTTTTAAGTGACTGTGGTGTCAGAAACATAACAGGCACATTCATTTTTCTTTAACACATCTTGAGAAAATGCAAATATTTAATAACTTAAAAAAGTAAAGTAATTTCGAGTCATATGTCTCAAGTCAAAGTCAAGTCTCAAGTCATGAATACCAAGTCAAAGTCAAGTCGAGTCTTTTATTAATTTTAGTCAAGCAAGCCTCAAGTCCTCAAACTGGTGACTTAAGTCTGACTTAAGTCAAGTCTCTGCTTTTCAGAGACCAAAGCACATATGAACAAGCCCCTAAAGGGATGCTGTGATTGAGCAGGAAGGAGTTAAACCAGAAGCATCACAAACTTTTGAGTATAACCCCATCAGTTTATCGAACTTGTCAAGCAAATCCCAATACTACTAAAGTTGCCCGAGTTTTAACTGAAAATGGACAGAGAGGGGGGAGGAAGACCAGGGAGAGAAGGATGAGTTAAGTCACAGTACACTGCTCAGCTCACTCACCCCAGGCTGGTTTCTGGTGGCTCAGGCAGAGGCATCACTCATGCTGCAGTGCTTCAAATTGAGGCAGACAAAGGGAGATAGGCAGGAGGAGACAGAGCAGATCAATCCCTCTCCCTTTCCCCATCTGTGCCAGGGGGGTGCATGGGACTGTGCTAACTGGGTTCTGTGAGAGTTTACTACACTCAACCCTGACAGATGCAACCAGCCACCACTAAATTGGCAGGCAATCTTCTCCAGATGGATGGTTGGCAACCTATTGCTGTGTCCTGATTTTGGAGAACAAGGTTCAAGCTAATTTTTCACCTCCGGCATCTCTGTAAGAACTGGAATGATTTTTGCATGAAGAGTGGTATCTCATTCCATTATCCACCATCCAAGATTTAGATTTGTCTGTGCAGTGCCATGCCTCATGATTTTCCACAAACATAAACTTCTAAAACAGGAATGTAAAGATTGACTTTACTATAGGCTGGATGTACAGAGCAACAAATTACACCATGGAGCTACATGATCAATGCACATCTTATAATAAAACATTGGTGTGCTGCCCCTTTAAGAACATAGGAAAAATAGTTCCTAATATACATTATATCAAATCAATCATAACACATGTATAACAAAAAATAAACATATAACATAATAAAATGAATAAATGCAAATGTGACATAAAAAAGCGCAACACACACCATTTTGATATTTAGTGTATCTGCTAAAAAAAAAAAAAAAATATATATATATATATATATATATATAATGTTTGGGGTTTCTAGCAAAAAAATGATTTTTACATGTTGGAGCAAAGTGTCAGACTAGGCTTGGGAAGGGGGTGGTTAAATAAAACCCAAAACTACTTGCTGTAGGCACCACACACATATGCCACAGTTCTTGCACCCATACAAATCTGTTTAAATTGCTGTGCCACAAGTGAAAACCTTACAGGCATGTACAAACCTCAACACAATCAGTTCTACAAATCCAAACCCATCCATTACATATATCTTACTGCACTGTGCAAATTGACAGAAAGCTAACACTTTACCTACCTTAGAAGAACTTCATTAAAATAATCAGGTACTGGTTAGCAACCAGGAACTGTTGAGACAATGAACACTTTAGTCAGTTAGTATGTACAATATAGTGTATGTAACACAAAGTGCATGGGGCCAGGGGAGTGTCACACACAGGGTGCAGGTGTCATGGGTACATAACGCACAGAGCTCAGCAATCAGGAGTGTGTAACACAGGGTGCAGGAGTAAGTAATATATGGAGTACAGGGATCAGGAGTGTATAATGCATAGTGTGCAGGGGCCATTAGTACATAACACATAAAGTGCAGGTTCATGAATACGTAACTCAATGTTCAGGAGTGCAGAGGTAAATAAAATGCATAGGTCAGAGGTCTTGAGTATGCAATGCAAAGAGTTGAGGGATCAGGAATGCATAAAACACAGGGTGCACGAGCCAGGAATGTTTACCGCACAGCATACAGGGGCCAAAATTGCATAATGCACCTATGTCACATGCACAGTGCAAGGATATATTGTTTTTTTTTCCTTCCTCTGAATCAACTGTGGGTAGAGGATTGAAAAAAAAAAAAAAATATATATATACAGTGGGTACAGAAAGTATTCAGACCCCCTTAAATTTTTCACTCTTTGTTATATTGCAGCCATTTGCTAAAATAATTTATGAATGTACACATAGCACTCCATACTGACAGAAAAACACAGAATTGTTGACATTGTTGCAGATTTATTAAAAAAGAAAAACTGAAATATCACATGGTCCTAAGTATTCAGACCCTTTGCTGTGACATTCATATATTTAACTCGGGTGCTTTCCATTTCTTCTGATCATCCTTGAGATGGTTCTACACCTTCATTTGAGTCCAGCTGTGTTTGATTATACTGATTGGACTTGATTAGGAAAGCCACACACCTGTCTATATAAGACCTTCCAGATCACAATGCATGTCAGAGCAAATGAGAATCATGAGGTCAAAGGAACTGCCTGAAGAGCTCAGAGACAGAATTGTGGCAAGGCACAGATCTGGCCAAGGTTACAAAAAGATTTCTGCTGCACTTAAGGTTCCTAAGAGCACAGTGGCCTCCATAATCCTCAAATGGAAGACGTTTGGGACGACCAGAACCCTTCCTAGAGCTGGCCGTCCGGCCAAACTGAGCTATCGGGGGAGAAGAGCCTTGGTGAGAGAGGTAAAGAAGAACCCAAAGATCACTGTGGCTGAGCTCCAGAGATGCAGTCAGGAGATGGGAGAAAGTTGTAGAAAGTCAACCATCACTGCAGCCCTCCACCAGTCGGGGCTTTATGGCAGAGTGGCCCGACGGAAGCCTCTCCTCAGTGTAAGACACATGAAAGCCCGCATGGAGTTTGCTAAAAAACACCTGAAGGACTCCGAGATGGTGAGAAATAAGATTCTCTGGTCTGATGAGACCAAAATAGAACTTTTTGGCCTTAATTCTAAACGGTATGTGTGGAGAAAACCAGGCACTGCTCATCACCTGTCCAATACAGTCCCAACAGTGAAGCATGGTGGTGGAAGCATCATGCTGTGGGGGTGTTTTTCAGCTGCAGGGACAGGACGACTGGTTGCAATCGAGGGAAAGATGAATGCGGCCAAGTACAGCGATATCCTGGACAAAAACCTTCTCCAGAGTGCTCTGGACCTCAGACTGGGCCGAAGGTTTACCTTCCAACAAGACAATGGCCCTAAGCACACAGCTAAAATAACGAAGGAGTGGCTTCACAACAACTCCGTGACTGTTCTTGAATGGCCCAGCCAGAGCCCTGACTTAAACCCAATTGAGCATCTCTGGAGAGACCTAAAAATGGCTGTCCACCAACGTTTACCATCCAACCTGACAGAACTGGAGAGGATCTGCAAGGAGGAATGGCAGAGGATCCCCAAATCCAGGTGTGAAAGACTTGTTGCATCTTTCCCAAAAAGACTCCTGGCTGTATTAGATCAAAAGGGGGCTTCTACTAAATACTGAGCAAAGGGTCTGAATACTTAGGACCATGTGATATTTCAGTTTTTCTTTTTTAATAAATCTGCAACAATGTCAACAATTCTGTGTTTTTCTGTCAGTATGGGGTGCTATGTGTACATTCATGAGGAAGAAGAATGAACCTAAATGATTTTAGCAAATGGCTGCAATATAACAAAGAGTGAAAAATTTAAGGGGGTCTGAATACTTTCCGTACCCACTGTATATGCAGCAGGCTAGTCCATTTTGCTGAAATTTAATTGCAGCAACTCAAAATGGTCCTCAGTAGTTTGTATGGCCCCCCATGCTTGTATGCCTGTCTGACAACATCGGGGCATGAGGAAGAAGAATGAACTTAAATGATTTTTAGCAAATGGCTGCAATATAACAAAGAGTGAAAAATTTAAGGGGGTCTGATTACTTTCCGTACCCACTGTATTTTTAACCTTGATTTTCGGGTGAATTCCTTGAATTCAGCCTTCTGTAGGTTGATCATTTTCATTTCTATCAAATAATGTGGCATCCTTTAGTTTTGGACACATTATCCAGTCCATATCAGTACAGGCAGTCCCCGAGTTACAAACATCCAACTTACAAACAACTCCTACTTACAAAACGGAGGAAAACAGGAAGTGAGTGGAAATCTACCTCTAGGGTGGGAAATTCACTCCTGTAAGAGTTATCATGGGAAAAAAGTGTCTCTACTGAAGCTTTATCACCAATCCTTATTTCTACAACAACCCAACATTTTCAAAATCCAATTGTCACAGGGACAGAAAGTGAGATGAAATCTTCTAAACAGGGACACAGACAGCAAAACAAATATTACAGGGGTGTTACCATTCCCTATGCTATCCAAAAAACTTAAAGTTTTTTTTTTGGCTGGAGTTACACTTGTACCTGTTCCGACTTACAAACAAATTTCAGACATTTAAATAAGTGTCACCACAGAGTGGCGCTGTGGACACTGGAATAGTAAACTATGCCTCATCCTTTTTATGTTAATTCATTTTTGTAAGGAGACTTTTAAATGATTTTGGAATAAAATACATTTTTTTACATAAACTAGTGTTTTGTATGACTATTTTGTGCCATCAAAGCCCATTTTGTTCTATTGTTTTTCGCTTATTACAAATAAATTCAACATAAGAAGAAACCTACAGACCTTATCATGTTTGTACCCCGGGGACCGCCTGTATAGATATTCAACGTAATATTTTTCCTCATTGAGATCTGATGTGTTTTTAAAGTGTTTATTTTTTGAGCAGTGTGTGCATGTATATATATATATATATATATATATATATATATATATATATATATATATATATTTTTTACCTTCTATTGGTTAAACTAGATGGACTTGTGTCTTTTTTTCACCCAGACTAACTATGTAAGACTATAACGCACAGAGTGCAGTGGTCAAGAGTGAGTAAGTAATGCACAGAGTGCAGGGGTTAGGGGTGTGAGATGCACAGAGTGCAGGGGTTAGGAGTGTGTAATGTACAGAGTGCAGAGGTTTGGGTTGTGTAACACACAGAGTATAGGAGTCAGAAGTACATAACTCACATAATATAGGGGTCAGGAGTATGTAATATACAGAGTAAAGACATCAGGAGTACATAATGCACAGTGTGCACTGTGCAGGGGTCAAGGTACGTAACATATAAAGTGCAGTTTCATGAGTACGCAATGCATCGGTCCAGGAGTGTGTAACACGCAGACTGCAGGGGTAAATAATACACAGAGTTCAGGGGTAAGGAGTATGTTATACATAGAGTGCATGTGCCAGGAATGTGTAAGACACAGAGTGCAAGGGTCAGGAGTGCATAATGCCCAGAGTACAGGGTCTAGGGGTATGTAACACTGCAGGGGTCAGGAGTGTAAAGTGTGCAAAGTACAGGGTTTAGGAGTGTATAATGTACAAAGTGCAGGGGTCAGGAATACATAACTTACAGAATGCAGGGGTCAATGGTACATACACAAAGGGTGCACGGGTCCAGGAAGTGTAAAATTCCCCCTGAAAGCTATATTCTCCCCCACTTTCCCCTTTCAGCAAAAAAAACCCCTCCCAATAAATTCCTGCATGCTTCCCCTCAGGGCGAACTCCATTCCCCTAAAGCCCAAATTTGCCCTATAAGCCAATATCCCCCCCCCCCCAAATAAAAATGCAAAAATCCTCCCCCAGACAAATCTCATTGTCCCCCCTAAATCCCCCCTACCAGCACAAAAGTTTATGTTTCCCCTAAATCTACCCTCCCAGCACATATCCACCCCTAAACACATAATGACTGTCTGCCCTGAAATGCCAGATTACCCTCTGTGGAGGCCCCTAGGCAGTCAAAACCTTGGGGCTTTCCTCATGGGTTTCTGGAGGTTTTTTTGTGCGTATGCGCTAGTGCGATAATATTGAACAAAGAAAAGAAATGGAGAGATTTGTTCTCAATCACGGCCCTAAATTTGCGCCAGAGAAACCTTTATACAAGTTCGGTGCATTTATGGACGTGAAAAAATTCATACGAAAAATGAATATCAAGAGGTATTTTTTGTCTAAACCTCCGAAAGCAAACGATAATCCAGGAAACGGGATCAGATACTCGGGCCTATCGAACGTCTCATTGTTCAACCCGCCTGGGAATGTTTCTCCACCTATTTTATTGCTTCAAGACTTGGTGTTGAAAGAGATAGAAAAGCTGAGGAGAGTCATCAAAAATAGAAATAATCTCATATTTAGGGAGGGCTTAGAGTAATTTAAAAACAGAATGAACACTGCTGAACGAAAATTGGCTGACTTGGAGGCTGAGTATGCCAGCTCTCCGACGCCGGACGCACGTTCCCAACTTAAACTAAGGTCTAGGGCCCTAGACCATATGTTCCAGGAACGTGCTAATCACAAACTATTTTTCAGTCGGCAGCATATTTTTGAGCATGGGGAGCGATCGGGCAAATTGCTGGCCTATTTGGCACATATGAACGATAGACCGCTTGTGGTGATTACACTTCACCCTTCGGTGCTGGGGGACTCCTCGGATCCCGCGGCTGTGGCGGAGCTGTTTGCTTCGTACTTTAGTGAGGTTTATTCCTCTAAGGTGGATTATGATCCGTTGGATTTGGCCGGTTTGCTGGATGCCCTGGAGTTTCCTACACTGACCCCTGAACAGGTCGCGGCACTCGAGGCTCCGATTTCTCGGGATGCAATAGCTTCTGCCATTTCTTGCTTTGCTAGGGCTAAAGCGCCTGGATCTGATGGCCTTCCCGTCGAGTTTTACTCACAGTATTCGGGGTCATTGACCTCCCGTCTGCTCGCTGTGTTTGAGGCGGCATTTGAGTCGGGCTCTCTTCCTGCCTCGATGTGTGAGGCACTGATCATTTTGCTTCCCAAGCCTGGTAAGGATCCCCGATATCCGGAATCCTACAGGCCTATCTCACTATTACAGTGTGATGTTAAAATCCTGGCTAAGGTGCTTGCCCTCAGACTCAATGTGGTGATCCTCTCTTTGGTGCACCCCGATCAGACGGGATTCATGCCGGCCAAGAATACGGCCTTCAACACCAGGCGCTTGTTTATGAACATGCAGGCCCCCCATGACTGTGTCGGTACCAGGGTGGTTGTGACCTTAGATGCTGCCAAGGCCTTCGATTCTGTCGAGTGGTCGTACCTGTGGCAGTGTCTACGCAGATTTGGGTTTGGCCCAAAGTTCATTAAATGGCTCACGGTATTATACAGTAATCCTCGGGCCCGGGTGGTAGCCAATGGCTGGACTTCTAGGTCCTTTCCTCTATCTCGAGGCACGCGTCAGGGCTGTCCCATCTCCCCGCTGTTGTATGCCCTGGCGGTCGAGCCTCTTGTGATGGCCCTCCGGGCGGACCCAGGCATTAATGGTCTCCGTCGTGGTGACCTTGAGGAGCGTGTTGGATTGTACGCAGACAACATGATCCTATACCTGGCGGACTCAGGACCCTCGTTGCGGTGTGCCATGGAGGTCATACAGCGGTTTGGGAGGTTTTCTGGTCTGACGGTCAATTGGGACAAATCCCTCATCCTTCCTCTAGACAGTTTCCCCTCAGAGGCTGACCAAGCGTCGCTCCCCTTGTCGCGAGTGTCGGAATTCAAACACCTCGGCGTCCGGGTGACTAGATCCCTTACTGACTTTATCCCTTTAAATGTTGAACCCCTCTTTGACTTGATCAAGCACAAAGTGCAAGTTTGGGCTCGACTACCATTGGGCGTAATGGGCAGGGTGGGCCTGGTAAAGATGATCCTGCTTCCTAAAATCCTATACCTGCTGTGGCACTCCCCAGTTTATATTCCGTACAAATACTTTATGACTCTAGAGAGCTTGTTGCGGTCATTTATCTGGGGCTCCTCCAGGCATAAGTTGTCCTTGAGGCACACCCAGAAACCCACCAAGTTGGGGGGTATGGCGGTTCCGGAATTGGCAAGGTATTACCTAGCTGCCGGGCAGGTATATGGCGTTGGTCTGCAGAGGTGCGGAGTCGCGGCTCCCTCACCCGTTCTGTGATCTCCTTAGAGGTGTTGCTGGGTCTACACCTGCGGCTCCTCGGGGCAGTCTATTGTTCCATCACAGGCGGGTCTGGGACCTGGCATTATCTAGAACCGGGGATGCGAATTTACATTCCATGACTCCCCTGTGGTTCAACCGTCAGCTGCCGGAACTCCTTCATATCCCTGACCCTAGGGTGTGGATCCATAAGGAAATATACTTGTTATCTCATGTTGTTTCTGCTGGGTCTATTAAGTCCTTTCGCCTGCTCCAGGAAGAATTCCAACTCCCGGCCTCCATGCACTTTTACTATTTGCAGTTGTCCCACGCCCTGAGAGGACAGTTTGCCCTTGCGGTCCCTGACTTACCGTCAGTTGACATACTTGAGGTGATTAAGGGCCAGGAACACCGCAAACTCATCTCGCTACTGTATGAAATGTTGGGCACTAAACAGGTGACTGCTCTGGCATATGGGATACGGGGGTCCTGGGTGGGGGATGTTGGGGAGCTGGGGGACGAGGAGTGGGATGAGGCCTTGGAGGCCTGTACCTTGGTCTCTCCCAAATTGTCGGACCGGCTCACTCAAATTTACATTGTCCACAGATCGTATCTTACTCCTGTGAGACTGGCTCGCTTTGGCTCCTCCCGATCCTCGGCATGCCCTAGGTGTTCTCACTCTCCGGGCACCTTCGGACACATGATTTGGTCCTGTTCGGGCGTGCAGGGATTCTGGGCGCAGGTAGTCCGGTTCTTGCATGACCGCATGGGATGCCCGACTACTCTGGACCCCAAGCTGTGTCTCCTTGGGGTATTTCCTGAGACTGATGCAGACAAACACATGGTTCAATTTCTCCGGGAGACCCTGTTCACTGCCAGAAAAGTGATAGCCTTGAAGTGGATGCAGCCTGTGTCCCCTACCCTTTCGGCTTGGAAGGCTGCGGTGAGCGCTACTCTCCCCTTCAAGAAAGTCATGTATGCTAATAGGGGCTGCCCCAAGAGGTACAACAAAATCTGGGATAGGTGGCTGGAGGCCCCGGACACCTGCGAGACTTAGGGATGGGTGGGTACCATATGTTTATGCCCTGCCGCAGCGGCTGTTTGCTGGGCCTGCGCCCGTGGCCTCTACTATGGTTTAGTCTGGGGCAGGTAGTCCTGTTCTGCTTACAACAAGTCATGTACCTTGCTATTTTATTGTTTAAATCTTTTCTCTTTCACTCTTTGCCCAGTATGAAGTTTACAGTATTTGGCTCTGTGATGTTGTATTTGTGCAAATGTCTAACGATACTGTTATTGTATATTTACATGCGGTGCTTAACTCAATAAACGTTTGTTTGGTTAAAAAAAAAAAAAACAGAATGAACACCATTGTCTGCCCCGCTGATAAGGGGGGGGGGGGGGAATTGTTGTCCTAGAAAAGTACCAGCATTATCAATAATGGTTTTGAAGACGGATTATTGAGTAAAAAAGAGAAAACATATCTGATCCCAGTAACACCTAGGGTGCCGGTAATCTATTACCTCCCCAAAATCCACAAAAATACCACTAAACCACCAGGGAGGCCGATTATCAGTGGAATAGACTCTGTTACATCCCGAATTGGAAAATATATCAACAGTTTCCTACAGCCTTTAGTCACTCAGACTCCTCCTTCCTTAAGGACTCCACAGATGTCATTAACAATCTGAATAATATCAAATGCAGAGAAGGATATCTTTTAGCCACCGCTGATGTGACTTCATTATATACAATCATCTCGCATCAGGATGGTTTGAAAGCAGTTGATTTTTTCCTTCAGAAAGATGAAAGCTTGCAAGCCCTTCAAAGAGATTTTGTGTTAATACTACTTACCTTTGCCATGTCCCATAATTACTTCTGGTTCGGTGGCTCCTATTATGTACAGAATAGGGGAGTGGCCATGGGGGCGAAGTTTGCCCCAGTATGGCTAACCTCTTCATGGCCAAGTGGGAGGAGGATGTCATCTATGCTGCTGGGAGGTCCGAACTGGTCTTCTGGGGCAGATACATAGATGACATCCTCCTCCTACGGGATGGGGACTGGTCCTCTTTGGACTGTTTCATCCAGTATTTAAATGCTAACAGCCTGGGGATTGTCCTACAACATGAGTTGAGCGCAATGGGAATTAATTTCTTAAATTTGAACATTGAAGTAAAAAATGGCACTTTGGTTACATCAACCTATTTTAAAGCCACCGACCGTAATGCCTACATTAGCCAGGGGAGCTGCCATCACCCCTCATGGCTTTGCTCTGTGCCCAAGAGTCAGTTCATCAGATTGAAAAGAAACTGCACCTTTGATGCTGACTTTAGGGAACAGGCGAGGTCTCTAAAGTCCAAGTTTTGTGATAAGGGCTATTGTAATGGTGACCTTGATGCAGTGTTTGAAGAGGTCGTCGAATGGACAGGGCGGTTATGCTTAAAGGAAGGGAAGGGCCAAGGAATGTTACCAAAAAATCTGGCGATTTCAATTTTTCCTTTGTTACAAACTACTCACCCCAATATTATGAAATTAAGAAAATTATGAGGCAACATTGGAAGATGCTAAAAACAGATAAGGTTATGGGGCCGGTCCTTCCGGAGACCCCACAGGTTGCCTACAGAGTGGCGGCTCCTTTAAGACTGTATATAGAACCAAATATATTAGATGTCCCTAACAGGGTGTAATTTTTTTCAATGTCGGAAATGCGCTGTTTGCCATCTAAATAAACTACAAGGGCGGAGAATTGAGCATTTCTCATCATTTGCTCATCATAAACAATATGAGATACATACTTTTATCACCTGTAATTCACTCAATGTAGTTTACTTACTTATTTTCCCATGCTGTCTACAATATATAGGCCGCACTACTAGAGCCTTTAATGTACGAATTAAGGAACACATGGCAAATATAATTAAAGATTTTCCCAAACATAGCGTGTCTCGGCACTATTTGGAATGCCATAACACTTATATTCATTTATTGCCATAGATCGCTTTATACCGCATTGGAGGGGTAGCCATGTCAAAAGAGAAATCTCTAAAATGGAAACTAGGTGGATTTATGAGATCAAATCTTATACTCCCTTCGGTTTGAATTTAGACTGGGATGTGAACTGTTTCATTAATAATAGCTGATTTTTTCCTGCATTTACTATCTGTTCCACCCAGGTATTATCTTATGTGGTTCTTTAATGTCCTTGAGGCCTCCTACAATTATTTGAAACATCATACAATGTTTGTATAATATGCTCTTTGTACCATCTTTTGGTATGTAAATTATTCATCTGTTTGTGTATCATGATCATTTGCAATTTATTTTTAATTTTGTTCATTTCCTTTTAAATTAGTGTTGACTTGATGCCTACTAGATATTACGTATATTCTGCCTACAAACAGGGCTTCACTATGTCTGGATCCTTTATGTCCTATGTATGATGGCTTCCCACACCCCTGAATATTGAGCTACAGCCACCTGTTGGAAGTAATCTGTGAGGAATCACCTGTGAGACTGGGAGTCAACCTGCAGCAGCCCGTTTTCCTTCTCCTTTCCCTCTGGGTTTTTTACATGCTCCAGTGCTTTGGAGGTCTGGTAAGCAGCCTAATATTACACACAGAACCGGGTGACGTGTGGCTTTATCACTCACTTATCTGGTGACAAAATCTACCGGTTTACAGGACTGGGACTGATTCAGATCATATCTATCACTCAGCGCTGCTTGGTTGGATGTATCATTTTGCTTTTTCTGCCGTCAACAAAATTTAGTCAGCTGCTTGATAGTGTTTTATTGTGCATTATTTAGCGCGGATGTCATTTGAATTTTTTAATTACACGTACATAGGTTGCACCAATTTTTGTTTACAAATGGACAGCTGAAAAAAGATGATCTTTTAAGAGACAAACTGTTATGTGAACCTAATGTCTATGGTTTATGTACTTTCCTTTGTTATTGGGTACATTACATTAATACAGTATTTTCTCCCTATAGAAAGAATATATTCTTTAATGTAAAGATTTTGTTTCTTTGTGTTGAATATTTTTTTCTATCTTCTGTAAACAATTTAAAAAAGCTTCATTGTAATTTTCCTTCAAGATCAAATCAATATTATTTTGATCCATTGTCACAGGGCACTTAAATGGCGTGCAACCCATAGGCCGGTGCCCATTCTGCCTATTTAGAAATCCGACACTGGTGGGAAGAAATGCTGGCTGTGTTGTGCAGTCTTGACACATACCCTAGGTGGCTCGACACTAATAATGCCCTTCATGAATGGATTACTTTTTTTTTTTATATCTGGCTGGTGTTCAGATTTAAAGACTATATAAACTAAACATTTTTGAGGGTTTCGGGTTCCTGGAGAACTGTGCCGACTTCTCAGTCGGCCACCGGCTCTTTGGTAGGGACGGATTGCACCTAAATGGGGAGGGTGCAGCCGTACTGGGTGAGAAGATGGCCAAAAAGTTAGAGGGGCTTTTAAACTAGGTGATGGGGGGAGGGTACAGATGTAGAATTAGCCAGTGGAAAGCAAGTTTCAGAGGGCAGAAATGGGGGCATTAGCGGTAGGGTATTCGGAGCTCCTATACCCAGGGTGCGTATGGGGAAAAATCAGGAGAGCAGCCAAAAAACATCAAATGAGGATATATGTAACCGGTCAAAATTAAGAGGTTTGTTTACCAATGCCAGAAGCCTGGCCAACAAGATGGGAGAGCTGGAGCTACTGATGTTTGAGGAGGACTTAGATTTTGTGGGGATAACAGAGACTTGGTTTGACAGCTCTCATGACTGGATGGCGACCATTCAGGGGTATTCCCTTTATCGCAGAGATAGAGAAGGTAAAAAAGGGGGAGGGGTATGTCTGTATATTAAGAACAGTGTACAGGTAGATATGAGGGATGATATTAATAATGGAGCTAAGGACGAGGCAGAATCCCTATGGGTAGAGCTTCAAAGGGAAGGCACTGTGGGAAGGTAATATTGGGTGTATGCTATAGGCCCCTCAACCAGAGGGAGGAGGGGGAGGCGGACCTCATTTTACAGATAGGATTGGCAGCAAGGATGGGAAATGCCATTATAATGGGGGACTTTAATTATCCTGATATAGACTGGGCATAAGGAACCGCACACTCAGCCAAGGCTAGGCAGTTCCTAAATGTTTTGCAGGACAATTTCATGGGTCAGATGGTGAATGCACCGACAAGAAAAAATGCGGTACTTGACCTACTGATTACCAACAATACAGACCTGCTCACGGATATAGAAATACGGGGCAACTTAGGAAACAGTGACCATAGGTCAATAAGTTTCAGTATTAATTACAGTAATGGGAAGCAGAGGGGTAATATAAGGACACTGAATTTCAAAAGAGCCAATTTCCCAAAACTGCGCTCGCTGCTAGAAAATATCAATTAAGATAGAACCCTGGGAACAAAGTGTAGCTGGCCAGCTAGAACCTGTCCTAGGTTGCTAATATGACCTACATGCATATACGGCTAGACCTGTTAATAACCTCAATACAGTGCATATGTTTATATGTGAGAGACAAAAGCAGAGTTATTTACTGTGATTTCATGTTTGGATGTCATATAACAATTGTATATTGTGTTCACAGAGGCAAAGGAAAAATATGCCTGTAAGATTAATTTGTATGCATGTAAGGTAAGCTCAGACAGAGTTGAAACCAGAAAGCACAGAGTTAAACTTTATTACCCATAAGGAGTTTGTGGCCAATCACAGCCAATCTCACACTCAGCAACAGTCTTGGCCAATTACAGCCAGCCTTACACCCATTTTTTCTCTGAAGCCTCATGCTTCAGCCAGCCTTCTCATTTTCCACTACAGAAGAGAACTGAATAGACACACAGATCCACAGAGCAGTTTTATGGAAGCAAGTGGCCAAAAATAGGTAATTAACAGTTATACATGTTCTTATTGTTAGTAATGTGATTAGAGCTGTATACTGAACTAGTTATGTGTTCACTTGTAGTTCCACCAAACAAACAAACTATCAAACTTCAAAAGTTATATCGAATTCAAACTATCGAACAAACCCAAACAACTCTAACAACTCAAAACCAAACCCAAGCAAACAAACTCAAACAGCAAACAGCAATAGAGAGAGAAATATATCCACCATTTGTTATACTGTATTCAGCACATGTTGTACATGGACTGTCTGCTGCAAAAGTGTCACTGTTATCTATGAAGAAAAGTTGAAGTTAATAAAGAAGATATCTTAAGCGTTTGGTGTGCTCTTTAACCTCCTGCCATCCGCGCTACAGCCTATATACGGCTGCAGCGCGGACTCAAATTTTCGGGAGGCCGTTTTTAAACGGCCTCCCAGTGACACGCCCCCCGCGCGCTCCCGCGAGCGCGCATCGGGGGAATCTGTGTCGGCCGTGTCCCTTGGACACAGCCGATCACAGATCGTGGTGAATGGCCAATCACAGCGGCCATTCACCACGTGATCAAGCCGTCCAATGAGAGATGATCTCATATGTAAACATGAGATCATCTCTCATCGCCGGCGCTCCTTCCTCACACAGAGCCTGCGTGTGAGGAAGGAGGGAGAGCTGCACAGCGCCGGGGACACAGAAAAAAGTAATCAGGGCACCGATCACCAGTGCCCTGATTACTAGAGGTACACCAAACACACCTTCAATGCCCACAGTGCCCACCATCAGTGCCCCCCATCAGTGCACACAATCAGTGCCCATAGTGCTGCCAGTCAGTGCCCATCAGTGCCTGCTCATCTAGGCACTGATGAGCACTGACTGGCAGCACTATGGGCACTGAGTGTGGGCACTGATGGTGCTGCCCATCAGTGCTCATCAGTGCCGCCCATCAGTGCTCATCAGTGCCACCTGCCAGTGCCCATCAGTGCCACCCGCCAGTGCCCATCAGTGCCGCCTGCCAGTGCCCATCAGTGCCGCCCGCCAGTGCCCATCAGTGCTGCCCGTCAGTGCCACCTCTCAGTGCCCAGCAGTGCCACCTCTCAGTCCCCAGCAGTGCCACCTCTCAGTGCCCAGCAGTGCCGCCTATCAGTGCTCATCAGTGCGGCATATTAGTACCTCCTCATCAGTGCCACCTCATCAGTGCCCATAAGTGCCACCTCAGCAGTGCCCATAAGTGCCACCTCATCAGTGCCCATCAGTGCAGCCTATCAGTGCCCATCAGTGCCGCCTCATCAGCGCACATCAGTGAAGGAGAAAAATGTATTTATTTTCAAAATTTACTCGCAAAAAATAAAAAACCCAGAGATGATTAAATGCCACCAAAAGAAAGCTCTATTTGTGTGAAAAAAATGATAAAAATTTTATATGGGTACAGTGTAGCATGACCGCGCAATTGTCATTCAAAGCGTGCGAGCGCTGAAAGCTAAAAATTGGTCTGGATGGGAAGGGTGTTTAAGTGCACAGAAGGCAAGTAGTTAAACCTACTGCTTTCCATAGAACGGTATTAGAGGAATTTATAGAGTAACAGACAGTCTGGTTAGACTGAAGTCAGAGAGATCCAATTCTTCTAATGCCACAGCGCATAAGGCACTTTGTAGTGCTGCGCCTGCCACAGTGGAACTATTTTAAGCCCTTTGAGGGCAAAGTAATAGTGCTCCTCAACTTGCAGAGTAAAGAGCGCATTTGAGCAGCGGAGCTACATAGAGGCCATAACGTGTGGTTTTAGTCAAACTGCAGCCGACTCTTAAAGTGGCAGAACGGCAAAGGCAAGATAGACACAGAAAGAGCGCCAACCCTCCTGCGATTCCTAGAGAGAGAGAAAGACGCATGGTGGGAGGCCAAAGTCCAGAGCTAGAGTGCCTGCACCGCTACCCACGGAGAGACCACGTACTGCAGCCAGCTAGTTTCCTGCCACTAGGCCCAAAGCCTGCAGCACAAAGCATCGCAAGTCAGCGCAGAGCATCGCAACTCAGAGCAGAGCATCGCAAGTCAGCGCAGAGCATCGCAAGTCAGAGCAGAGCATCGCAAGTCAGAGCAGAGCATCACAAGTCAGCGCAGAGCATCGCAAGTCAGAGCAGAGCATCACAAGTCAGCGCAGAGCATCGCAAGTCTGCATCTTTATACATTAAAGATGTTCGTAGAAGGCTAAAGCAAGAAAGTATAAAAGGAAACTTGAGTGATATTGTAGAGACGATAGAAGAATCTGAATCAGAGCTCATGGCAGCATATGTCAATCTGCGGTCATCCACGACACCTTCCCAGGATATTGTAAGGAACATGGACACGTGTACTGCATTCACGAAAGATTTAGTAAAGCTCATGAGAGAACTATCATCTGAAGCCAACTATGATGAAGTTAAGGCAAGAAAGAGAATGAACAAGCTCTTTATGAGAGACTATGCAAGGTCCTTAGGGGGAACCACAATCTCAAGTGGGACTTCCTTCACTAGCAGAAGTGCCAGTAACATATCAGAGTCCTCAAGTACCTTAATAGCCAAAAGAAAGGAACTGGTCGAACAACTTGCTGTCAAGAAAGCAGAAATTGAGATGGAATCTGCCATTGAGGCGCAGCGCCTACGGAAAGCTGAAATGGAAGCTAAAATGGAAAGTCTGGATAGGCTGAAAGAAGTCAAGATTATAGAAGCCAGACTGAGAGTACACGAAGAGGACATGAATAGTAATCATAAGTCCAAATCTGTACTAAGTGAAGATGCAGACTCCTACTTCCTTTCATACGCCCAGGAGAATGAAAGGAAATCACCAGTACGTAGAGAAGAAAAAAGTCAGTGCCCTTCTATCCCTGCTCAGAAAGACAAAGAGAGAGACTTACCTAATTCAGAACTAGGTGAGAAAATAAAACTAGATGATCCTATTCCTAGATGTCACTGCAATGATCAGGAAAATGTTGCAAATATTGTCCCAGCAAGACGACAGAGAACAGTCCCAGCAAGACTGCCCGTTCCAGAACCTGCTGTATTTTCAGGAGACATACTGAAGTTCATAGAGTGGAAGGCGAGTTTTGAAATGATCATTGAGCACTATTGCTCCAGGCCAGTTGACAAGTTATTCTACCTTCAGAAATATGTTGGTGGAGAAGCAAAGAAAGCTCTTGAAGTTAACTTCTATTGAACAGACGAAGAAGCCTACAAGCAAGCTTGGGAAAAGTTAAATGCAAGATATGGTCATCCTTTCTTAGTACAAAGAGCCTTTAGGGAGAAATTGAATAACTGGCCTAAGATAGGTCCTAAAGAACATTTCAAACTCCAAGAGTATGGTGACTTCCTGCAAGCATGCAGCAATGCCATCCCACATGTACGAGGACTAGAAGTACTGAACGACTATCTGGAAAACCACAGGATGCTAGCTAAACTACCTGAAGGAGTAGCTTCTAGGTGGAATCGCTATGTGACTGAACAGTTAGATCTAAATAAGGACTTCCCAAGTTTTGAAAAGTTCTCTGAGTTTGTCAATAAGGAAGCACGAATAGCATGTAACCCAGTAACAGCATCTTATGCCTTAACTACTTGCCTACTGTGCACTTAAACCCCCTTCCCATCCAGACCAATTTTTAGCTTTCAGCGCTCTCACACTTTGACTGACAATTGCGCGGTCATGCTACACTGTACCCATATGAAATTTTTATCATTTTTTTCACACAAATAGAGCTTTCTTTTGGTGGTATGTAATCACCTCTGGGTTTTTTATTTTTTACAAAAAAAAGAAAAAAGACAGAAAATTTTGAAAAAAAAAAAAAAGTTTTTCTTATTTTCTGCGAGTAAATTTTGAAAATAAATTTTTCTCCTTCACTGATGTGCGCTGATGAGGCTGCACTGATGGGCACTGATGAGGTGGCACTTATGGGCACTGATGAGGTGGCACTTATGGGCACTGATGAGGAGGTACTAATATGCCGCACTGATGAGCACTGATAGGCAGCACTGATAGGCGGCACTGATGAGCACTGATAGGCGGCACTGCTGGGCACTGAGAGGTGGCACTGCTGGGCACTGAGAGGTGGCACTGCTGGGCACTGAGAGGCAGCACTGATGGGCACTGATAGGCGGCACTGATGGGCACTGGCGGATGGCACTGATGGACACTGACGGGTGGCACTGATGAGCACTGATGGGCAGCACCATCAGTGCCCACACTCAGTGCCCATAGTGCTGCCAGTCAGTGCTCATCAGTGCCTAGATGAGCAGGCACTGATGGGCACTGACTGACAGCACTATGGGCACTGATTGTGGGCATTGATGGGGGGCACTGATGGCGGGCACTGTGTGTATGTTTTATTTACCTCTAGTAATCAGGGCACTGGTGATCGGTGCCCTGATTACATTCCTGTGTGGTGAATGGCCACTGTGATTGGCCATTCACCACGATCTGTGATCGGCTGTGTCCAAGGGACACGGCCGACACAGATTTTCCCCGATGCGCGCTCGCGGGAGCGCGCGGGGTGACTCTTTCTGGGAGGCCGTATAAAAACGGCCTCCCGAAAATTCAAGTCCGCGCTGCAGCTGTATATAGGCTGTAGCGCGGATGGCAGGTGGTTAAAATCCTTAGAAGAAAGGCCTGCGAGAGATATAAGACGTTCAAGAGCAGCTAGCTTTGCAACCAAAACAGCAGCTAAAGGTCTAGATACCTACGAGAGCAAGTTCAAAGTCACTACTGGGATCAGTAGAGAGACAGAACTGACAAATCCTCAGACTACCTTTAAGTGTATGTTCTGTGGAGAGAACCACTCCATAAACAAGTGCCAACAATTGAAAGAGAAGTCCTTAAATGAAAAGAAAAATTTGTACTTGATAATCAACTGTGTTTTGGATGCCTAAGAAAAGGACATATTACTAAGGAGTGTAAGAAAAGGGCCACATGTAGTGTTTGCAAAGGACGCCATCCTACACCACTACATGAAGAACGTCCAAAGAAGGATGAATCCTCAATACCTAAAGATGCTGAGGAAGAAAAGAAAGTATCAGTATTCTCTTGCAGAGTAAGGGAAGGAGAAAGCAACGGCACATCAATGGTCGTACCAGTGTGCATTTCAAATCCTAAAAGGAGGAATAAGAAGGTATATGCCTATGCACTATTGGATGCCCAAAGTGATGTTACCTTCATTGATCAAGAAATCTGCAAGAAATTACAAGTGGCTACAGAACCAGTGAAGCTCAAACTCACCACAATGACGGGGAGAGATACATTAGTGAACAGTCAAAGAGTCAAAGGATTGAGAGTTAGAGGACTTCATTCAAACCTCACATTAAATCTACCTCCAGCCTATACGAAAGACGATATACCTCTAGATCGAGATCGCATACCTACCTGTGAAACAGTCAATAAATGGGAACACCTATCTGTCATATCACATGAAATGTCCCCGCTGAAGGAGTTTGGTGTTGGACTGTTGATAGGCTACGATTGTCCCGAAGCTTTGGTACCACGAGAGGTAATCACAGGAGGAAAGGGTGAACCCTACGCTGTTCGAACTGATCTAGGATGGGGTGTTGTTGGAGGAAAACAGCAGATTGCAAACTCAATACAGGTGACAGGATTGTGTCATCGAATATCCGTCCAAGAGTTAACAACTGTAAGTTCAGCAAAAGTAATCAAGATCCTTGAGTCTGACTTTGCAGACATAAGTTCTGAAGAAAAGAGTGTATCTCAAGAAGACATAAAGTTCGTACACACTCTAGAAGAAAGTATTCAGCATAATCAACAAGGTTATCTTGAAATGCCCTTACCCTTTAGAGAACGTCCTTGTCTGCCAAATAACAGAAATCTTGCCCTAGCAAGATTGAAATGCCTGAAGAAAAAGATGGGAAGAGATCCCAAATTCAAGCAAGATTATTTTAAATTCATGGAAGGCATCCTTGAAGAAGGACATGCAGAGAAGGTGAATAACCAACCTAAAGAAGGAGAAGTGTGGTACATCCCACATCAAGGTGTTTACCACCCAAAGAAACCAGATAAGATTAGAGTAGTATTTGATTGCTCAGCAAAGTATGATGGTGTTGCATTGAACGATCATCTACTAAAAGGACCAGACCTTACAAACACTCTGCCTGGAGTACTCTGTAGATTCAGAAAGTATCCCGTAGCGGTCATGTGTGACGTTGAAAAGATGGTCCACCAGTTTCATGTGAAGAATGAAGATAAAGACTTCCTGAGGTTTCTATGGTGGGAGGACGGAGATACAGATACAGAGCCAGCAGAATACAGAATGAAAGTACACTTGTTTGGAGCAGCATAGTCTCCAGGTTGCGCCAATTATGGTATGAAGTACCTGGCCAACAAAAATGAAGAGGATTGCCCATCAGCAGCAAATTTTCTTAAGAAAAACTTCTATGTAGATGATGGTCTTATAAGTCTAGAGTCCACAGAATCTGCAATCAAACTGGTAAAAGAAAGCCAAGAGTTATGCGCAAGAGGAAATCTGCGCCTTCATAAATTCATCTCAAACAATAGAGAGGTACTGGAATCCATCAGTGACTCTGAACGTGCATCAACAATGAAGGATGTAGATCTCAATTATGACCATCTTCCAGTTCAAAATGTACTTGGATTGGGATGGAATGTAGAGAATGATGAGTTCTTCTTTGAAGTATCCTTTGAAGAGAAAGTTGCAACTAGACGTACCATTCTTTCCGCAGTGGCTTCTATATATGATCCATTGGGATTCTTGGCCCCAGTGATCCTCAAAGCAAAAGAAATACTACAAGAATTATGCAGACGGAAGTTGGGATGGGATGAACCCATACCTGAAGATTTGAGGCCAAGGTGGGAGGCTTGGATAAGAGACTTGCAGAATTTAAGAGAAGTTTGGATACCCAGATGTTTTGTACCTCATGATTTCGGAGAGTACAAGAAAATAGAACTTCATCACATTTCAGACGCCAGTAGTTATGGTTATGGTCAGTGCTCCTACATCAGAGTGATAGGAGAAGGAAAAATACACTGTGCCCTGGTTATGGGAAAGACCAGAGTCGCACCTACCAGTATTCAGACAATACCAAGACTTGAACTGACAGCAGCTGTTGTTTCAGCATCAGTAAGCAAGTTTCTGAGAGAAGAATTAGAGTTAGAAATAGATGAAGAATACTTTTGGACAGACTCACGAGTTGTCCTAGGATACATAAATAACGAAGCTCGAAGATTCCATGTCTTTGTCGCCAACAGAGTTCAGAAAATTCGGGAAATAACAAATCCGGAACATTGGCATCACATTGATACAAAGCATAACCCAGCAGATCATGCTTCAAGAGGCCTGAATGTAACAGAATTGAGAAATTCAAATTGGTTCACCGGTCCAGAGTTCCTTTGGAAAAGGAGATCATACCCAGTGAAGGTTACACCGAATTGTCCATGGGTGATCCAGAAGTAAAAGTTGTACAAACATTGAGCACTGCTGCCAAGTGTCAAGATGACATACTTGAAAGACTAGCCAGATGTTCAAAATGGAATACAGTCATAAAAGTAGTAGCTCGAATTCAACGTTTGGCAAAGGGAATCAGAAAGAAGGAATCATTGAATGTAGAAAGAATGAAAGCTGAAGAAACAGTCATAAGACTCATTCAACAGAGATTCTATAGTGAAGAGTTGAAGAGACTTAGTCAGGAACCTAAAAGGCTTCCCAACAACCACCCATTGTACAAGCTTAATCTTGTTCTACAGGATGGTATACTGAAGGTGGGAGGGAGACTGGAAAATGCATTGTTACCCAGCAGAGTAAAGCATCCAGCAATTCTACCCAAAAATTCTACCTTCACAAGATTGATCATTGATCACTACCACAACAAATCCTTGCATTAAGGAAGAAGCTTTACCCAGAACTGTGTGAGAGAAGGTGGTTACTGGATAGTGAAAGGAAGCAAAGTTATTGCAAAGTATATCAGTAAATGCGTAACTTGTAGAAAGGCACGTAGACCTACCGAAGAATAAAGAATGGCAGATCTACCAACAGATCGTGTAAACCCATCACCACCATTTCTTTATAGTGGAATGGATTGTTTGGACCCATTCATTACCAAGCAAAACCGCAAGGAGTACAAGAGATATGGACTAATATTTACATGTCTAAGCTCCAGAGCAATTCATCTTGAAATGTTAGAAGATATGTCAACTGATGCATTCATCAATGCCTTGAGATGTTTCATAGCCATTAGAGGTACTGTCAGAGAGCTTAGATCTGACCAAGGATCCAATTTTGTCGGAGCAAGGAATGAATTGAAGAAAGCTCTAAAAGAGATCGACAAAGAAAAAGTAACTGAGTATTTGCCACGGAATCAATGTGACTTTCATATGAATGCTCCACATGCAAGCCACACAGGAGGAGTTTGGGAAAGACAAATCAGAACTGTAAGAAATGTGTTAAGTTCAATGTTGAAAAAGAACTCCGAAAGAATGGATGATGCTTCACTTAGGACCCTATTCTATGAAGTAATGTCTATTGTTAACAGTCGTCCACTTACAGTTGACAACATCAATGATCCAACAAGTTTGGAACCTTTAACTCCCAACCATCTACTTCACCTTAAGTCTGATTACATACATCCACCACCTGGCAAGTTCACCAAAGAGGATTTATACGCCAAAAAGAGATGGCGAAGAGTTCAATATCTATCAGAACAGTTTTGGAATAGATGGAGGAAAGAGTACTTAGCCAATCTTACGCTAAGAAGTAAATGGCAAACACCCAGAAGATGTCCAAGTTGGTGACATAGTATTAGTGAAAGAAGAAGATTTACCTAGAAGTCAATGGAAATTGGCTAAAGTTCTAGAAGTTCAAAAGGATAAAGACAGACTAGTAAGAAGAGCGTTGTTACAAATAGGAGACTCAAAACTTGACAAAAAGGGAAAACGTCTCACTACTCCACTCAAGTTGGAACGTCCTATACAGCAGTTAGTTGTTCTACTTGAAAGTGATAAAAGACACTTTGAAGTTGAGAACCTGATAGAAAATTCCCCAAATTCATGTTCAAATCCTACTATAGAGAACATAGAATTATAGGTAATTTTGGTGGGAGTGTAGCTGGCCAGCTAGAACCTGTCCTAGGTTGCTAATATGACCTACATGCATATACAGCTAGACCTGTTAATAACCTCAATACAGTGCATATGTTTATATGTGAGAGACAAAAGCAGAGTTATTTACTGTGATTTCATGTTTGGTTGTCATAACAATTGTATATTGTGTTCACAGAAGCAAAGGAAAAATATGCCTGTAAGATTCATTTGTATGCATGTAAGGTAAGCTCAGACACAGCAGAGTTGAAACCAGAAAGCACAGAGTTAAACTTTATTACCCATAAGGAGTTTGTGGCCAATCACAGCCAATCTCACACTCAGCAACAGTCTTGGCCAATTACAGCCAGCCTTACACCCATTTTTTCTCTGAAGCCTCATGCTTCAGCCAGCCTTCTCATTTTCCACTACAGAAGAGAACTGAATAGACACACAGATCCACAGAGCAGTTTTATGGAAGCAAGTGGCCAAAAATAGGTAATTAACAGTTATACATGTTCCTATTGTTAGTAATGTGATTAGAGCTGTATACTGAACTAGTTATGTGTTCACTTGTAGTTCCACCAAACAAACTATCAAACTTCAAAAGTTATATAGAATTCAAACTATCGAACAAACCCAAACAACTCTAACAACTCAAAACCAAACCCAAGCAAACAAACTCAAACAGCAATAGAGAGAGAAATATATCCACCATTTGTTATACTGTATTCAGCACATGTTGTACATGGACTGTCTGCTGCAAAAGTGTCACTGTTATCTATGAAGAAAAGTTGAAGTTAATAAAGAAGATATCTTAAGCGTTTGGTGTGCTCTTTAAACCTACTGCTTTCCATAGAACGGTATTCGAGGAATTTATAGAGTAACAGACAGTCTGGTTAGACTGAAGTCAGAGAGATCCAATTCTTCTAATGCCACAGCGCATAAGGCACTTTGTAGTGCTGCGCCTGCCACACAAAGAACATGGAGGAAAAATGGGAGTGCTTCAAGAGCATACTTAACAAGGGGATTGACCAGTGCATTCCAAAGGGAAATAAATTTAAAAGAGCAAAACTAAACCCTGGGTGGCTAAACTCCAACATAAAAATGCATATTAGTGCTAAAGAAAAGGCCTTCAAAAAATACAAGACTGAGGGGTCATTGGCAGCATTTAAGCATTACAAAGTGTGTAATAAGAAATGTAAAAACAAAATCAGGGCGGCTAAAATAGAACACGAGAGACATATAGCGGAGGAGAGTAAAAAGAACCCCAAGAAGTTCTTTAAGTATATAAACAGTAAGAAAGCGAGGCCAAAACACATTGTCCCCATAAAAGATGACAAAGGAAATATGGCCACTGAGGACAGAGAAAAGGCGGGAAGTGTTAAATAATTTCTTCTCTTCAGTCTTCACAAAAGAATCGGGGGGGCTACACGAACCTAGCTTGTAAGGCCGAACTAAACAACACACCTCAGGAAATACCGCCATGGCTAACAGAAGATAGACTTAAACTAAACTAAAGAAACTTAACATAAATAAAGCACCGGGACCGGATTGTCAGGGAACCATGAACCAGACGTACAACAACAGATAAGTGAAAATAAGACAGCTTTATTGAAAAACAAGCTATAAAGCAAAAGTCCAAACTGATGGCGAAACCGATGCAGAGTCTTTGCGAAGCCAGGGGTCAGGAACCAGCAGGATAGTCAGACGAAGCCAGGATCAGGAACCAACAGGGTAGTCAGACGAAGCCAGGATCAGGAACCAACAGGGTAGTCAGACGAAGCCAGGAACAGGAACCAGAAGTAGCAGCAGTCTTAGTAGCATGTGAACACAGGAGGACCAAGCAGGGAACTGAAGCCACAGACCTCCTATATATATGAGCTAGGCATCCAGCTCCTCCCAGTGGGAAGGAGGAGCCGCAGGGTGGGAGGCTACAAGAAACCCAGAAACCAAGATGGCCGCCAGCACATGTCAAACGAAGGAGAACAGCAAGAAGGTAAGACCATGACAGTACCTCCCCCTCAAGGGCCCCTCCTCCGCGGAGTAAAGAACGGTTTCTGAGGGAAGCGTGCGTGGAAGGCTCGGAGCAAGGCAGGAGCATGGACATCTGCGGAGGGAACCCAGGAACGCTCCTCTGGACCATAACCACGCCAATGAACCAAAAACTGCACCCGACCGCGGACCAGGCGTGAGTCCAGGATATTGCTCACCTCATACTCCTCACAATTGCCCACTCGGACCGGACGAGGCCGAGGAACCGAGGAAGTGAAACGATTACACACCAGAGGCTTCAACAGGGAGACATGAAACACGTTGGAGATCCGCATGCCAGGAGGAAGCGCAAGGGCATAGGCTACCGGGTTTACCCTGCGAAGCACTCGGAAGGGACCAACAAAGCGAGGCGCCAGCTTGGGAGTGGGCACTCGAAGGTTGAGGTTGCGGGTGGACAACCATACACGGTCTCCGGCCTGGTAGGAAGGAGCAGGCGCTCGTCTGCGATCAGCCTGGAGTCTCTGGCGCTGCGCAGAGACCTCAAGGGACTTCTGGATCTGTACCCAAGAAGCACGTAGGACGGAAAGGTGATCCTCCACAGCCGGAATATCCTGGGGAGAGAATACCTCCGGTAACACGGCAGGTTGGAACCCATAGTTGGCCATGAAGGGAGACGTCCCAGAGGAAGAGTTCACCGCCGTGTTCCTGGCAAACTCAGCCCAAGGCAGGAGATCAACCCAATTGTCTTGGTGATCGGAGACATAGCAACGAAGGAATTGCTCCAAGGCCTGATTGGATCGTTCTGCGGCCCCATTGGACTGAGGGTGGTAGGCCGAGGAGAAGGAGAGATGAATCCCCAACTGGGAGCAAAAGGCGCACCAGAACCTGGACACAAACTGACTCCCCCGATCCGACACAATCTCCTTGGGCAAACCGTGCAACCGGAAGACCTCCCTGGCAAAAATCGTGGCCAACTCCTGTGCAGAGGGTAACTTCTTGAGAGGAACACAGTGACACATTTTGGAAAACCGATCCACAATCATGAGAATGACCGTATGGCCTCGGGATGCAGGGAGGTCCACAATGAAATCCATCCCCAGGTGAGACCATGGGCGCTCCCCGGTGGCTAAGGGTTGCAGAAGGCCCAACGGAAGGTGCCGAGGGGACTTACTCTGGGCACAAACGGAGCATGCCGCTACATATGCGGCGATGTCGGAACGTAGGGAAGGCCACCAGAACAGACGTGAAACAGCCCAGGACAGCTGATTCTTTCCAGGATGCCCCGCGGTCTTGGAGTTATGGTAGGTTCGCAACAACCGAGTGCGCAACTCCTCAGGCACAAAACATCTGCCGTTGGGTCTCCCAGAGGGAGCACCAGATTGAGCCGCCAAAATCTGCTCACCCAGGGGAGAGGTCAGGCTGGTGCGAATGGCAGCCAGGATCTGATTCGGAGGTATGACCGAAGTCGGAATCGACTCCTCCCTGGACAGGTCGGAGTACTGCCGTGATAAGGCATCAGCCCTGATGTTCTTGGAACCGGGTAGGTAGGAGACCACGTAATTAAAACGTGACAAGAACAGAGCCCATCTGGCCTGACGTGGTGTCAATCTCTTGGCCTCAGAGAGGTAGGTCAGATTCTTGTGGTCCATCAGGATGAGGACCGGAACCACCGAACCCTCGAGCAAGTGCCTCCATTCTTTAAGAGCCTGCACGATGGCCAATAACTCCCTGTCACCAATCTGGTAGTTGCACTCCGCGGAAGACAGTTTCCGGGAGTAAAACCCACAAGGAAGCAGAGGACCCTCTGGTGTTCTACGCTGAGACAGAAGGGCGCCTACTCCCGTCTCAGACGCGTCCACCTCGAGGACAAAGGGCAACCCAGGGTTGGGATGCGACAGAATCGGAGCCGACACAAAGGCGGAATTTAGAGCCTCAAAAGCCCGGATGGCCTCGGGCGGCCAGACCTGGGAATTACTGCCCTTCCTGGTCAGATCCGTGAGAGGCTTGGCTAGCATGGAAAAGTCCCTGATGAACTTCCGATAATAATTGGCGAAGCCCAAAAAGCGCTGCAGGGAGCGAAGACCACTGGGCTGGGGCCACTGTAAGACAGCCGAAACCTTCTCAGGATCCATGGAGAACCCCTCAGCGGAAATGATGTAACCTAAGAAGGTTACCTGGGATCGGTGAAATTCGCATTTCTCAAGCTTACCGAACAGCTTGTTCTCTCGTAACCGTTGCAACACTCGTTTGACATCCAGAATGTGGGTCTCCATGGACTCAGAATATACCAAGATGTCATCCAGGTAGACCACCACACACTGCTGCAACAGGTCACGGAAAACATCGTTGATGAATTCCTGAAAGACTGCGGGCGCATTGCACAGCCCAAAGGGCATAACCAAGGATTCATAATGACCGGTCCTGGTGTTAAACGCGGTCTTCCACTCATCGCCCGCCTTGATCCTTACGAGGTTATATGCCGCCCTCAGGTCGAGTTTGGTAAAGACCGTGGCCCCTTTAAGGCGATCGAACAGCTCGGAAATCAAGGGTATCGGGTAAGCGTTCTTGATCGTGATGCGATTGAGACCCCTGTAATCGATGCAAGGCCTCAACTCACCGCCCTTCTTTTTCACAAAGAAAAATCCAGCCCCTGCCGGGGACGAGGATTTGCGAATGTGTCCACGTGAAAGCGCCTCCCTCACGTACTCCTCCATGGCCTCATTCTCCGCTACCGACAGTGGATAGACTTTGCCACGAGGAGGAATGGCACCAGATTGTAACTCGATGGCACAATCGTATGGGCGGTGCGGAGGTAGGGCAACCGCGCGCACCTTATCGAATACATCCCGGTACTCCTCGTATTCAGGGGGCAACAGAGAGTCCGAGGAAGTACACAGCAACTTGACAGGCCCATGGATGCAACTAGTCCCACACTGCGGTGACCACGAGAGGATCTCGGCCGATCTCCAATCGAAAATCGGATTATGCTTCTGGAGCCAGGGGTACCCCAAGACCACCGAGTAGTGTGGAGACGAAATAACCTGGAAGCAGACCGACTCTCTGTGGACGGCACCAATGGCTAACCCCACTGGAAGGGTCTCATGAGTCACGTGTGGCGGCAGAAGGGGTCTGCCGTCTATCGCCTCAAGAGCCAGAGGAGAACCTCGAGCCTGCAGAGGAATGGAATTGGCGGCAGCGAACACACTATCAATGAACAAACCACCAGCACCAGAGTCCACCAACGCCTGGGTCGTCACCGAGCCCCCGACCCAGGAAAGGACAACAGTGATCAGTGGTTTGTCAACACGGGAAACCGGGGACGAGGAGACTCCACCCAAGATCTGCCCCCGACAGGATCTCAGGTGCGAGCGTCTCCCTGGACGGTTCGGACATGCCAACCGAAAATGCCCATCGAGACCACAGTACATGCATCGGCCCTCGCGTCTCCGGAGTACCCTCTCCCCCTCGGACAGGCGAGCAAACCCCAGCTGCATGGGTTCACCCCCAGACAAGTCATCCCCAGGAGGCGTGGGAGGAGAGGGAGGCACGGGTGGGACAACAAAGGTAGGCGCCAATCTGTTAGGAGGCCTCCGCAGACTCTCCTTAAAGGAAGGTCTCTCCCTGAGTCTGGTGTCAATCAAAATCAGGAAAGAAATAAGAGACTCGAGCTCCACTGGTAGGTCCTTAGCTGCAACCTCATCCTTCAAGGCATCCGAGAGACCATGAGAGAAAGCAGCGACCAGAGCCTCATTATTCCAGCCCACCTCTGCTGCCAGGGTACGAAACTCAATGGCGTATTCAGCTACGGATCGTGAACCCTGTCTGATGGACATAAGGAGCTTCGCAGCAGAGGCAGCACGAGCCGGCACATCGAATACCTTCCGAAGAGAAGCAACAAAACCGGAAAACTCGGCAACCACCGGATTGTTGTTCTCCCATAAAGGGCTGGCCCAGGCCAAGGCCTTGTCCGAGAGCAGCGAGATTAAGAAGCCCACCTTTGATCTCTCAGTAGGAAAGGCATGTGGCAGCAACTCGAAATAAATGCCCACCTGGTTAAGGAAACCTCGGCACTGAGTTGGCTCTCCCCCAAAGCGCTGTGGAAGGGGGGCAGAACCGGACATACCCCGAAACACCGCGGGCGCAACAACAGGTGTCGGGGTAGACTCTGGCGCAACAACCGGAGCGGCAGTAGGAGCGGACCCAGGAGCGACAACCGACCCATCGGCAACGGGAGCGAAATGAACCGTGCGTTCAAGCAGGGTTTGCAACGCCACGGCGAACTGACCCAACAGGTGATCCTGCTGATCAAGTCTGGCAACCAGCGTGGGTAGTGAGGATGGCCCTGTACCGTCAGAATTCGTGGCCTGTGGTACCGTGCGTTCAAGCAGGGTTTGCAACGCCACGGCGAACCGACCCAACAGGTGATCCTGCTGATCAAGTCTGGCAACCAGCGTGGGTAGCGAGGATGGCCCTGTACCGTCAGAATTCATGGCTTGGTCCTAATGTCAGGGAACCATGAACCAGACGTACAACAACAGATAAGTGAAAATAAGACAGCTTTATTGAAAAACAAGCTATAAAGCAAAAGTCCAAACTGATGGCGAAACCGATGCAGAGTCTTTGCGAAGCCAGGGGTCAGGAACCAGCAGGATAGTCAGACGAAGCCAGGATCAGGAACCAACAGGGTAGTCAGACGAAGCCAGGATCAGGAACCAACAGGGTAGTCAGACGAAGCCAGGAACAGGAACCAGAAGTAGCAGCAGTCTTAGTAGCATGTGAACACAGGAGGACCAAGCAGGGAACTGAAGCCACAGACCTCCTATATATATGAGCTAGGCATCCAGCTCCTCCCAGTGGGAAGGAGGAGCCGCAGGGTGGGAGGCTACAAGAAACCCAGAAACCAAGATGGCCGCCAGCACATGTCAAACGAAGGAGAACAGCAAGAAGGTAAGACCATGACACGGATGGCTTGCACCCGAGGGTTCTTAACCACTTCCATACAGAGCAGTTAGACCCCCTTCCTTCCCAGACCAATTTTCAGCTTTCAGCACTCTCACACTTTGAATGACAATTGCTCAGTCATGCTACACTGTAACCAAACAAAATTTTTATCATTTTTTTCACACAAATAGAGCTTTCTTTTGGTGGTATTTGATCACAACTGGGTTTTTTTTTCTTCGTGATATAAGCAAAAAAAGAGCAAAAATTTTGAAAAAAAAAACACTTTTTTTTAGTTTCTATTATACAATTTTGCAAAAAATTAATTTTTCTTCATACATTTGGGCCAAAATTTTTACTGCTACATATCTCTGGTAAAATTAACCCAAATTAGTGTATATTATTTAGTCTGTGTGAAAGTTATTGAGTCTAGAAGCGATGGTACCAATTACTGAAAATTGATCACACCAGATGTACTGACGGCCTATCTCCTTTCTTGAGGCCCTGAAATGTCAGGACAGTACAAATACCCCCCAAATGACCCCTTTTTGTAAAGTAGACAGTCCAAGGTATTTAGTAAGAGGCATGGTGAGTTTTTTGAAGTTATAATTTTTTCCCACAATTCTTGGGAAAATGAAGAAAAATAATTTTTTTTCTTTTTTTTCCCAAAACGTTGTCAATTTATAAGCTATTTCTAACACATAGCATGTACACAGCAAAAATGACACCCCAAAATTCATTCTGTTACTCCTTCTGAGTATGGTGATACCACATGTGTGAGCCTTTTACACAGCCTGGCCACAAAAAGAGACTCCACGTCCAAGTAGCACCATAAGGCGTTTTAGGAGCATAAATACACATAAAACTTTCTTACTACCTATCACACTTTTTAAGGCCCTAGAGCACCAATACAATGGAAAAGTCCACAAAATGACCCCATTTTGGAAAGCAAACACTCCAACGTATATTCTATGAGGCATTATGGGTCCTTTGAACATGTCATTTTTTTCCACAAGTTTTTGGAAAATGTGGGAAAAAAATAAAAACTTCTTTTTTTTTACACAAAGTTGTCAATTTATAGGATATTCCTAACACATAGCATGTACACAGCAAAAATGACACCCCAAAATACATTCTGCCACTCCTCCTGAGTATGGCAATCCCACACGTGTGAGACTTTTTCACAGCCTAGCCATATAGAGGGGCCTAACATCCAAGGCGCATCATCATGCATCCTAGCCACTTGCCTAGGCCTATTTTTGACATTTGGTGTTTACAAGCTAAAATCAGTTGTTTTGCTAGAAAACTGCTTAGAACCCCCAAACATTATATATTTTTTTTTAGCAGAGACCCTAGAGATTAAAGTGGAGATTATTGCAATATTTTTTATCACACCGTATTTGCGCAGCGGTCTTCCAAACGCAATTTTTTTGGAAAAAATTCACTTTTTTTAATTAAAAAATAAGAAACCAGTAAAGTTAGCCCAATTTTTTTCCATAATGTGAAAGATAATGTTACGCCGAGTAAATAGATATCCAACATGTCATGTTTCAAAATTGCGCACGCTCACGGAATGGCGACAAACTTTGGTACTTAAAAATCCCCATAGGCGACAATTTAAAAATTTCTACAGGTTGCCATCTTTGAGTTACAGAGGAGGTCTAGGGCTCAAATTATTCCCCTTGCTCTAACGATCGCGGCGATACCTCACATGTGTGGTTTGAACACCGTTTACATATGTGGGCGGGGTTTCCATATGCGTCGCTTCTGCGCGCGAGCTAACGGGGACAGGGCGCTTTAATTTTTTTTTTTTTTTTTTTTACTATTTATTTTATTTATTATTTTTTATTTTTACACCGTTTAACAAAAAAAAAAAATTGATCATTTTTTATTTCTATTACAAGAAATGTAAACATTACTAGTAATAGAAAAAGGCACGACAGGACCTCTTTTTGTGAGATCTGGGGTCAAAAAGTCCTCAGATCTCACAAGTACACTAAAAGATAGAAAAAAAAAAAAATTATTATATAAAATGAAAAAAAAAAAAAAAAAGGACATTTAAACCGGTTGCTAGGCAACAACATTTTCCGTAGCTCCGGTCCTCCAAGACCATAGAGTCAAGTGAGGGCAAGCTTGCCCTCACTCGACATCCTGTCTGTGAGGATCCGGGACCGGATCGTTTTCCCCGCTGCCGGCGGGTCCGGTAAGCGAGGAAAAGGACCGGACGCGGCGGGAGGGGGGGGGGCACCTCTTCCGCCATCCCGGAAGGGTGAACCCACGGCGAATCCGCCGCTGGGACCACCCTTATCGGAAAGCCAACCGTCCACCGTTTAAAAAAATACCAGGGTTATGGCAGCTATCTGCTGCCATAACACCGGTATTTAGGTTTAAACGGAGGACGTATATAAACCTTTTTGGACTTGGACATGGTGGCTGTATGAAGGGTGACAGGTACTCGGGTACTTTGTTGGGCAGGTGACAGGCAGGTGACAGGTACTCTGGTACTGATGAGCAGGTGGCAGGTACTCGGGTACTCCGATAGGCAGGTGACAGGTACTCGGGTACTCTGATGGGCAGGTGACAGGCAGGTGATAGGTACTGATGAGTAGTACTGATACTGATAGGTGATACTGTACTGATGGGTACTGATGATCAGTACTGATACGTGATAGGTACTGATGAGTACTGATGAGTAGTGATGGGTACTGATGAGCAGGCGGCAAGTACTCGGGTACTTCAGGCGTCAGGTACTCTGATGAGCAGGTGGAAGGTACTCGGGTACTCTGATGGGTAGGTGACAGGTACTCAGGTACTCTGATGACGGGTACTCCATTGACAGGTAATCAAAGTATCCGAGTACCTGTCATCAGAGTACCCGAGTATCCGTCATCAGAGTACCCGAGTACCTGTCATCAGAGTACCCGAGTACCTGTCATCAGAGTACCTGCGTACCTGTCATCAGAGTACCCGAGTATCTGTCATCAGAGTACCCGAGTACCTGTCATCAGAGTACCCGAGTACCTGTCATCAGAGTACCCGAGTACCTGTCATCAGAGTACCCAAGTACCTGTCACCAGCCCATCAGAGTACCCGAGTACCTGTCATCAGAGTACCAGAGTACCTGTCATCAGAGTACCCAAGTACCTGTCACCAGCCCATCAGAGTACCCGAGTACCTGTCATCAGAGTACCCAAGCACCTGTCACCAGCCCATCAGAGTACCCGAGTACCTGTCATCAGAGTACCTGATGGGCTGGTGACAGGTACTCGGGTACTTTGATGGGCTAGTGACAGGTACTCTTTATTGGGGGGGGGGGCAATCAGTGTGTTTGGGGTGCACTGTATTTGGTAACTAGCTGTTACCACACTCTCTTCCTCACACAGGATCAGTGTGTGAGGAGGAGAACACGGTGACAGCTAGTTACCGTGTTCTCTGTTGACATTTGTGACCGGCTGTGATTGGACACAGCCGGTCACGTGGTAAAGAGCCAATTTCATTGGCTCTTTACCTAGATCGGGGATCGACTCTGTCCGAGGGACGAGCCTCGTCCCCGATCGCTGCTCTGCGCGCCCCCGGGGGCGCGCATTGCAGAGAGAACGAGCGGCTCGTGCTGGAGCCGCTCATGTGATCGGCTGTGACTGACACAGCCGATCACATGGTAAACAGCCAATTTCTATTGGCTGTTTACCTTGATCAGGGATGGGCTATGTCCGAGGGACGAGCCTCACCCCCGATCGCCGCGCTGCGTGCCCCCGGGGGGCGCGCAGTAGCAGCTAGAGCGGGCGGACGTCATATGACGGCCGCCTGGAACGGTAAAGCCATCCTGCCGGCGTCATATTACTATGCGCCGGTATGGATGTGGTTAAAGAGCTCAGCCAGGTGATTGCCAGACCATTATTCTTGATCTTTAAGGATAGTTTACAGACGGGTATGGTGCCAGCTGATTGGAAAAAAGCCAACGTGGTACCAATATTTAAAAAGGGGCCGAGATGTATCCCGGGTAACTATAGGCCGGGAGCGCTAACATCTGTAGTCTGCAAGATTTTGGAGGGGATGTTAAGGGACCACATACAAGACTTTAGTAATGAAAACTGTATTATTAGTAGTAATCAGCATGGATTCATGAAAAATCGTTCTTGCCAAACCAATCTATTAACCTTCTACGATGAAGTGAGCTGCCACCTAGATAAAGGAAAGCCTGTGGATGTGGTGTATCTGGACTTTGCAAAGGCCTTTGACACCGTTCCCCACAAACGCTTACTGTACAAACTAAGGAAGGTAGGTATGGACCATAAGGTGAGTACCTGGGTAGAGAACTGGCTCCAGGGGAGTCCAGAGGTGATGATTAATGGGGAGTACTCAGATTGGGCGGGTGTGGAAAGTGGGGTCCCCCAGGGTTCTGTCCTGGGACCAATCCTGTTTAATTTATTCATAAATGATCTAGAGGAGGGGATATCTAGTACAATCTCAGTATTTGCGGATGATACTAAACTAAGCTTGCCAATATCTTCTATGCAGGATGTGGAAACCTTACAAGCGGACCTGAACAAAATAACGGGGTGGGCAACTACATGGCAGATGAGGTTTAATGTAAAGTAATGCACTTGGGGGCCAGAAACCAGAAAGCAAGCTACTCACTAGGGGGGGAACCTCTGGGTGAGTCTAGGATGGAAAAAGACTTGGGGGTACTGGTAGACAACAGGCTTGGCAGTGGCATGCAATGCCAAGCCGCTGCAAGCAAAGCCAACAGAATACTGGGATGTATAAAAAAAGGGGATTCACTCCAGAAATAAAGAGATTATTCTCCCGCTCTACAAGACTCTGGTCCGGCCACATCTGGAGTATGCTGTCCAGTTCTGGGCACCGGTCCTCAGGAAGGATGCGCTGGAACTGGTAAGAGTCCAGAGAAGGGCAACAAAAATAATTAGGGGAATGGAGGAAATCAGCTAGGAGGAAAGACTACAAGCACTGAACTTATTCTCTCTGGAGAAGAGACGCTTGAGAGGGGATATGATATCAATGTACAAATACTGTACTGGCGACCCTAGCATAAGGAACAAACTATTCAGAGAAAGGAGATACAATAAGACACGTGGCCACGGCCACTCACTAAAACTAGAGGAAAGGCGGTTTAACCTTAAAATGCGTAAGGGGTTCTTCACTGTAAGAGCGGTAAGGATGTGGAATTCTCTTCCACAAGCAGTCGTATCAGCAGGGAGCATTGATAGTTTCAAAAAACTATTAGATGGGCACCTTAGAGACCACAACATACAGGGGTATACAATGTACAGTTAAAAGCAAACACACACACACATCATATGTTGAACTGGATGGACTGATGTCTTTTTTCAACCTCACTAACTATGTAACTATGTAACATTTCATATTCCTGATATGTGCCTTCTGTACAATGTACTTGTATGAAAAAGTATTTGATTCTCATTGTATTGCTTCCTATTAAAAACTGACCACACTAAGCAGAACACACTGTGGTCAGTTCTCTAGCTGTGTTCGGAACTTTAGTTGATCAGACCTTTCCTGACAACTCCCTCCCGGCGCAACCATTCACTAAGAAGATCAGTGTGCTGCTCTTCTCCTCCGCCCAGCGCTAATGCAGCTGAGAACAGAGGGAATGTGATCACTCATAAAAAGGGAAAAAAAGGGTATTCATAATGTTCATTTTATATCTATACACAAATGTTTTGCCTTTCATTTCTATTTTAAACTGACTGGGTTGTTTTACAAGGTGAATGTTTAAAATCACTTTCACGATTTTGTTCGCTACTACTTTCTCTACTATATAAGAGGTTTTAAAAAAACAAAAACAGTGCAATAATTTGAAGGATGGATAAAAACTTTAGTACAATTTAACCACTTGAGGACCGCCAACTGTACATATACTGCAGCAGGTCAACTCTGTACAGTTACGTTGTTTCACAGGGCTGCGAGTGGGGACGCGTGCCCATTCGCCACAGAGGTAGCTGATCAGCGGGTCTGGCGGGCGTAATTTGCGCCGGGCACCCGCAATTGCTCCTCGTGGAGACAGAACGCCGGTCTGCCGTTGTAAACACAGCAAACCGATGTTCTGTCAGTAATGAACACAGGCATCCTGTGTTCCTCTTATTTAGGAACACAGATCTCTGTGTTCATTCAGTAAGCCCATCCCCCACACAGTGAGAAAGCACCCCCTAGGGACACATTTAACCCTTTGATTGCCCCTGGTGTTAACCCCTTCCCTGCCAATGTCCTTATTACAGTAACAGTGCATATTTTTACCATTGATTACGTCACTGGTCCCCCCAAAAGTGTAAAAAGTCTCGCTAAAAAACACTGATCGCCATTTCTAGTAAAATAAAAATGACATAAACCTTTTCCCTAGTTTGTAGAAGCGATAACTTTTGCACAAACCAGTCAATATACGCTTATTGGGATTTATTTTTACCAAAAATGTGTAGCAGAATACAAATTGGCCAAAAATGATGAAAAAAAATGGACTTTTGTCTTACCGAAAAATCCTTTTCTCTGATGGTCATTGACGGACACAGCTTCATATCTTCATTGACCGTTGGGTTAAGCTGCTCTTCATAGGAGTAGGACACTAGGCAGAAAAGAGTTTGCCGCAATGTCATAGTCCCGCTAAAATCGCCGCCATTACTAGTAAAAAAAAAAATGACATAAACCTTTCCCCTAGTTTGTAGACGCAATAACTTTTGCGCAAACCAATCAATATATACTTATTGGGATTTTTTTTTCCAAAAATATGTAGCAGAATACAAATTGGCCTAAAATGATGAAAACATTTGATGTTTACATTTTTTTTATTGGGAATGTTATATTGCAGAAAAGTGAAAAATATTGTTTTTTTTTTTTCAGATTTGTCGCTTTTTTTGTTTATAGCGCAAAAAAAAAAAAAAAAATTGCACAGGTGATCAAATACCATCAAAAGAGAGCTCTATTTGTGGGAATAAAAGTACATAAATTTTATTTGGGTACAGTGCGCAATTGTCAGTTAAAGTAACACAGGGCCGTATTGCAAACAATGGCCAGGCCATTAAGGGGGAAAACTTTCCGATTCAGAAGTGGTTAAAGTATATGTCTAGGCACTTTTTTAGTCTTGAATAGACTTCTGTCAAGTTTTTTTGTGTCTCCATGGGGATCATTGTCACCAAAACACAGAATGAGGGGAAGTCCAAAAGTAGATCAAGAGGTTAGAGGAAACATAGTACGGCACTTCTTCTAAGGACAGCTATGCGGAAATTCCCTTCACTTTACTGGGGAAGTAAAGGGAAATTTTACCAGTGGTACACAGAAAGGGATTTTAAAGAAGACCGTCAACCATTTAAATAATTTTTTTTTTCCTGGTTCCTCCCTTTCCTAGAATTAGAAAATGTTTCACCATTTTTGGAAATGTTTAGTACCTTTTTTTTGTGCTTCAGTGCCGTTCGTCCTGCTTCCTCTCCTGAGCAAAAGTTGTGTAGAGACCCCTGCTTCCCTGTAGAGGTCATACATCCCAGGAAGCAGTGGTTTACTGAGGAGTGCATGCTTGCTGAACCATTCTGCTCATAGGCAGACATGATGCTGCTATCTGTCAGGTATTTGAACCTGCAGCATGACTGACCATGCATGGGGATTCCCACATATGCGCACACATGTTGTTGGTCTCTACAAGGTCCCAGATATAAGCTGCATGTGTGCACATGCGTGGGATTACCCTGTGCACACAGACATGCTGGAGATCTCTGCCAGGTCCCGAATACCTGCCAGAGACCTACATTATATCACTGCATGGGATATTTGAAGATTTCAGCACAGCAGAACTAAAGGCAAAAGTTTTTTTTTCCATTTCAGATCGAGCAAGTGAGGGTTGTAACCCCTGGCAGGTCTTTTGTCATGAAAAAACAAATTTAAACCCGCGCTACACAATAGTGATATGTTATTCTGTGAAAAAACTGTGAAGGTGTGCAGCTGCTGCAACACTAAGAAACTCTTAGAATAAATAAATAAAACCAAATTAATGCAGCGCTAGCAACAAATAATATAAAAAATTACAAATTATTTAAATCAATCTATATCATGTGAATACAATATGTAATAATAAAATATATTAATCACATTAAAGTGCATAAGTTTCTATAGAAATATTTTAAAGTGCATATTTAAACTAAAATATAAACATTCAAATGTGAGATTTAAAGTGCAAAAATGGTGGAATAAAGTCCTTATTGATGATCCAAAAAGGTGCCAAAGTGCCAAGTAAATAAAAGGTGCTTGTGAGGTGAAGGTGCCCTCTTGGTTCCCCACTCACCGGAATTGGATAGTATAAAAGCCCTTGGTTTTATTGCACATTTTCCCAGGATCAGATATGGAATTCCTCCGATGTGTCCTCCGTATGGAAATCGTTCCCGATACCACTTTGTACGATTCCTGTCCCTGTGTCGACACAGGGACAGGAATTTGTACGATTCCTGTCCCTGTGTCGACACAGGGACAGGAATCGTACAAAGTGGTATCGGGAACGATTTCCATACGGAGGACACATCGGAGGAATTCCATATCTGATCCTGGGCAAATGTGCAATAAAACCAAGGGCTTTTATACTATCCAATTCCGGTGAGTGGGGAACCAAGAGGGCACCTTCACCTCACAAGCACCTTTATTTACTTGGCACTTTGGCACCTTTTTGGATCATCAATAAGGACTTTATTCCACCATTTTTGCACTTTAAATCTCACATTTGAATGTTTATATTTTAGTTTAAATATGCACTTTAAAATATTTCTATAGAAACTTATGCACTTTAATGTGATTAATATATTTTATTATTACATATTGTATTCACATGATATAGATTGATTTAAATAATTTGTAATTTTTTATATTATTTGTTGCTAGCGCTGCATTAATTTGGTTTTATTTAGGTCTTTTGTCATATCTGTCCAATTGGGGAGATTTTCCTTTACTTTTGGTCCAATAGCCAAAACTGGAAATTCCTCCAAACTGAGGGAATCCCTGTTTAGTTTCCTCCTTGGAAGATTTCCCCTCTATTCCTGCCCTGGTGACAACCCAGATTTTGTGATTTCCTCTCCCTTTAAGGCCCAGTTTACACTGGTGCAGTGGAGAATTTGCAGTGATTTCTGTGCGTTTCCCACACTTAATCAAAATCAGTCCCCGTTCATGCGAACCGCTGGGGGGGGGGGGTATATTAAGTTAAATGACACCTCAAAATCGGTTTGCAAAATGCAGTGCGATTTGCAGTATCAGATCGCAATGATGTGAACACCCATGTGATCATTTTCTGATACGGCATAAAAGAGGGTCCTGGACGATTTTGGTGCGGATGCAGCAGGATTTGAGCCATACAAAATGAATATCTCAAATCACACCGATGCAGAATAGCATGTGATTTGAACAGGAATGCGGTGTGATTCCTGTTTGTTCACTTGCGGTTCCCGCACCGCACCAGTGTGAACCGGGCCTCACTCTCAGTGATAATCCTCAACAGGACTAATAGAGAGGGTGTGTCTCCCTAATGAAGGCACAGACGGCAATAAAAACTGGACAGGTGTTCTGATCCCACTCCATTCTGTCCAAAATAAAAAAAAAAAAAAAAGTTTTGCCTTTAGTTATTGTAACCACTTCCAGCCCAGGCCAGTTCTGTCATTTGTCCCCTACATGTAAAAATCATCACACTCTCTAACTCACATCTTCAATCTCTCCCTCTCTTCTGGCATTTTCACCAACTCTCTAAATTAAAACATGTATTATTCACCGTGACTGTACTCTTCACTGGTTCTCATCCTACTTATCCAACCTCACCTTTAGTGTTACTTACAATTCTACTTCCTCCTATCCTCTCCCTTTTCTTTGTTGGGGTCACCTCAAGGTTCTGTTCTTGGGCCTCTCTTATTCTCCATCTACACCTCCTCCCTGGGTCAGGTAATAGCCTCCGATGGCTTCCAATACCATCTCTATGCTGACGACACCCAAATTTATCTTTCTACCCCTCAGCTTACTCCTTCAGTCTCCTCTGTGTCACTAATTTAATAACAGACATATCAGCCTGGATCAATGTTGCCAACCCTCTGAAGTGAAATTTACAGACAGGACGCCAACATTTACAAACATCACTTATTTTTTACTGACAAAAATCATGAAATTTACTGACAGCAGCATTTTTTACAGACACTTCAAAAAAGTACATAAAATTTCAGTGCTAAACAGGGCAAATTTCAATATTTTAACTATAAACATATAGCTATTGCTATTAGCAATGTGTTTAAAGTAAACAAATAGTCAAAAACCATATTTCTCCATTTACATAAAGGTCAGGTTACTATAACCCAGCCAGCACAGAGTTCCCTCTTACATCAGAGTCTGCAGGAATTCCCCTTACAGTGGAAGGGAACTTGTATGTAAAGGGGAACGCTGCAGATCCTTATCTAAGGGGGGAACTCTGATGTAAGGGGTCTTTGGTGACCAGAGACCACCTTATATCAGAGTCCACTGCGTTATCCTTTACATCAGAGTTCCCACTTACATCAGGGTCCGCAGAGTTCCCCCTTGCACTGTAAGGGGGAATCCTGCAGACTCTGATGTAAAGGGGAACGCCAGAAACTCTGATGTGGGGGGGGCACTCTGGTGACCAGAGAACCCCTTCCACAGAGTGAATACACTAAGGTAAGGGGGGGAACCTTTTTTATCAGTGCCCCCTTACATTATTGTATTCACCCCCCCCCATCAGACTGGCCTGGCGGCACTGTCACTGACCTCCTCTCAGGTGCACCGTGCAGGGCTCAGTCAGACAGCTTCAGGTTAGTGGCTCTGGTTTTATCCTATAGCCTCCTCTCCAAAGTCCACACACGTCTGACTCCTCCTGTGACACCCATCCCGGCGGCGCTCTCACTCTTGACTCCTCTCCAGACTCCCCCTCAGAGACTGCAGACATGATAAATGACAAGAGATGGTCAGAGGTTGTGGACATGATACAAGAGATGGTTAGAGGCTGCAGACATGATACAGGAGATGGTCAAAGGCTGTGGACGATACAAGAGATGGTCAGAAACTGCGGACATGATACAAGAGATGGTCAGAAACTGCGGACATGGTACAGGGGTTGGTCAGAGACTGCGGACATGGTACAGGAGATGGTCAAAGACTAAGAACATGGTATAGGAGGTGGTTAGAGACTGCGGATATGGTACCCAAGGTGTTCAGAGACTGCGGACATGTTACAGGAGGTGATTAGAGACTGCGGACATCCTCCTCTGCCCCCTTCACGGCTTCATCCTGCAGTAAAGTCCTCCGACCTCTGCCTCCTCACTCACATGGGTTTCCCCCCTCCTCCTCGGCTCCTCCTCTGCTGTGGCGAGGCGCCGCTGAGAACGAGTGCCTTTCATTAAAAAATGGTGCCAGGGGGAGCTAGTATGGAACTGCGCATGCGCCTGCCCGGCCGAGCTTGTATGAGCTTTCCTGAGACCAGCAGGTGTCGAAGCGGTGCATGTGCAGTTACACTGTCGGCCCTCAGCCATCTTTTTTATGAGCAGCCCAAAATTGGGCTGAAATTTATGGGCTGCTCGTAAATTAAGGAGTAGTTGGCAACACTGACCTGGATGTCATACCGCTCCCTCAAACTCAATCTATCCAAGAAGGAGCCTATGATTTTTTCATCCCTCATGTGCCTCTTCCCATGATTGCTCTGTCAAGATCGATAGCACAACTATCTGCCCATTTTTGCATTCCAAGGTTCTAGGTGTAATTCTGGACTCTGAACTATCCTTTCGGCCACACGTCCAAACACTGTACAAATCTTGCCGCCTCAAGCTCTGCAACATCTCTAGAATATAAACAGAATTTTATAGTAGCTGCGCTAACCAATCCAGTCAACATCCAAAAAAAATTCACAAATAAAAAATATACAATGTACGTGTTCCAACACCGTTACCAAACAAATTGTGATGAAATAAAAATATTTGTGTGTATTAAACTAAAAATTAAAAAATAAATGTCCATTAATCCATTAAGTGCCAAATGTGTAAAGCTGCTCATACGGTGATACACCCACCCAGTGCGTGCTACTATCCGCCACCTTCCAAACTTCACACTCACCAGATGGCAGTACAATATGTGCTTGATCAATATAAACGTCTCCAGATATATGCCACGACATTCCACTGGCACTGTCCCAGTGTGATATAACTATTCCAGGTTAATCCTATGATTTCTTATTTGGTTCAATTGGCTCCCCTCTCATGTACTCGTGTAATTAAACAAAAGCCATCATTGCGCAATATCCCGTCTGCTTTATTTAAACTAATGATAAAGTTTTTTTACACTAACATTTAAAAGTGCCTTTAGACCGGCTCTAAGTCTGTACAGCTATCCACATAAGCCTGTGTAACCGCCACTCCATTCAATGGAGCCGGCGTGCGTGTCAAGCCTCGACTTCGAAGCTGGTTGGGAACTGGAAGTAGCATGACCTTACTCCACTAGCCTCAATGCATTTCGCAATCACCATGCGTCATTAAGAAGCTATTTTCGCCATCTTGGGTATGGTATTTCATATATTGTTTATCCACTCAGCTTACCGAATACAGTAAGTACCTTTTCCGCCATTTTAACTATTCCGAATGCGATTCCTCACATACCCCTCGGTTCCAGTACTTACCCTGACCTGAAATGTTCCTACCACCATTTTGACAAATCTCAATGGATTCTATGACTTATTTATTAAATATTCATCTATGGGATAACTGGATAGACTTTAATATTTTTACATATAAACGTGTACATAGGTATCATACACTATACTGAATTAGGTTAAACATCGAGTATCTCGGTTCAACTCAAATTCAAAAACCGGTAACAAACCCTACATCGAAAATGCTAGATATATTTCAATAAAATGAAAAAATATTAAAAATACTGTACAGCACCCTACATTGCCAATCAATAAATCCAAAAGGAAAAAGGAAGAAAAATGAAAAATGTGAAAAAAATAAAACATGTTTTTAATAAAAGAAGAGTAATAAAAAAACCAAATAAAATAAAAAAAAATAAAAAAATACGGAACTAAACAAATAAAAATAAAAATTAAATTAAAACTCGAACATAAAGTAAAAAAATGTGTGAAAAATAGCAATGAAATAAAAATAATAATCAAACTACAAAAGTAAAAAATAACAAAATAAAAATAAAAACACTATAGTAAAATAATAAAAGAGAGACCTAAAATATTCTATATATGTAAAAAATTAAAATAGAAGTAAAAATAAAAGATGAGAAATATGATGAAGCACAAAAATATTTCTAAACAAAATGATAAGCTATTCAATAATCCTCAATGAAGCAATTAATATCTAATTCTACATTCAACCCATGTGGTTTCATAGTATTTAAATTAAATATTCACTAAGTTTCATTCCTAGAGACTTCCTTTCTTAGATTTGAATTCCTCCAATGGTTTTATACTTTGTCTATTGCATAAAATTTAAAAAATCGGGGGTCTCTATTGTGTTTATACCTAAAATGATTAGACACAATATGGTGTTTAAACCATTACTTTATGTTGTTAATATGCTCGCCTATTCTTCTAGAAAGAAATGTACTGAAGCCCACAACTGCATTCCAGCACATAGGTAACATGGGTACATTGGCATATGATAAGTTTATTTATGGTGTACTTCTACTTAGTGGTGTTAGACTGAAATTCCAAAGTTCTTCTTTCCTTATTTGTCCTTCTGCCATGTTTGTATTTTCCACATAAAAAAAAATCCTTTTTCATCTAAGAAAGTGGTCATCCTCTTAGGTGGATCCTGTACATTTTTACTACACTATCCCTAAATCTCTTTGCCCTTCTATAAATGAATCTGGGTTTTTGCAGCAATATTTTGCTTAGATGGGGGTCTCTATATATAATTGGCCAATGTTTTTTTATAATGTTCTCCAAGACTTTGTATTCAGTGTTGAATCCTGTTATGAAGGGTATTTAATTCTGGTCCCTTAGCCTATCTGTCTTATCCCTAAGCACGATCTCTCTATCCATACTTCCTACTTTGCTCCTTGTATCTTCCAATTTAATCCTTTAATACCCCTTACCCCTTATCCTCAAATCTGTCAATATGTCAGTCTGAGTGATAATCTTCCATTGATTCACAATTTCTCCTTCCCATTTGTTAAGAAATATATTGGCTAGACTTGGGGCGTACTTGTTTCTCATTTCTACCCCCTTAATTTGTTTAAAGTATTGGTATCTAAAAATGGGGGAAAAGTTGAGACTTTGAATGAGACGCATAAGCTTGCCAATATCATAATGAGACACATTTAATGCAATAGTAAAAACATCGCAAGTTACAAAAATCAAGAAAAGTTTGTTAAATAAAATACATAGTAGAAATGAGCTGGAGTGCATGGAAAAAAGTATTTTTTCACAAATGGACACACTATGGTATGGTAAAGTAGTCGATATATGTTGCTGAATAGCATCGAAGTAAGCCCGACGCGTTTCTGTGGGTACTGATCCACTTCATCAGGGGCAAGTATTGTAGTGTGTCTGAAAAAAGTAATATGTATGTAATATATTACACAAGTACCAAAAATATGTGTAATATTGAAAAGGAAGAGGTACATCAAAACTAGTCAACTTACAATGCAGCTCAGATCTACTGGTGTGCTCGTAATGGATTGCGGGGTATAGCCGGAAGTGCAACATCTCTCCCCGGAGCTGAGGGGGTACGTGGAATGCAGACAGGCAGGGCACAGAGATTGGCGGAGACTGAAGGGAACGAATGAAAAGGAAGAATGATATTCCTAAGCACCCCTTTGGCGACGGCTTGCTTATGGCGCCCTATCCGTTTGGTGGTTGCTGTTTTTGCACACGTTTGTGTGCCGTTGGGGGTATCGTGCCGACCTGCTTGGGACACAGACTAGGCTCAGTGCTTTGGGGCAATGGATCTTCACTCATCTTCTTCTCCCCTTGATCATCCATACACTGTAAGTTATTCTGCTTTTCACCATTCATCTCTGTCTTTTCATGTCCCTATGGGACTTTCTAGGTTCATTACCCCCTGCAATCAGCTTTCATGTTCCCTTTCGGGCTTTATCATTATTAATATTATTTGGTACCTACCAGTCCCAATATATCTGATTAATTTACCATACTTTTCAACCATGTTTGTTATGGGATTTTTGAGGCTTACGATCCCTTGCAATCAGCTTTCATGTTTCCCTTTGGGCTTCATCATTATTATTATTATTATTTGGTACCTACCAGTCCCAATATACCTTATTAAATTATACTTTTCAACCATGTTTGTTATTTTTGACTGAACTCCCTTTAGTTCATACGCCATTCATATTTATTTCACCTTGCATAATATGCACTTATATTTCCATACCCATTTACTCTAGACTTGGCGTTTGCTCAGCCAACCACTATCTACGCCTCTTCACAGTATCAAGTCTATTCTATTTTATTAATTTTACTCATTCTTTTCCCTTCTTTCATTATCTATTTTTTCATATTTTTTCCCATTATCATTCTTCCTTTTCATTCGTTCCCTTCAGTCTCCGCCAATCTCTGTGCCCTGCCTGTCTGCATTCCACGTACCCCCTCAGCTCCGGGGAGAGATGTTGCACTTCCGGCTATACCCCGCAATCCATACGAGCACACCAGTAGATCTGAGCTGCATTGTAAGTTGACTAGTTTTGATGTACCTCTTCCTTTTCAATATTACACATATTTTTGGTACTTGTGTAATATATTACATACATATTACTTTTTTCAGACACACTACAATACTTGCCCCTGATGAAGTGGATCAGTACCCACAGAAACGCGTCGGGCTTACTTCGATGCTATTCAGCAACATATATCGACTACTTTACCATACCATAGTGTGTCCATTTGTGAAAAAATACTTTTTTCCATGCACTCCAGCTCATTTCTACTATGTATTTTATTTAACAAACTTTTCTTGATTTTTGTAACTTGCGATGTTTTTACTATTGCATTACATGTGTCTCATTATGATATTGGCAAGCTTATGCGTCTCATTCAAAGTCTCAACTTTTCCCCCATTTTTATATATGAATCAGGGATGGAGGGGCCTGACTTTCCATCAGGCGCCTCATCTAAAGTCCTGACAACCCCTCCCCTTCTTTTGCAAAGTATTGGTATCTATGCCAGAAGAAATCGTTACCCATGTCCCATGGCCATTCTTAAACCTTCCAGTATCAATTTTTTCTGTTTTAATTTCAATTCAGACTGATTTTTAATGCCCATGCTACTGCTGCCAGTGCATTGGCTTGCTTAATGTTGGTGTTCAATGATTTAATGTCTATCGTTACCAACAGACTATGTTCATTTATTTGTACCTCTCTTATTTTATTAACATCTTTACTATGTTTTATGAAAGCTTTTCCCTTTATAGCTATCAGCTGCAAGAATACATCAAGGTATTCTCCCAGTCTGGAATGGATAGTCTATGCCGCTAATTTTTGGACTTCTTGGTGGTTTAGCTTTATGTTTGTGTATCTTTGGTACCGGGTATTTAACCAGAACCCTCGAGGGTTCTAGTAAGAGATATTTGCCCTCCTTTTTATTCAAAATGTTATACTTAATCCCATTATTCAAAAATGTTCAATCTAGTTTTCAAATCCTGGGTGGGGTTCTTTCTTAATTTCTGATAAGTTGTGGTATCATTAACTATTCTATCCAGTTTAGCTTCATGGAACCGAACACCCTACCGAAGGGTATGTGAGAAATCACATTGGGAATAGGTAAAATGGCGTAAACGGTATTCGGTAAGCTGATTGGATAAACAATATGAAGTAAGGGCATAAATACCATAACCAAAATGGTGAAACTAGCTTCCTCATGACGTATGGTGATTGCGAAACACGTTGAGGCTAGTGGAGTAAGGTCACGCCACTTCCGGTTCCCGACCCCTATCGAAATCAAGGCTTGAAAAGCACGCTGGCTCCATTGAACGGAGCGGCGGTTACACAGGCTTATGTGGATAGCTGGACAGACTTAGTGCCAGTCTGAGGGCATTTTTAAATGTGAGTGTACAAAAATGTTATCATTAGTTTAAATAAAGCAGACGGGCCAATATCTGGGAGACGTTTATATTGATCAAGCACATATTGTACTGCCAACTGGTGAGTGTGAAGTTTGGAAAGTGGCGGATAATAGCACACACTGGGTGGGTGTATCACCGTATGAGCAGCTTTACACATTTGGCATGGAATGGATTAATGGACATTTATTTTTTAATTTTCAGTTTAATACACACAAATATTTTTATATTTTCTATTTCATCACAATTTGTTTGGTAGCGGTGTTGGAACACGTACATTGGATAATATTTATTTGTGGATTTTTTGTGGATGTTGACTATAATAATTATTCACAGATTGGTTAGCACAGCTACTATAAAATTCTGTTCATTTGTACACACTCCTTCAAGGAGTAATTTTAGTTGCAGCAAACCACACATTGGCTATCAATTATAGGTTTACCAACAACTTACAAAGCCATCTACAACTCAGCCCCCCAGCTACATTAATAACCTAGTCTCAAAATACCAACCTACTCGTTCCTTTTATTCCTCCCAAGACCACCTACTCTCTAGTTCTCTTTTCACCTCCTCCCATGCTCGCCTCCAGGACTTTTCCCGAGCCTCTCTCATCATCTGGAACACCCTATCCCAATCTGTCCAGCTTTCTTCTACTCTATCCACTATTAGGCGATCCTTGAAACCCTCTTCTTCAGAGAAGCCTATCCTGCCTCCACGTAACTGAACGTTTATTTTCTCCATTACATAATGCTCCACAGTTATCTTTTGTATCACTTGACCCCCCTATCCTAGATTGTAAGCGCTAACGAGCAGTGCCCTCTGATTCCTCCTGTATTGAATTGTATAGTAACTGTACTGTCTGCCTTCATGTTGTAAAGCGCTGCGCAAACTGTTGGCACTATATACAGTGGGTACGGAAAGTATTCAGACCCCCTTAAATTTTTCACTCTTTGTTATATTGCAGCCATTTGCTAAAATCATTTAAGTTCATTCTTCTTCCTCATGAATGTACACATAGCACCCCATACTGACAGAAAAACACAGAATTGTTGACATTGTTGCAGATTTATTAAAAAAGAAAAACTGAGATATCACATGGTCCTAAGTATTCAGACCCTTTGCTCAGTATTTAGTAGAAGCCCCCTTTTGATCTAATACAGCCAGGAGTCTTTTTGGGAAAGATGCAACAAGTCTTTCACACCTGGATTTGGGGATCCTCTGCCATTCCTCCTTGCAGATCCTCTCCAGTTCTGTCAGGTTGGATGGTAAACGTTGGTGGACAGCCATTTTTAGGTCTCTCCAGAGATGCTCAATTGGGTTTAAGTCAGGGCTCTGGCTGGGCCATTCAAGAATCCAGTCACGGAGTTGTTGTGAAGCCACTCCGAGTCCTTCGTTATTTTAGCTGTGTGCTTAGGGTCATTGTCTTGTTGGAAGAACAAGGTAAAAAGGTTGGGACTTTGTGTGAGAGACATGGCCATGACAAGGTTGGTAGAGTAAAAATAACACATTTATTGCACTCATATTGGAGAACAATGGCATAAATTTTGTACAAGGTAATACATATGGTGTGTATAAAGCTGGAGTAATAAAAATAATGAGTAATCCCCAGAACAGCTACAAAGAACCAACATAACAATTGACAACCATAGGAGTATTGGAGTAAAGTCCATGAACTAAGAGTATTGGAGTAATGTCATAACATCATAAGCTGACGCGTTTCGTGGCATAATCCCGCCACTTCTTCAGAGCAGATGCATGATCCATATCTAAGGATAGACAATATACATATATAAGGTATTACAAAGGATGATGGTTAGTGGAGGCTGAAAAGGGGAAAGGGAAGGGAGGAATAACCCCCACAGACCCAACTTACATGGTCGCCATGGCAACGGCTGACAATTGGAGGCAGAAGGACATTGTCTTGTTGGAAGGTAAACCTTCGGCCCAGTCTGAGGTCCAGAGCACTCTGGAGAAGGTTTTTGTCCAGGATATCCCTTTACTTGTCCGCATTCATCTTTCCCTCGATTGCAACCAGTCGTCCTGTCCCTGCAGCTGAAAAACAGCCCCACAGCATGATGCTGCCACCACCATGCTTCACTGTTGGGACTGTATTGGACAGGTGATGAGCAGTGCCTGGTTTTCTCCACACATACCGCTTAGAATTAAGGCCAAAAAGTTCTATTTTGGTCTCATCAGACCAGAGAATCTTATTTCTCACCATCTTGGAGTCCTTCAGGTGTTTTTTTAGCAAACTCCATGCGGGCTTTCATGTGTCTTACACTGAGGAGAGGCTTCCGTCGGGCCACTCTGCCCTAAAGCCCCGACTGGTGGAGGGCTGCAGTGATGGTTGACTTTCTACAACTTTCTCCCATCTCCTGACTGCATCTCTGGAGCTCAGCCACAGTGATCTTTGGGTTCTTCTTTACCTCTCTCACCAAGGCTCTTCTCCCACGATAGCTCAGTTTGGCCGGACGGCCAGCTCTAGGAAGGGTTCTGGTCGTCCCAAACGTCTTCCATTTGAGGATTATGGAGGCCACTGTGCTCTTAGGAACCTTAAGTGCAGCAGAAATCTTTTTGTAACCTTGGCCAGATCTGTGCCTTGCCACAATTCTGTCTCTGAGCTCTTCAGGCAGTTCCTTTGACCTCATGATTCTCATTTGCTCTGACATGCATTGTGATCTGGAAGGTCTTATATAGACAGGTGTGTGGCTTTCCTAATCAAGTCCAATCAGTATAATCAAACACAGCTGGACTCAAATGAAGGTGTAGAACCATCTCAAGGATGATCAGAAGAAATGGAAAGCACCTGAGTTAAATATATGAGTGTCACAGCAAAGGGTCTGAATACTTAGGACCATGTGATATTTCAGTTTTTCTTTTTTAACAAATCTGCAACAATGTCAACAATTCTGTGTTTTTCTGTCAGTATGGGGTGCTATGTGTACATTCATGAGGAAGAAGAATGAACTTAAATGATTTTAGCAAATGGCTGCAATATAACAAAGAGTGAAAAATTTAAGGGGGTCTGAATACTTTCCGTACCCACTGTAAATCCTGTAAAATAATATTAATTTCTTTGCTAGAAAATTACTCAAAACTCCTATACATTGTATATGTTTTTTAGCAGAGCCACTAGAGAATAAAATGTACATGGTTTAAATTTGCAAAAAAATGGAATTTTTGTAAAATCTTACCTGTAAAATTCCTTTCTCTGAGTCCTCCGACAGTCGCCGCCTCTTCATATTCGTCACATATGGGGTATTAGACTTTGCTCCGAAGGAGTAGCTAGGCAACAGAATATGTTAACATTAAAGCTTTTAACATATCCCACCCTCAAGGGGTGGTCCCCTCAGTCAATACCCTCCTACTTCCTGCAACCATATCTCAGTTTCATTGGAATAGCAGTAGAGTATACAACCAAACCCCAAAAGAGGGGCGGGGGCGGCGACTGTCGGAGGACTCAGAGAAAGGAATTTTACAGGTAAGATTTTACAAAAATTCAATTTTCTCTTACGTCCTCCGACAGTCGCCGCCTCTTCATATTCGTCACATATGGGGACGTCCCAAAGCAGTGCAAACATGAGGGGTGGGAAACGCATCCGCGCCGAAAGGCAACGCAGTCTCCGCATCAAAGAAAGGAACCTTACCAAAGGAAGGAAACCAGCTGGGCTACAGGAAAAACAAGTGCTCAACAGGAGCAACAACCCAGGAAAAGCCAAATAACCAGGGGATAAAAAACGTATCCCAACAGCCAGAGGTCCCCAACAAGGGACCCTAGGGAATTGCCGCACTAAGAACCTTGCGGCCAAAGGAAGCATCCGCCGATGCCTGAACATCTACTTTGTAGAATTTTGTGAAAGTGTGCACGGTCGACCAGGTCGCCGCCTTACACACCTGGGCTACAGAAGCCCCATGACGACAGGCCCAAGACGTACTCAGAGATCTAGTAGAGTGCGCCTTCACAGGCACAGGGGGAACCTTCCCCTGCAAAGCATAGGCCTGTTCAATGGTCTGCCTGATCCATTTGGCGATGGTAGAGGCCGACGCCGCCATGCCCTTCCGAGGACCCTCTGGAAGAACAAATAAGGAGTCCGTCTTTCGAAAAGACTCAGTCGATTTAAGGTAAACCCTTATCGCCCGAACAACATCCAAAGAATGTAATCTCACCTCCTTTGGATGTTTAGGCTTCGCGCACAGCGAAGGCAAGACAATATCCTCATTAAGATGGAATTCCGAAACTCGCTTCGGAAGAAAAGAAGGATTAGGTCGCAAGACCACCTTATCCAAATGAACAACCAGATACGGAGACTTGCAGGACAAAGCCGCCAGCTCCGACACTCTGCGAGCCGAAGTGATCGCAACCAAAAAGGCAAACTTTTTGGACAACATAGACAACAAGATCTCCCGGATCTGTTCAAAAGGAGCACGTTGTAACACAGATAGAACGAGATTCAAGTCCCAAGGGGGCAGAGGATCCCTCCTAGGAGGAACCAGATGCCGCACTCCCTGAACAAAAGTGCCAACCAAGGAGTTGGAAGCCACGGGACGTTGAAACAGAACGGCCAGCGCAGACACCTGACCCTTTATCGTAGCCAGCGCCAAACGCTGATCGACACCCGTTTGAAGGAAGGACAGCACTCGGGAAACCGAGTACGTGCGGGGTGAAAACCCCCTGGACTCACACCAGGCAAAATAGGCCTTCCAAGTACGGTAATAAACCTTCCCCGAGGAAGACTTCCTCGCGTTGATCAAGGTATGAACGACCTCTGGGGAGAGACCCTTCTCCTTCAGGACCTCGGTCTCAACAGCCAGGCCGTCAAAGCCAGCGACTGTAAAGCAGGATGGTATATCGGTCCTTGAGACAGGAGATCGTCTCGAAGAGGCAGACGCCACGGGGCGTCGACCGCCAGATTCACGAGGTCTGCGTACCAGGACCGGCGAGGCCAGTCCGGTGCCACAAGAATCACCGTGCTGCGTTCCGAGTGTAACCTACGAAGGAACCTGGACAGCAACTGAATCGGTGGAAACGCGTACATCAGCCTGTACTGATGCCACGGGGCCACTAACGCGTCCGACGCGTCTGCCCGAGGGTCGCGCGTCCTTGCCACAAACCTTCTCACCTTGTTGTTGAGACGAGACGCGAAGAGGTCCACATCTGGAAGACCCCACTTCGCGCACAACATCTGGAAGACAGCCAGTTGGAGAGACCATTCCCCCTGATCCAGGGTCTGGCGACTCAGATAGTCCGCCTGCCAGTTCTCCACCCCCGGAATGTGAACCGCCGTTATCGCCGGGACATGAGTCTCGGCCCAAGACAGAATGTCGGCCACTTCTCGAGCCGCTCGGGCACTCCTGGTGCCCCCTTGGTGGTTGATGTAGGCCACCGCCGTGGCATTGTCCGTCTGCACCCGAACTGGGCAGCCCTGCAGCCGGTCCGTCCAGCGACGAAGACAGAGACTTATCGCACGCAATTCCAGAATGTTGATCGGAAGGGAGGACTCCCCCTCCGACCAAGTCCCCTGGGCGGACAGAACGCCCAGAACACCACCCCAGCCCGACAGGCTGGCATCCGTGGTGATTACCGTCCACGAGATAGGACAAAACGACTTGCCCCCGGACACCATCGGGGACTGGAGCCACCACAGAAGGTCTCTTCTGGTGTGATGACTCAACGAGATTTGAAGATCCAGAGATTGAGGTCGCCCGTCCCACATGGACAGGATCTCCGCTTGGAGACCCCGCGTGTGAAACTGAGAGAAGGGAATCGCCTCGAAGGCCGAGACCATCAATCCCAGACATCTCATGCACGTCCGCAGAGACGAGTGCGGAACGTCCCTGAGGGACCTGACTTCCTCCTGAAGAGTTCTGAGTTTGTCTTCAGGCAGGAAGACCTTCGCCTGCACCGAGTCCAGAATCATTCCCAGGTAGGGAAGACGAACCGACGGACTCAGTGTCGACTTTGGAAAATTTATCGTCCAACCAAACTCCTGCAGAGTTTGCATCGTGACAGACAGGTCCTTCTCCAGACCCTGGCTGGTCGCAGACCGAACCAGAATGTCGTCCAGATACCCCAGGACAGAAATGCCCTGGGCCCTCAATAATGCCAGAACCGGTGCAAGCACCTTGGTGAAGACCCGCGGAGCCGAGGCGAGACCAAAAGGCAACGCCACGAACTGGTAGTGATCCTCCGCAATGGCAAATCGAAGGTACCTCTGGTGACCCTCGAAAATGGGGATGTGAAGATACGCATCCTTCAAATCGATGGAGGCCATGAATTCCCCCGGAACCAGGGCAGCCACCACCGACCGCAGGGATTCCATGCGGAACTTGCGAACCCGCACAGAGCGGTTCAGAGCCTTCAAGTCCAGAATTGGACGAACCTTGCCCTCCTTTCTGGGCACGGTGAACAGATTGGAATAAAACCCCCGAAATCTGTCCCGATGAGGCACCGGAACTACCACTCCCTGAGCCCTCAGTTCCCGCACCGCCAGGTGCAGGTCCCGTAAACGCTCTGGAGACAGTTGAAGATTTGAAGGAAAAAATCTGCTCTCCGGCCGAGAGAGAAACTCGATTTTGTAACCAGATCGAACGATCTCCTGAACCCATCTGTCCCGCACGCGGGCCAACCAGGGCTGAAGAAAACCGAGCAAGCGTCCCCCCACCCCAAAACTGGGTGAGGGCGCCCCTTCAGGCCGCACTGTTATGGGCTGCGGATCCGGATTGACCGGACTTCTGTTTTCCAGACCAGGGCTTCTTCTGAGAGCCTTGACCTTTGAACGGTTTGCCCTTGTAGTGCGACCGAAAGGCACGAAAGGACCCCTGAGGGGGCCGAAAATTAGCATGCTTCTTCCCAGAAGCCCCCTTAGCCTTGGGGAAATGGGGCAAGAGAGTGCTCTTACCTCCGGTGATCCCCTTAATCAACACATCCAAGGACTCCCCAAAAAGGCGAGACCCATCATAAGGCAGATTGGCTAAGGTCTTACGTGAAGACTGGTCCACCGACCAACATTTCAACCAAACCAGGCGGCGAGACAACACCGCCACGCTGTGCACACGGGCAGCCAACGGGACTAGGTCCAAGTCCGCATCACACAGATACATGACACCCTGGTGGATTTGATCCACCATATCCAGGGTCGCCGGCGAGGCCGAATCGGCCACTAGGACGCGCCTAAGCATCTGCGTCCAACTTGCGACCGCCTGGACCGCCATGAGAGAGGCAAACAGAGCCTTAAGCATAGAACCCGTAACAGAATAAGTATGACGGGCAAGAGACTCCAATCTCCTATCCGTGGCATCACGGAACACAGGGGAATCCTCTGCAGGAATCGCAGTGGATTTGTTTAAAACCGCAATTGCGTGATCCACTGGGGGTGGCACACACCACCTTTCATCAGTGGAAGGCGAGAAGGGATAACGCAGCTTGAACCTACTTGGTACAGCAAAAGGTTTGCGCAGATTGCGCCATTGTTCCTTAACAGCGCGCTGAAAATCATCATTGCAGGGAAAAACCTGCGGCGTCCTGCGTTTTCTCTGCGTCCCATAAGCCGCCAAGGCAGCGGGGGGACACACTTCATCCTGCAAATGCAGCGTTTGTTTTATGGAAGCAATTAAGTCATCCATGATTGCAAGCTCTTCAGGCGAGCCAGGGGGAGAATTATCAACCCCTTCAACTTCAGCCTCCACCTCGGACCCCACTAGATCCAGGGAGGAGCGGGACCCCGATAAGGAGGCCCCCGCCATAACAGCCCCATCACCTTCACCCTCAGAATCAGAGGAAAGAGAAACTCTGGGTCTTTTAGTAGATTGAGCAGCCACCAGCATCTGCACCTGAGCAGCAAGGCCAGCCACAATAGTGGCTAAATCCCCCCCTGGGGGGGGAAACAGCGGTCCCCTGGCTTTCCACCAAGGTGGTAGGAAATTTGCCCTCCTGAGAAACCATTGCCCCTATTACAAATGCCGGATAATAAAGGGTTAACTGCCCCTTTAACAAGCGCGGCGAGCGCAGCCCACCGCACCACACACAAGCACAATGAGACCCCCACAGGGCCAATAAAACTGACACAGGCAATGGATAAGAAGGATATAACCTGAGGAGACCCTCGCCGCTGCTGCTGCCTCGATCGGTGTTCCTGGAGAAGAGGAAGTGATGCTGCCAGGGCGCTCTATGAAAGCCTATGGGAGGCTACAAGAAAATGGCCGACATGCATGTAGAACATGCGGCCGGAGCGAGTGTAGGCAAAATGGCGCCGTTTGGCGCCGAAACCGCCGCTCCACAGTACAGTAATGCACACATGTCATCCATGTATAAAAAACATGTCAGATCGCCGCAGCGATCGCTGTATAGTGCCCAAACATGCCCAAAACATGCCCCACAGCACACAGCTTCTCACACTGACAAGGCTGACACACACAGTGTCACACAGCTCCCCCCCCCTTGCAGCCCACAGCATGCAGCCGAGTGATAGGGAGACAAACAGTGTGAACAGAGGCAGGTTACACAGTCCCAGACTGACACCCCCCCCCCCAGACAGACAGGTCCCCACATAGATACCTTACCTCACAATGGCGTGGGGGACCCGCACAGGCGAACAAGCCGCTGCACATGAGGCAGGGAGAGTCGCATACAAGACGCACAGAATGGGGGTTAAGAAACCGCACAGCTTCCAGAGAGGTAGCCACCTCACCAATCATCCCTGCACCGAACAGGGATGGGTCGTTCACTGTGCCAGGAGTGTTACCTGGCTGAACGCTCGATGGCAGGCTGGGAAGCCACTGACCCACGACCTGCGACCAGGGGGATCAGCCCGAGACCCAGCCCGCATGATCCTCTTCATCCGAAGAACTAACTAATGCTGACAAAAAGAACAGCTAAGTAAAGGTAGAGAGAAAACTCAAACAAAAATCAAAAAAGAAGAAAGAGTCTGGGGCACAAAGCCCCAGCACAGAGAGAGCCAGCCACTCCTGACAAGCTAGACATTGAAACTGAGATATGGTTGCAGGAAGTAGGAGGGTATTGACTGAGGGGACCACCCCTTGAGGGTGGGATATGTTAAAAGCTTTAATGTTAACATATTCTGTTGCCTAGCTACTCCTTCGGAGCAAAGTCTAATACCCCATATGTGACGAATATGAAGAGGCGGCGACTGTCGGAGGACGTAAGAGAAAACACAAAAGGAGAAGTAATTGAATTGCGAACACAACTTTGACAGCAACGCCAATAAACAGCTACTAAAAGTGATTCAAACCTCTTCCCTTTGCCTGATAAATTCAATGGAGATCCTAAATACTATAGAGGCTTCCTGAATCAATGTTGACTGCAACCTTACCGATTTGCAACCCCACGCTCCAAGACAGGCTTTAATATATCTCTGTTCATTGCTGAGGCCATGGCATGGGTTTCCCCCTACTTGGAGCAAGACCATGAGATCCTAGGAGATTTTGAGGGGTTTATGACAACCAAGAATTTAATTTTCGATGATCCGAATCGTAGCGCAGCTGCTGAAACTGTTTTACTGAACTTGCGTCAAGGGAGGCGTCCTGTTGCTGAATATGCTGCTGAATTTCGTCGATGGGTAACTGATACCACTTGGAACGACAGTGCAATGCACTTTCCCTTTAGAAAAAGACTTTCTGAGAATATAAAAGATGAACTATCCATCAATGGTCTTGATGACTTTATTAAATTGAGCATTAGGATCGATAAGACGATTTATGGAGAGACGATTTGAGAAACAAAGATCTCTTGACTTTAGTTCCTTGTTCAATCTTCAACCAATGGCTAAATCGTTTGCCAGCTATGAACCTGACCCCGAACTTATGCAGATTGGAGCTCTCAGCTTTGCTGAAAAAAGATGCAGACGTGAACTGAATCTTTACCTCTATTGCGGTCAGTCAGATCATTACGCCCTCAGGTGTCCAAATAAATCAAGACAAACAAGACAAACCATTGCATCGGCCGGTCAAAGAGAATTTTCCGCTTCTAGGGAGCAAGTGGGATCCATTACACAACCCTTGTCTTCCATAACACCAGGAGAGAAGGCGATTTTGCTGACTTCCGGGGCTGGTGGTAACTTTATGGATTTGAAGTCTGTGGAATAAATTGGCATTACCCAAATACCCAAACTATCTCCAGTACATATGTAGACAGTGGACGGTTCTCTACTCGCTTCCTGGAGTAATCACTTCTGTGACCATTCCTCTGCAGTTAAGTATCGAGCCTGGACACCAAGAGTTAATATCTTTGAATCTGATTTCTTCTTCTCAATTTCCAGGTTATCTTAGAAATTCCATGGCTATCAATTCACAATCCCACTATCGACTGGCAGACCAGAAACCTGGCCTTTTCCTCTGAACATTTTGAGTTACATTGTCAAAAAAAGACATCTCATCTACTATTATCGGAGTGACATCGACTAACCTGGAAAAATTGCCCCCTCAATACCAAGACTTTAAAGACATTTGTGATAAGAAAAATGCCAACCAATTACCACCCCAATGGGCATACGATTGCCCAATAGATCTTGTACCAGAAGCCCCAATTCCTTTCGATCACCTCTACAATCTTTCTGAACCAGAACTGAAGACATTAAGGGACTTTCTACAGGAGAATCAGGCAAAGGGGTTTATCCATCCCTCAACCTGTCCTGCTGGTGCCCCGCTATTCTCTATTGAAAAAAAAAAAAAAAAAAAGATGGAACCCTGCACCCATGCATTGATTACAGAGAATTAAATAGAATGACAGTCAAGAATCGTTACCCACTTCCATTAATTCCAGAACTATTCGAGTGACTAAGAACAGCAAGGATTTTCACCATGCTTGATCTGCATGGTGCATATAATATTGTTTGCATTCGAACTGCAGATAAATGGAAGACGGCCTTTCAAACAAGATATGGGCATTATGAATCCCTAGTAATGCCCTTTGGACTCTATAACGCACCAGCTACCTTTAAACATTTTATAAATTATGTTTTCAGAGACTTGTTAGACCAATTTGTGGTGGCTTATCTGGATGATATATTTATATTTTCGATCAATTTACAGGAACACCAGGATCATGTACGTACTGTCTTACAACGACTACGACAAAATAAATTATATAATAAATTGGAAAAATGTGATTTCGAACAGACCCGTAATACAGTTATTGGGCTACATCATCTCTCCTAAAGGGCTGAACATGGATTCCAGCAAGATCCAAGCCATCCTAGACTGGCCTACCCCCAAGAACATAAAGGATGTGCAACGGTTCTTGGGTTGGCAAACTTTTACTGGAGATTTATTAAAACAAATTCAAAAATTGTGGCCCCCCATTACCCATGCGACAAGGAAGGAGGTCCATAGAGGCAGAAATGGCTTTCTCACATCTGAAAACCTTATTCACCACTGCACCTGTACTGGTACATCCTAACTCTTTATAGTAGAAGTAGATGCATCCAATACAGCCACTGGAGCAATGCTTTGTCAGAAAATTGGTAAAAAAATTTTTTATTACACCCAAGTGCCTTTTATTCCCGCCAGCTGCAGAACAGGACTATGATATTGGCAACAAGGAACTTTTAGCAATAAAGGAAGCCTTCACTGAATGGGAGATACCTTCTGGAGGACAACACACATTCTGTAACTGTCCTTACTGACCACAAAAAACTTGAATTTATTAAATACGCAAAGAGGTTTAATGCAAGGCAGGCAAGATGGACCCTTTTTTTTTTTTCAAGATTCAATTTTGTAATTTCTTACAGACCAGGATGTAAAAATGGAAAAGCAGATGCTTTATCGAGAGTCTGGTGACTCTTCCACCGACTTAGAACCAGTAAGTACTCTTACAAGACAGACACTTTTGGGGAGTAATGTACCCTGGAGCGCTTCTTTCAGAGATTAAAGAAACTTATGATCGTTATGGTCGGGACCCACTCTTAACCACTTCCATACTGCGCGATTTCTGGCATTCCGCTTCTACATGTAAAAATCATCATTTTTTTGCTAGAAAATTACTCTAAATTACTCTGAACCCCCAAACATAGGGAATAAAATGGCGGTCATTGCAACTTTTTATCAGGGCTGTGGAGTCGGAGTCAGAGTCGAGGAGTCAGAGTCAGAGGAAATTTTGGGTACCTGGAGTCGGAGTCGGCAAACAATGCACCGACTCCGACTCCTACTAAATTTTAGATTGGAATTAAAAAAAAAGCAAGTTTAAATGTCCCAATTCACAAAAAGTTATAATTAATGATTTAGTATAAGGAAACTTATAATTGAGGAGGCCAAATGTAAAAAGGAAGAACTATAGAAAGTTCTGAAAGGACGTCTTGTCTTCCTTAAAATGGATGCATGCCCACGTCACAGAGTCAATTATTTTGCTATTAATGCTAGATTTGTGGATGAAAATAACAAAACAATAACACGGACCCTCCGATTAAAGGACACTCAGGCACATCACACCAGTGATTACCTTCAGAAGTTAGTGGAGGGTGTTCTAGAAGATTTTGAAATTACAAAGGAACAGATTTTATGTGTTGTGACAGATAACGCTTCTAACATGTTGAGCACAATTGAGAAGATGAACGCAGATTAAGGTGGTAACAAACAGATAGTAGAGTTAGAGGAAGACAAGCTCTGAAACTATTGGAGAAAGTTTAGAAACTGAAGAGAATGCTGACATTTTTTTTAGACAACTTTGTTGAAGAAGCATTGAAGCTTGCTACTATTCATCATATGCGATGTGCTGTTCATACACTGCACCTTGCCATAAGAGATGGATTAAAAGATCGCCATGCAGCTACACTAATTGGCAAATTACGGCAAGTAACTGTTGCAGCCAGGACCCCGAAAACAGATGCAATTTTGAAAAGACGTGCAGGAAAAGGAGCCATTTTGGATCAAACAACTCGCTGGGGAAGCACTTATTTAACGGTGAAGCGTTTGCTTGAACTTAAAGACTTCATAGAAGAAATGGACAATGAAAATCTTGCATTAACTGAAAGCCAGTGGACACAAACAAAAGAGCTGGAGAACCTTCTTTCTCATGCCTTCACTGTCACCAAGAGGTTGCAATGTGACGATCTAACCCCGGGTAAATTCCTCTTGGAATGGAAGAGCCTGTTATATTGCCTAAACAAAAATGGAGGGTTAATAGCTGAGGGCATTGCATCTTCAACGATGAAAAGAGAGAGACTCTTGCTGGAAAATGAAATCTTGTTAGAAGCTATTTACAGTATGTCGACCCAATGAGCCGACTTTTGTTGAACAGTGAACAGACTGCTACTGGGAAAAAGGCCCTCTATGATGTAGCAGTTCGCATGAACGGATTACGACCTGAAATACCTCCACAGGATGAAGTTCTTTTAAGCAATAGTGGTAACCCAGGATCATCTTCTTCAAACGAAGAATTAGACTTTGATTCCTTCTTAGACAAAATGGAAGTTGCTAAAGGAAAGCGACGTCGCATAAGCATTACAGAACCAGTAAATGTCCAAATAAAAAAATTCCAACAGGAGTTTTATAAAGCACTAAAAGAAGTTGAAAAGTATGATCGCTCATCAAAACTTACTGTTGAAGAAGCCATCCTTGTTTATCCAGAGATCGTTAGTGATGTGGCCAGAATAGTTACTGCAATGCCACCCACCCAAGTCAGTGTCGAAAGATTAATACATATTAATACAGAGGAGTCGGAAGTACAAAAAACTGAGGAGTCGGAGTGGGAACATTTATCTACTGACTCCACAGCCCTGCTTTTTATGTCACACGGCATTTGCGCAGAAATTTTTCAAACGTGTTTTTTTTGGGGGAAAAATACTGTTTTATGAATTTAAAAAACAAAACACTAAAGTTAGCCCAATGATGTTACGCCAAGTAAATAGAAACCTAATATGTCACGCTTTAAAATTGCGCACACTCGTGGAATGACGCCAAACTTCGGTACTTAAAAATCTCTATAGGCGACGCTTTAAACGTTTTTACAGGTTACCAGTTTACAGTTACAGTGGAGGTCTTGGGCTAGAATTGTTGCTCACTCCAACGTTCGCAGCAATACCTCACATGTATGGACTGAACATTGTTTACATATGTGGCCTGCGACAAATGCATGCGTTCGCTTCCGCGTATGAGCACGCGAGGACGGGGGCACTTTACATTTTTTTTTGTTTATTTTTATTTTTACACTTTCCCTTTAATTTATTTTTTGATCACTTTTATTTCTATCACAAGGAATGTAAACATCCCTTGTAATAGGAATAGTGAATGACAGGTCCTCTTTATAGGGAGATCTGGGGTCAATAAGACCTCAGATCTTTCCTACAGGCTAGAAAGCCTGAAATTAAAAAAAAACAATAAAAAAAAACAATCTCGGCTACTCAGCCGACATCAGTGCAGTATTGAAAACTGCCAGACCGGGGCGTGACGTCATCACGTCGCGCCCGGGCCTCTGAGAGTCATAGAGACTGCTGGGGACCATCTGGTCCGTGCAGTCTCTATGGTGACACTTCCATCGCCAGCCGATTCCTTCTCCAGGGTCCCCGATCGCATGAGCAAGCCGGTAGAAGCACCGGAGGGCAGCAGGAGGGGGGGATGTCCCCTCCCGCCACGTGTAAGAACGATTTTTTTTATGGTGAAGGGAGTTGCAGACTGAAAAAAATTATATCTGAATGATGCCTGCAGCTGCAGGCATCATTCAGATATCCCCATTTAAAGCCCAGGACATCATATGATGTCCACCTAAGGGGAAGTGGTTAAAACAATCCACGAGGAAATTTGCACATGGACTTTCATAAGGGTCACTGGTGGCCTTCCTTTCGGAAAGGTGCAAAGGAGTATGTTCTCTCATGTGAAACCTGTGCCGGATACAAGGTACCACGCTCCCTCCTGGTAGGTCTGCTACAGCCTCTCCCTGTGCCATCGCAACCATGGGGATCCATTTCCATGGATTTTTTTTGTGGACCAACCCCCTTCCAAGGGATTTACAACTGTCATGGTGGTGGTGGACCATTTAACTAAGACGGCTCATTTTGTGCCCATCACTAGTATTCCTACAGCTGAAGACACTGCAGAAATAATAATACGAGAAATTTACAGACTGCATGGGCTCCCAGATGAAATAATATCAGATCGAGGAGCCCAATTCTTATTACGACTATGGAAAACATTCTGTTCTACTCTGGGAATCAAAGTTTACCTATCAACTCCTTCTTATCCACAATCAAATCAGTGGCGGATCCAGGGGGGGGGCATCGAGTCAATTGCCCCCCCCGAGAAAAATAGTACCAGGTTTAAGTTTACAGAGGCATTATCTAAATGCATTGCAGGTACTTTATTTCTGCCTCCCCGGCTCCCAGGAGACCTAAAATATAATCCCTAAGCCCCATCAGTTCAGAGGGGCCCAGGATGCTGTTTCATAGAGAGAGTTTTTTTTTTTTTTATTTCCCTGCTCAGGTGGATTAATACCACCAGGAGCCGCATTTTGCGACATTAAAATGAAAGTTCCGGCCAGGCGGAGTGATATCAGTCAGCAGACTCATCACTGCCTGACTCCTGCAGCCAATGGGTGCAGAGAGGAGAGGGCGGGCTCAGGCTGAGGGGGAAGCCTGAGACACAGCAGCGTGCGTCTGTGTGTGTGAACACACTGAGAGGGACAGATCTTCATAGCAGACAGGGGCAGTAAGGAAAACGTCTAGACTGCAATTAATTCATTTGTCTCCAAAAAGGTACAGTAACACACCCATCCCCCTTCACCTATGCCATGTCCTTGCTGTTGGCCAGCCATCATGAGGAATTATACAGCAGCTAAATGCTATCATCATCATTATCATCATGATAATCACACAGTACAGATGCATTGAGCCACAGCACCTGTATTGTGTGATTGTCATGATGATAATGATGATATAGACTGACAGTGAAAATAATCTTCCTGCCTCCTTTACACAGTGTGTGCTGCAGACATGAGTCTAACATGCAGGGCTGTCATTTAATGGCTTTAGGATGCATAAAGTGTTGCATTTATCCTTGTGCCAGCATCCCATTTTTTTTCTACTGAGACACACAGCCACTGTGTCCCAATATGTCATGCTTCCTGGTGTGCATGCAGGGTGCTTTCATGGACCTGCACCAGCGTGTCATATCAGGACACTGCACAGCCATGTGTCGGAATACAAATAAATGGCATGCAGGCATGGGGATACATGGAACACTTTAAAACATTGTCACTGTTTTAACCACCTGCCGACCAGCCGCCACAGTTATATGGCGGCAGGTTCTCGCAAATCATCGTACCTGTACGGTGGTGTGCAGGAGTGATCCTGGGGGCGCGCGCGCCCACTTGCCAGCGGGGAAGCGGAGGCACAGGGCCAGCAGCCGCGATTGGCGCCGGGCACCTGCAATCGCTCCCTGTGAAGAGAGAACGACGGTCTGCAGTTGAAAACGCAGCAGACCGTTGTTGTCTCAGGAATCACTGCAGAGCTCCTGTGTTCCTCCTATTTAGGAACACAGGTCTCTGTGTTGGTATTACAAGCCCACCCCCACAGTTAGAAAGCAAAACGCCTTCCCTGCCAGTGTCATTATTACAGTGACAGTGCAGTCCAAAAATGTCAGTTAGGGGTCCGATCTGTCTGCTGCAATGTCGCAGTCCCGCTAAAAATTGCCGCCATTACTAGTAAAAAAAATAAAAATGACAGTGCCCCTCCCGAGATTAGACTCTGGATCCGCCCCTGAATCAAATTAGCAGACTGACAGAACAAATCAAACTTTAGAGCAATATATTCGTTGTTTCATCCGCCATCTTCAGGATGACTGGACCGAATATCTACTGTTAGCAGAATTTGCTTACAATAACTCCTGCCATATTTCCAGCTCTCAAAGCCCATTCTTCGCTAATTATGGATATCATCCATCTTTAGTCCCCGGAATTCCCACACAGTCATCTTTACCAACTGTAAATGCAAGGGTGTCTGCTTTACAAAATAATCAGGACTTACTGAAGAAAACTTTACTCAAAGTTCAAGAATACTTATATTATATAAATATTAATAATATATTAAAGAGGAAGTAAATCCTCCTCAGTAACTTTTACCTATAGGTAAGCCTATGACAAGGCTTACCTATAGGTACTGTAAATATCTCCTAAACTTGCACCGTTTAGGAGATATTTACCTAACATGCAGCCAGTGACATCACTGGCGCATGCGCTCTGAAGGAACGGCCGCTTGTGCCGTTCCTTCAGACCCCCGTGCCGTTACTATCGGCTCCCGCGCTGACGTCACCGCGGCTCTGGCCAATCAGATGGCCGGATGTCGCGATCCCGGAAGACGGGCGACTGGACATGTCGCCCGTCATGCAGGTAAGCGGATGGCACAGCGGGGGCTCGTTCTTAGGTAAGTATTTCATAATGAGCTAGTATGCGATGCATACTAGCTCATTATGTGTTTCTCTTGCAGGTTTCAAAAAAAAAAAAAAAACGGAATTTTTGTAAAATCTTACCTGTAAAATTCCTTTCTCTGAGTCCTCCGACAGTCGCCGCCATCTTCATATTCGTCACAATGGGGGTATTAGACTTTGCTCCGAAGGAGTAGCTAGGCAACAGAATATGCCAATATAAAGGCTTTTAACATATCCCACCCCCAGGGGGTGGTCCCCTCAGTCAATACCCTCCTACTTCCTGTATCCATACTTCAGTTTCAGTGGAATAGCAGTAGAGTATACAACCAAAACCCCAGAAGAGGGGCGGGGGCGGCGACTGTCGGAGGACTCAGAGAAAGGAATTTTACAGGTAAGATTTTACAAAAATTCCGTTTTCTCTTACGTCCTCCGACAGTCGCCGCCATCTTCATATTCGTCACAATGGGGACGTCCCAAAGCAGTGCAAACATGAGGGGTGGGAAACGCAGCCGCGCCTAAAGGCAACGCAGTCTCCACATCAGAGAAAAGAACCTTACCAAAGGAAGGAAACCAGCTGGGCAACAGTAGAAAAAACTTGCTCAACAGAAGCAATAACCCAGGAAAAACAAATAACCTAGGGATAACAACATGTATCCCAAACAGCCAAGGAGCCCATACAAAGAGCTCTAAGGAACTGCTGCACTAAGAACCTTGCGGCCAAAGGAAGCATCTGCCGATGCCTGAACATCCACTCTGTAGAATTTTGTGAAAGTGTGCACGGTCGACCAAGTCGCCGCCTTACACACCTGGGCCACAGAAGCCCCATGCCGACAGGCCCAAGACGTACTCCGAGATCTCGTAGAGTGCGCCTTCACAGGCACAGGGGGAACTTTCCCCTTCAAAGCATAGGCCTGTTCAACAGTCTGTCTGATCCATTTGGCGATGGTAGAGGCCGACGCAGCCATGCCCTTCCGAGGTCCCTCAGGAAGGACAAACAAAGAATCCGACTTGCGGAAAGATGCAGTCGATTTCAGGTAAACCCTAATCGCCCGAACAACATCCAAGGAATGCAGCTCCACCTCCTTCGGATGTTTGGGCTTCGCGCAGAGCGAAGGCAGGACAATGTCCTCATTGATGTGAAACTCCGAAACTCTCTTCGGAAGAAAAGAAGGGTTAGGTCGCAAGACCACCTTATCCAGATGAACGACCAGATACGGAGACTTGCAGGACAAAGCTGCCAGCTCCGAAACCCTCCGAGCCGAAGTGATCGCCACCAAAAAAGCCACTTTTTTGGACAACATGGGCAACGAGATCTCCCTGATCCGTTCAAAGGGAGCATGTTGTAGCACGGACAGAACAAGATTCAAGTCCCAAGGGGGTAAAGGATCCCTCCTAGGAGGGACCAGATGTCGCACCCCTTGAACAAAGGTACTAACCAAAGAGTTAGACGCCACAGGACGTTGAAAGAGAACAGCCAGCGCGGATACCTGACCCTTGACCGTAGCCAGCGCCAGACGCTGGTCGACACCCGTCTGAAGGAAAGACAACACCCTAGACACAGAGTATGTGCGAGGTGAAAACCCCCTGGACTCACACCAGGCAAAATAGGCTTTCCAAACACGGTGATATACCTTCCCCGAGGAAGACTTTCTCGCGTTAATCAAAGTGTGAATGACCTCCGGAGAAAGACCCCTATCTTTCAGGACCTCAGTTTCAACAGCCAGGCCGTCAAAGCCAGCGACTGTAAAGCAGGATGGAATATCGGCCCTTGAGACAGGAGATCTTCTCGAAGAGGCAGACGCCAAGGAGCGTCGACCGCCAGGTTCACGAGGTCCGCGTACCAGGGCCGGCGAGGCCAGTCCGGTGCCACAAGAATCACCGTGTGTGGTTCTGAGTACAACCTGCGAAGGAACCTGGGCAGCAATTGAATCGGCGGAAACGCATACAGCAGCCGATACTGATGCCACGGGGCTACTAACGCGTCTGACGCGTCTGCCCGAGGATCGCGCGTTCTTGCCACGAACCTTTTCACCTTGTAGTTCAGACGAGACGCGAACAGGTCCACATCTGGAAGACCCCACTTCGCGCACAACATCTGGAAGACATCCGGGTGGAGAGACCATTCCCCCTGATCCAGGGTCTGGCGGCTCAAATAATCCGCCTGCCAGTTCTCCACCCCCGGAATGTGCACCGCCGATATCGCCGGGACATGAGTCTCGGCCCAAGAAAGAATGTCGGCCACTTCCCGAGCCGCTCGGGCACTCCTGGTGCCCCCTTGGTGATTGACATAAGCCACCGCCGTGGCATTGTCCGTCTGCCCCCGAACCGGACAGCCGCGCAGCCTGTCCGTCCAACGTTGAAGGCAGAGATTTATCGCACGCAACTCCAGAATGTTGATTGGAAGGGAGGATTCCTCCTCCGACCAAGTCCCCTGGGCGGACAGAACGCCCAGAACACCACCCCACCCCGACAGGCTGGCATCCGTGGTGATCACCGTCCATGAAAGAGGACGAAAAGACTTTCCCCCCGACACCGCCGGGGACTGGAGCCACCACAGAAGATCTCTTCTGGTGCGATGGCTCAACGAAATCTGGATATCCAGAGATTGCGGACGCCCGTCCCACCTGGACAGGATCTCCGCTTGGGGACTCCTCGTGTGAAACTGGGCGAAGGGAATCGCCTCGAAAACCGAGACCATCAGTCCCAGACACCGCATGCACTTCCGCAGGGATGAGCACGGAACGTCCCTGAGGGACTGGACTTCTCCCTGAAGAATCTTGAGTTTGTCGTCCGGTAGGAAGACCTTCGCCTGGACCGAGTCCAGGATCATCCCCAAATAGGGAAGACGAATCGACGGACACAGCGTCGACTTTGGATAATTTATCGTCCAACCAAACTCCTGTAGAGTCTGCACCGTCACGGACAGATCCGTCTCCAGACCCTGGCTGGTCGCAGACCGAACCAGAATGTTGTCCAGATACCCCAGGACAGAGATGCCCTGGGCCCTTAACAAGGCCAGCAGCGGTGCAAGCACCTTGGTGAAAACCCGCGGAGCCGAAGCGAGGCCAAAAGGTAACGCCACGAATTGGTAGTGATCCTCCGCAATGGCGAATCGAAGGTACCTCTGGTGACCCTCGAAAATGGGGATGTGTAAGTACGCATCCTTCAAGTCGATGGAGGCCATGAATTCCCCCGGAACCAGGGCAGCCACCACCGACCGCAGAGATTCCATGCGGAACTTGCAAACCCGCACAAAGCGATTCAGAGCCTTTAAGTCCAGAATTGGACGTACCTTGCCCTCCTTCCTGGGCACGGTGAACAGATTGGCACGGATGGCGTGGGGAACCCGCACAGGCGAACAAACCGCTGCACACAAGGCAAGGAGAGTCGCATCCAGGACGCAGCATAATGGTGGGTTAAGAAACCGCACAGCGTCCAGTGAGGTAGCCACCTCACCAAGCATCCCTGCACCGAGCAGGGATGGGTCGTTCACTGCGCCAGGAGCGATACCTGGCTGAACGCTCGATGGCAGGCTGGGAAAACCACCGACCCACAACCTGCGACCAGGGGGATCAGCCTGAGACCCAGCCCGCACGAATCCTCTTCATCAAAAGAGCTAACTAACGCTGAAAAAATAACAGCTGAGTAAAGCAAGAGAAAAAAACTCAAAGAAAATCAAAGAGAAAATAAAGGCTGAGACAAAAATGCCCCAGCATAGAGACAACCAGCTACTCCTGACAAGCTAGACATTGAAACTGAAGTATGGATACAGGAAGTAGGAGGGTATTGACTGAGGGGACCACCCCCTGGGGGTGGGATATGTTAAAAGCCTTTATATTGACATATTCTGTTGCCTAGCTACTCCTTCGGAGCAAAGTCTAATACCCCCATTGTGACGAATATGAAGATGGCGGCGACTGTCGGAGGACGTAAGAGAAAAAATGTTTTGGGGGTTTACAACCTCTTTAAGAATAAGGTAATTGCAAATAGACACAGATGAACCATTCTGCCCTATTCATTAGGTTATAAGGTCTGGCTATCTACTAAACACTTACACCTTAAACATCCTTGGTCTTGGAAACTTGGTCCTAAGTTCATTGGACCCTTCGAAGTAATTGCACAAATTAATCCTGTGGCCTACAAACTTAAACTACCACCTTCTATGAAGATCCATCCTGTTTTTCATATGGCTCTTTTAAAGCCTTTCAGAGGTAATCCTTTTTCTGGTCGTACACATCCCCCACCAGACCCTGTCCAGGTGCAAAGGAAAGAAGAATTCATATTGGATAAAATTCTTGACTCCCGTCTGCATCATAGTAAACTACAATACCTATTACAATAACTACAATAATACATTACAATATATAATTATTATTATATTATAATATTAATAATAATAATACAATAACTATGAAGATGAAAAGGCTGTGGACCACAGGAGGATTCTTGGGAACCCGAGGCCGAGGAGCATGTTCATGCCTCTAGATTAATAAGAGAATTTCTCCAGAGATTTCCTCAAAAATCTGGCCCTAAGACATCCAGGGAGGAGAGGAGTACTGTCAGGACCTGGGCTCAAACCTGGGACCTCTTCTGTGTCTGGCATTGATTCTTCTTGCTGAGCTTTCTGGGATGATTGGACAATCCTGCCTGATCTATTGGACAACCCTGCCTTGTGTTTTGATTGCTATTGAACCTTGAACTCCTTGCTCCTCCCATGAAACTTCCTATATATGCCTTGCCTCTGCACTTCCTGTTGCCAGATTATTGTGGTCTGATTCTGCATTCTACTTGAGCTACTTCTATTGCTGTTTGGAAAACGAATTTGGCTTGTGACCCCGACTATGAAACTCTCTACCTGCATCAACCTTGGCTTGTGACCCTGACTACGAAACACTTTCCTGCACCGATCTTGGCTTGTGACCCCAACACGGATTATTGGTCTAGTAATTCAGACTTTCCTACCTCTCGCAGACCTAAAAACTGAGCTTGCCTGACGTTGTCGGCCATTGGTCCCCACTCATTACAGGTATTCTCCTAACAGAACCAACAGATTTTGACATGTCAAAAAAAACTGCTTGACACAGCCTAACGCTATACGCGGTGTCAAGCCGCGTTTAGCAGGCCTTTAGCAGTTTCAGACATTTTTACAGCTGTAATGCTGGTCCTCAGAACGCGCTGGGCCTGGGGTTTTTTTTGCAGCTTGAAACTGCCTATGCCACTTAGGCCTATGTGTGCATGAGGCCATAGAATTAAATAAAGGGGCATTTTTAAGCTGCAGAGAAAAACTCCTGATGCTCCTAAAAGTGGCTGTAAAAATGTCCTGTGTGCATGGGGCCTGACATTCATAGCACATTCATAGGTTTAGTTTTGCTTTAATGAAGGGAGTTGGAGTGGCTTACTGATCAAGTGTCTCTGTGATTGGCTCTCACAGTGGTCACATGATCGAGAGTGCGCCCCGCTGGCTCCTATTCAGAATTCTAGAAGAGCTTGGGAATCCCCTGAATTTATCTCTAGTTGCCCTCCGATCTAGTGCTGCGGGCTCTGTCGTGGCTTTTGATCAGGCGTCCTCTAAACTCATTTCTAGCTGAACTCAGAACTTTTACTTTTTTCATTCCAATGAACGACCGGGTCATTCCCACCCAGCAACTCGTGTAAAAAAAGAGGCAGGTGATGTGTTGGGAATGACCCAGCCTACATCTCATTGAAGGAAAAAAAAAAAGAGTGCGAGTTCCAAGTTCAGCTAGAGGTAAGTTCAGAGGATGCCAATCAAAAGGGGTGACGAGAGCTCCTGAAGACAGCTCAGTCAGTGTGCTGGGAATGTGCAGTGGGTGCACTCTCAGAATACAATCTCAGACTACCATGGACATATATATGCGGCAGCTGGGTGTTAATGTGACAGTAAAGGCTCAAGTTTTTTTATCTTCAGGCATTCACCCCCCCCCTCCCTCCCCCTAATACCTACTGGAGCCCCATCTTGATCCTGCAATGTGCACGAGAGCAGCAGCCCTTCTGGGTCTCTTCCTCCTCATTGGCTGAGATAGCAGCAGGAGCCACTCCTGCTACTGTCTATAACAGCCAGTGAGCCAATGAGGAGAGCACTGGGCCGATCTGCGCTCCGTGTGTGAATGGACAGCAGCTCAGGAGCTGCTTGCTATAGGGGCACTCGGCTGGAGGGTGCTGCTCTGTGCAAAACCATTACACAGAGCAGGTAAGTATAACATGCTTGTTGTTTAAGAAAAAAAAAAAATCTGACTTTAATATCACTTTAACCACTTCTGGACCGGAAGGATTTGCCCCCTTAATGACCAGGCCATATTTTGCGATTCGGCACAGCGTTATTTTATGGGCAATTGCGCTGTCGTGCGATGATGTACCTTAATAAAATTGATGTCCTTTTTTCCCCATAAATAGAGCTTTCTTTTAGTGGTATTTGATCACCTGTGCGATTTTTATTTTTTGCGCTATAACAAAAAAAGTGCGACAATTCTGAAAAAAAAAAACATTTTTCACATTCTGCTATAGAACATTCCCCAAAAAAATGTAAAAATCAAATTTTTTTACCATTTTAGGCCAATTTGTTTTCTGCGCCATATTTTTGCTAAAAAAAATAGCAATAAGCATATTTTGATTGGTTTGCGCAAAACTTATCGCGTCTATTAACTACGGGAAAGATTTATGTAATTTTTATTGTTTTTTTTTTTTTTTTTACTAGTAATGGCGGCGATCTGCAGATTTTTGCGGGACTGCGACTTTGCGGCAGACAGATCGGACCCCTGACTGACATTTTTGACACTTTTGAGGGGACCAGTGACATTACTACAGTAATCAGTGCTAAAAATATGCACTGTAATAATGACACTGGCAGGGAAGGGGTTAACACTGTGGGTGATCAAGGGGTTAAATGTGTACCTAGGTTTCTAACTGTGGGGGGGGTGTGGCTTATGAAATGATCACAGAGACCTGTGTTCCTATATAGAAGGATCACAGGAGCTCTGTGATCATTCCAGGGAGAAGAACGGTCAGCTGTGTTTACAACAGCTAACCGTTCTTCTCTCTCAGCGGGGAACGATCATGGGTGTCAGGTGGCAATCGGAGACGCCTGCCCCTTGCACCGGCTTCCCCGCTGACCCGCTACCTGTACGCGACCGACGTATACCTACGGCGGTTCGCGCAGGAGTGGCTGCCTGCTGCAGTATAACTTGGGCGGGCTGTCGTAAAGTGATTAAAGGCTCGTACACACTATAAGAAAATGTCATTTTGGTCTGAGGAACAATTGTATGATTTTATGAAAGTGTGTACACAACTTTTGACAGCAGATTCCGGCCATCCAACTAAAATTTTTACAGGAACAAACTCCTAAATTTTTCTCATACAGGAACAGAACGAATACATTTAATTTAATGTGTACCCTTTTCGTATAAGAAAAATCAGAAACAAAAGACTACGCATGATCAGAAACAACAAAAAAAAAAAGCCTTTGTAGTACAGGAAATTCGTACATTATTTCCTTCCTAGGTTCCAACTTGTGAAAGAAGGAAAACTGGACGACTGTTCGACTGTTTTTTTTTTTTTTTTTACAGTGTGTAACTCACTTAAAGGAGAAGTAAAGCCAAAGTTTGTTTGACTTTTATTCTCCTGTGGATCACAGGAGTGCAGTTGGTTCTGACACGTTTTCAGCAGACAGAGGGCTGAAGCCCACTGTTGGCTGACCTCACAGAGCCAGTCCAGGCTTGGGAAAGATCGCAGCCATATGGCCAGGATCTGCCCACATGCCTGGACTGGTACTCGGCTCAGCCTATCAGCAAGCCGATGAGAGCCTGAGCCAGCTGCTCCACGACCCCTCCACAGCCCAGCGCTAAAGTGAGCCCCGGGGGAGAGAAAGCATAGAGTTGGTGGCTAACATTCACCAGCTCTCTGCTCAGGGAGCTCTGAGAACTGAGCGATCGGCGGTGTTTGATCGCTGGGTTCTCAGCCTTAGAGTCAGCGGGGGAGGGATACAGCATCCACCTAGGTAATGATTCCTAAAAAAAACAAATTACCATATTTCTTTTAAGGGCCACATTTTTTGTTGCTGCATATATACATTACATGGTCAGGTTAAAAAACTTTGGCAGTTAGGCTAGGTGCACACTTGTGTGGATCAGGAAACCACATATAATTGCATACATTTCTTAACCCGCAGGCAAACTGCGCTGCTCTTTAGCAGATGCGTGGGGTGCCTTTATTGTTCATTGTTAATGGGACCCCCACGTGTCAGAAAACAAGGTGCATTTTTGGGTCTGCAAAACGACATGGTGCTGCAGCACCACGTGGTCCCGTGTGGCTAAATTTTTACAAAAGGATAAGGGCCTTTATATCCGCAGGTACAGCAACCCAATTAGGCCACTGTGTATGCGCAGCACACAGGACCCACACTAGTGTGAACCTAGACTTAAACAGTACATACACTCCCATTACCACTTGGTGTAGCAGGAATTCCTGCACACTATTTTTTTGTGTGGTTTTTGCACACACGCATTCTGCAATCTGCACACTATTTTTTGTGTGGTTTTTGCATGTTGTGTATTGCCACCTCATCCCTTTTAAAACCAAACACATATATTTACACAGGTTCTGAGGCTAATTTAATGCACACAAGGCAATAAGTGAGTTTAGTTACCACCTAATCAGCCACAGAACGTGTGTAATAATATGTGTAATAATATGTGTCTGGTTTTACCCTTTCTCTGCCAGGTCCGTAAGTCCTACAGACCTAACAGCGCGGGGGGGGGGGGGCAGTTTACACACAATCTGGTGGCTGCAGACTACTGCCTGTCAGGTGAAATTATTCGGGCAGCTGCGGTGCCACCCGATTGCTCATACACACGGTACTGGCGCCCCCCGCCATGTATTATGGGACCGACATGGCAGGGGTCAACGGGAATAGAGCATAAAAAAATTTAAGTAAAAAAAAAAAAAAAAAAAAAAGTATTTTCTTTTTGCAAAAAAAATAAATAAAGTCCACCCAAGCACATAAAATCCCCCCCCCCAAAAAAATAGTTTGAGGCCCCCCACCCTCACATACACATATACAAATGTAAACGCATGCGTCGGGGGCGCCTAAGCATGAAAACGTCAATTGTGATACATATGTTACATATCGCAGCGCACGCCAGAGTGAGAGCAATAGTTCTAGCACAAGACCTCCTCTGTAACGCTAAACTGATGACCTATAGGAGGCTTTTTGAGTGTCACCTATAGAAAATATAGGGTACTGAAATCTGTCCCCATTTCACGGGCGCACACAAATCTAAGGTTTGACATAATAGTATCTATTTACTCAATGCAACATCGTCTTTTATATTTTACCAAAAGTTGAGTAGTTTATTGCATTTGTTTGCCCTAAAATTCACTCTGTGTGTTTTTTACATAAATTTTGCATTTCATAAACCTTTTCGGTAATCTTAGGACATAAAAAAAACTTGGACCTACCTCTATTTTATTCTCTACACTTGAATGGGCTGCCCTATGCATGATAAATGCTTCAAGGAAATTCCTGCAGCTTTTTAGGAGTCAAGCTTTGCATGGTTTTATACCATGCGTTTGTAGCACAATCAGGGTTGCCAACTGTCAGTAAATCCAAGAACAGTTTGTAAAATTTGTGATTTTTACATGTGTCAATGCATGTCTATTACAGACATGCAGGGTCAGCGCTACCTATAAGCAAGGTAGGCGCCATCCTAGAGCGCACATCAGGTGGCAGCATGTTCTGGCACAGGACTCCACTACTCCCCCTGTCCGGTGCGCTCTTTGCCGAGCCTTGCTCGGTGCCAAGCAACACAGTCTCCCCACCTCCACCGCCCACTCACCTGCCCGCCTGCTGCTTATCCCCTGCCCTATACATCCCCCGCCTGCTGTATATCTCGTAAGAGGCAGGAGAAGGAGGTAGGCTAGGTCTGACCCACCTCCTTCCCATGCCCCCCCCCCCGTGCCTACTCACAACCCCCACGTGCAGCCTATCTGTGCCTGGGAAGGGAGAGTGGGTGGGATATTTTAAAACTGCTAGTGGCCCTGTCCTGATGTCTCCCTGAGCCCCTGAAGACAACATAGCCTCTGGTGAGTGAACCTCTCTCTCTTCCTTAGAAGAGCCATTGTGATCCTTCCTGCTTTCCATGTACCATAGTGATCCTTCCTCCCTCCCATGCGCCATAGGGATCCTTCCTGCCTCCCATGTGCCATAGGGATACCTTCCTGACTGCCTTGTTTGCCTATGTAAACAAGGCAGATTGCCGTTCTGCAAGGGGACAAGATGGAGATCTTGTGTTCTTGCTTAGGATCTCTGTCTTCCCCCAATCAGTGCAACCCCCCCTAGTTAGTAAGCCTTTTGATCACCCCTGATATTAACCCCTTCCCTGCCAGTGTCATAAGTACAGTGGCAGTGGATTTTTTTTGTAGCACTGTTCACTGTCTTAGTGTCACTGGTCCCCAAAAAGTGTCAGTTAGATGTCCAATTTGTCCGCCCCAATGTCGCAGTCCCGCTATCAATCACTGATCACCGCAATTACTAGTAAAAAAAAAAAATAAATAAAATAAATAAAAATTCCATAAAAATATTGCATCGTTTATAGACGCTATAACTTTCGCGCAAACCAATCAATATACACTTATTGGGATTTTTCTTACCAAAACTATGTAGCAGAATACATATTGGCCTAAACTGATGAAAAAAATTGATTTTTTGGATGTGTTTTTTATAGCAGAAAGTAAAAAATATTGTTTTTTTTTTTCAAAATTGTCGCTTTTTTTGTTTAAAGCACAAAAAATAAAAACTGCAGAGGTGATCAAATATCACCAAAAGAAAATGGAAAATTTATATCAATACTTACCGTAATTTTCCTTTCCTGATGGACTCCATGGCAGCACACGTATGGGTAGGCTCCGCCTCCTCTCCTACCCTATAGGACCCCACTCCCATAAATCTTTGCTCCATACCAGGAGCCGTGTTCCATAACTAGAACTACTCCAGCAGATGGGAGGGGACTCCTGCTGCCATGGAGTCCATCAGGAAAGGAAAATTACGGTAAGTATTGATATAAATTTTCCGTTTTCCTGACAGACTCCATGGCAGCACATGTATGGGAAATAACTAGCCATACACACCCGGGCGGGTAACTGCTGGTTTAACAGAAAAAGGTTTAATTTGCACCGTCAACAGACAAGACTTTTAAACCAAAGTTGACCGAAGATAAAGAAGCCGGTTCAACACAGTAATGCGACATAAAGGTATGAATTGATGACCAAGAAGCCGCTCTGCAAATCACGTCAGGAGCTACATGAAGAGAAGCTGCCCACGACGTAGAGATCCCTCTAGTGGAATGAGCTGTCACCACCTCTGGAGGAGCCAGTCCCTTGGCTTTATATGCCCACTGGATGGTCTGAACTATCCAACTTGCTATAGATCTTGAGGAAGCTTGTTTGCCCTTGTTTTTTCCACAGATGAGGACAAAAAGATGGTCTGACTGGCGGAAAGGAGCTGTAGTCTCCAGATATATTGGAATTATTTTACAAGTCATGTGTCCACAGATAGCAGCCATCTTGGCCATGACGTATCCAATTTAGGGTGTGCCCCTATCCTCAATTGACTAATTCATTTGGAAGGATTGGGAAACAGGGATTTCGGGCACAAGAGTTTTTTTAAAAAAGATTTCTTTTATTCAACAAAAAACTAAATATTTTAAAATCATAGAAAAATACAGGCAGATAATTGTGTATTAAGGACACAGTGAGACCACAAATTAATGGTCTATGTTGTACAATATCTCAGTACATAGAACTTATAAAAGTAATTTACATACAGTTCAGAGTACAAGATCATTAATAGTCATATAATTCTTGGAAACGTGTTACTTGATATCAGAAGAGAACCGCCGACGGACACCCAAGCAGTATGGTGCCGGTCAGCGGGGTCGACTGAAAGTATAAGTTAACATTCACCATGTAACATATGACCTTTGCTCGACATGTTTCGCTTTCTTAGACAAAAAAGCTTCATCTGGAGCATATCATTTCTTTTGTCTGTGTGAAAAATAACAGTGTTTAGATAAATTACATATATATGTTACCTCATTTTCAGTGTGTTATAATTACAGTTGCATATCATTTATCTCTCCTTTTAATTACATACAATCGTCTTACACATCTCAGATAAGTCCTTCTATTTTTGCAATATCAACACAATATAACATTGGGTCTTAGGTTGCATTCAGACACTAGAGGGGTTTAGGGGAAACAATGGAGGCTGCCAATAGTGAGTATATGTGGGGATCCATGCTGTAGTTATAGTATCAGCATATATATCCTGTTTATATACCTAGTATATGGACAAGAAAATGTATACATACCTGTACATATAGTAATCAGGCACATATCTCAATTTCCATAGAGAATTCTTTAACGAGGAGGACTGTGCGTTTTGGGAAGCTCAAAAAAGGCAATGTATAGTGACATAGTAGTGAGGGTAGTCACTCCATGTCTCATATCTGAGTGGATGAGAGCAAAAGAACAATGTTTCTCAAAATAGTAGGCGTTTTTATTTTATGATATCGCTTTAAGGGAGAGCCCATAAAAGTGCTAAACCATAAGCTCAAGTGTTCCAAAGTGGTAAAATCAGTGTGCCTCATGCTTGTTATAAGAGTGTGTAAGTACCTATAGAGCCCATAGATTATCTGCCTTGAAAGGGGCAAAAGAAAAAAGAAAAAACATATAGTCATTCTGGACCGTAAGAATGGACAGGTGCCATGCGTTTCTAAACGGTTATACACCAACATACAGAGTTTATCCATTCGTGTATGGGCTACCCCTATAATAAAATACATATCATGTATATTGGTTTGCTTTCATATGCATATGTGAATATGTGTGTGTAATCAATTTGGTATCCAGCCCACCCTCCTCCATAATAGTAGGGGGGTGACCAGGATTACATATAGATAGGCAGTTGCCACATAGGGTCCAAGATGAGTACATGCAAAGCGTACTTAGAATAAACATAGGTAGTAAATATAGTGGTAGATATATAGAGTGCCACCCAGTATAATAGATCCCTATGCAGTACGAAGATTCCAAACATAAACAGACACCTTAGCACGGCTCACCAAGCTTGGAAAGGACCAGAGCTTAATGTAGGGAGCGTATCTCCTCTGCTTGTATGTCGGCTGTTAAGCACAGTAAGATTAAGGTAAATTCCCGAGTATCACAAAAGTGTAATGTTAAAGTATTGGTGCTAGCCATATAAAGCTTACCCCTTGCCACGCTGTTCCCAGCTTCCGCACAGTCCTCACCGGATGGGGAACCTCCACCATACCAGGGCTTGTAAATGGCGCCCTTAAGTAGCATGGATCCCGGGCGGTTCGTCAAAAAGACGTCACCGCCCCGGCCACTCCCACCGGACATCGCTCGAGAGCAAGCGCGGGGACACCCAGCAAAGCTCTCGGCTCAGTCACAGGTGTATGCAGATCATACAGAGGCAGGAAGTGCCTCCGTAGTCCGCTCAGGTGCCACAGGAAGTTCCGCCCGGAAGGGGCGGAACTAAACTGCGGCCTATCTGGCCGCACATATCTCACTGATGAAGCCGACCTCCATGCTTACCCACACTGCCCCCACAGGATCGGTCCGCAATTACATGAGAATTCTAATTGCCTGAAATGAAAAAACAACACAACAAGACAGAAATTATATATTTAAAAATACAGATATAAAAGCATATTTCACTAAGGTACAAAAAAGTTCCTGGTAGGCCAGGAGATATATATCGGTAATATATTTGTTTATCAAAAATTATTATATAACCATGTTTATTTTTTGACATTAACCACTAGTAAGGGCGTTCAATAGTAATAGCCCTAATGAAAGAACAGGGGCTGAACTGCCCCCTACTAGAAACACTTCCATACTTCAAACCCCAAGGGAAAGTTGCATATTATGACTTATTACAAATCCTCAAGATCATAATATTGATGAAATAGGGATTATAACACAAGAAACTATTTGTTGTACATTAGAAAGGAAGAGAGGTATATGTGCCACAGAACCTATTTAATGTGAAGAGGTATCAGAATGGTTAAATATATATATATACAGGGGGAGGATGACCACGCCAAAAAACAAAGCAGACACCCTGACCCATATATCCCACATAGGGCCATTATCGTAACCAGAGTATGCTACTCGAGGTCAATTAGGTCTATTGGCACTAAGTAAACAAGGAAGCCTTCACAGAAAGGGTTTGTATGACTGTGTTTCGTTCAAACCAGGTCTATAAGTGGCATTGAGACGCTCTATCCAGAGAGTCTCTCTCTGGAGAATTTTTTTGTCCCAGTTGCCACCCCGAGGATCTTGAGGAATAACCTCAAGCACATAAAATCTTGCCTTTCTGGGATTGAACCTGTGGTATAGGTCAAGGTGTCTGCTCACGGGCGTGATCATCCTTCCCCCTGCTGATACGTACACATGGTCATTTATCCTTTGGCGGAGCTCTCTTATAGTTTTACCTATATAGAACATGCCGCAGGCACAATGCATCATGTATACCACTCCACGGGTACTACAGTCAGCTCGAAATTTTGGAACAAATATTTCCCCATTGGGTAGGATGTATTCAGTATTCTCCTCTATCCAAGGACATAGGGCGCATTTGCGACACTTATAAGTACCCCTACCTGTGGTTACTTTATTTCTGATGGGTTGATAGTGGCTTGTTGTTAATTGATCTCTTAAAGATCTTGTTCTCCTGAAAACAATTTGGGGGTGTTTGCCAACATATTTGTTTATAACCGGATCATCACGGAGAAGATGCCAGTTCCGTTCAAGAATATCTCTCAATACTTTTTCATGAGCGGAGTATTTGGTTATTAGTTTAACTGTCGGTTGCGTGCTTGGAGGTTTGGCTCTAAAGATGAGGCTGTTTCTATTTTGAGAAAACGCTTTGTTGAAAGCTGTTCTCAACAAACGCTTACTGTATCCACGAGCCATTAGGCGTTCTCGTAAAAGGTTAGCCTGTATTTTGAAATCGCTATCGGATGTACAATTACACCGTAGGCGTATGTATTGGGCGTATGGAATACTACGTATAAGCGCCCCTGGGTGGGCGCTAGACGCATGTAATATTACATTCCCTGACGTCTCCTTTCTGTATAGGTTAGTCGTCAGGTGTCCATCCACATGTTTGAGTACCGTTAGGTCAAGGAAATTAACACTCGAGTCACTGATGGTAGATGTTAACTTCAAATTGAAGTCGTTTATATTTAGTTGGGCAATAAACTCATCTAGCATTGATTTTGAACCTGTCCAGACAGCAAAAATGTCGTCTATATAACGAAACCAAATTGCCACGGATGAAAAGAAATGGGATAAATTTTCATCTGATGTGATTTGTCGCTCCCACCCCCCCAGGTACAGGTTGGCGTAGGCCGGGGCACAGTAAGTGCCCATGGCCACGCCCTGCACCTGGAGGTAGTGGGACCCGTTGAAAGTAAACCAGTTGTGTTTCAAAATAAACAGTAAAAGTTCCAAAATAAAATCACAAAATGGCCAAGTGTGATGGTCTTGCTCATATAAGAACGTGCGTATCATCCCGACGCCCTGCTCGTGAGGGATACTGGAGTATAATGCCTCCACATCCAAAGTCACGAGCAGGGCGTCGGGAGGAACCACCATATCTTCAATCATTTTCAAAAACTCGAGTGTGTCCTTGACGTATGACGGTAACCGCACTACGTGTGGTAGTAAATAATAATCGATCAAGCGACTAGCATTTTCAGTTAGACTTCCAATGCCCGATACAATAGGCCTACCGGGTGGAGAAGTTAAGTTTTTGTGGGTTTTTGGGAGTGAATAAAATGTCGCCTGTCTCGGAAATTTGTTATTAAGAAAATTATAGCAGTCTTTATCTATAAGAGCCAATTGATATGCACGTCCGATTATATCCAAATACTCTGCTTTAAATTCTGTAGTAACCGATGGGGATATCTTTTTGTACCATGTACGATTTGAGAGGATATTAAGGCACATTCTCTCGTATCCCTCTCGAGTCATCAATACTAGGTTACCACCCTTATCTGAGGGTTTGATAACCAAGTCTGTGTGGTTTCTTAGTTTGTTAAGCATCTGTAGTTGTTGTTTAGAAAGATTATTTTGTGTTGATTTTAACTCACAATTTTTAATCTCACCTACCACTGTAGTCAGAAAAGCCAAAAGGTTAGGATTTGTAGTCAAGTCAGGGAAATTATTAGATTTTGGTTTGAAAGGGACCTGTCTTGGATTTACTGTCTTTGTTTGTATAGGTTGATCGGGGGACTGGGAATCCGGAAGACTGCCTTCCTCCAATAGTAAGATTAAATCCCGTAGAACACGGAATTCTTGCATTGTATAATGTTTTATTTTTTCTGAGATTTCTTTATCTTGTGTATTACGTTGTCTTTCTGGATTGTAAATATGTTTATACGTCAAGTTCCTTATGAACATATAGACGTCCTTTATGGTCTCATATCTATCCATAGGAGTAGATGGGCAGAACATGAGGCCAAGTTCAAGGACCTCTTGTTCTTGGGGGGAGAAGTGATAAGGGGTTAAGTTAATGATCGATAATTTTAGGTGGGAAGGCTTAGTGATGTGCTCAGGTGAAAATTTGAGGCCTGGGCCTGTGAAGCTGCAAAGTGGCCATCAATAGTGGTTTGTCTAAGAGAGGTAGTGCTGGGTATATTTAAAGGTAGTGTGTTAGAAAAAACAGGTGCCGCAGCACCTAGTGAGTGTGTTTGAGAATTAGATGTGAGATCCTGTGTGGATGGGTTACTTGGATTAGTGTTAGTGGATAAGGGTTGCAACATTTGTATCGCTTGGAGAGCCAGGGGTCCCAAATAAGGGTCCTGTGCTTCCAAACCATCTTGTGTGAGTGCCTCGACAGATCGAACAGTCTGTCCAATTTGGGTCCCTCCAATTCCCAATGATTGAAATTTGGAAGTTTCATCGGGTCGCTTTTTGGAGCGTGGTGTGTAGTTGGCTCCTTCCTGTTGTCCTCGTTTACGTGTCGCCATGTCTGTTTTTGGTCTAGTATCTTGATTAGATCTAATCGATGTTTTAGATCTATTAGATTGTGCGGAGATCGAAGACGAGTCTGATTCCCAATCAGTTTCCCTTGGACCTGTGTTTGATATCTGTTCACGGGGGCCTCGCGAATAGCGGGGTCGCCTTGAACTATTGGGTCCCGGCCATCGGTAAGCATAGCCTTCCGTGAAGGCCATCCTATCTTTTAGGAATTTAGTTTGTTTTTTACCAATAATATCCCTATTGAGCTTGATTCCATACTCCTTCACCTCCTTCCATCTTGCCTCATAATGTACATGTTTTTTTAAATTCTCATTCTTAGTATATAAAGATGATAACTCAGTATCTAAAGTAGCTAGGTCCAATTTGTATTGGGACACCAACAGCTGGCACAAGTCGGTACTGCATTTGGTTAGAATACGTTCCCACAAAGTTCTAAACTCACTCGAAGCATTATCGAAGGAGGGGAATAGATGAATCCTCAGACCCATAGGGCATACATTTGCCTGTATATACTTCAAGAAAAATTCTATATGCCAATATAGGTTTGACTTTTTTTTTAATAAGTCTCTTTACTGTATTTATATATTGGTTTAGGCTTATATCATCCTTGGCCGGGATGTTACAGGTAGATTCGATTTCGGTCATAAGACCCGTCCATGCATTTCCAACGAAATCCATGGTTGTCCTGTGAGTTCTATCAGTTGTTATTGGAATGGTTTGTGGTCTCTTCTATATAGGTTTCTATTTTTTGAAAAAATGTGTATAAAGTATGACTTGACTAAATAAACAACTACAAAATTATCTTCAAAGGCCAGGTACAGGCCAAAGATTGGCACTAGAAAATTATGAGCAACTTTTTACGGGGTTTTTTTTGCATAAAAGATGTTTCACGATCCTTCCATATGATATTGTTCAATTATAATATGTATAAAGGGTAATAAGTGATACTTAAACCTATATACTTTGCTGCTTGCCACTTCCCAGGATGGCTGGTGCTTCCACCTTTATATCAGAATTATTTTACAAGTCATGTGTCCACAGATAGCAGCCATCTTGGCCATGACGTATCCAATTTAGGGTGTGCCCCTATCCTCAATTGACTAATTCATTTGGAAGGATTGGGAAACAGGGATTTCGGGCACAAGAGTTTTTTTAAAAAAGATTTCTTTTATTCAACAAAAAACTAAATATTTTAAAATCATAGAAAAATACAGGCAGATAATTGTGTATTAAGGACACAGTGAGACCACAAATCAATGGTCTATGTTGTACAATATCTCAGTACATAGAACTTATAAAAGTAATTTACATACAGTTCAGAGTACAAGATCATTAATAGTCATATAATTCTTGGAAACGTGTTACTTGATATCAGAAGAGAACCGCCGACGGACACCCAAGCAGTATGGTGCCGGTCAGCGGGGTCGACTGAAAGTATAAGTTAACATTCACCATGTAACATATGACCTTTGCTCGACATGTTTCGCTTTCTTAGACAAAAAAGCTTCATCTGGAGCATATCATTTCTTTTGTCTGTGTGAAAAATAACAGTGTTTAGATAAATTACATATATATGTTACCTCATTTTCAGTGTGTTATAATTACAGTTGCATATCATTTATCTCTCCTTTTAATTACATACAATCGTCTTACACATCTCAGATAAGTCCTTCTATTTTTGCAATATCAACACAATATAACATTGGGTCTTAGGTTGCATTCAGACACTAGAGGGGTTTAGGGGAAACAATGGAGGCTGCCAATAGTGAGTATATGTGGGGATCCATGCTGTAGTTATAGTATCAGCATATATATCCTGTTTATATACCTAGTATATGGACAAGAAAATGTATACATACCTGTACATATAGTAATCAGGCACATATCTCAATTTCCATAGAGAATTCTTTAACGAGGAGGACTGTGCGTTTTGGGAAGCTCAAAAAAGGCAATGTATAGTGACATAGTAGTGAGGGTAGTCACTCCATGTCTCATATCTGAGTGGATGAGAGCAAAAGAACAATGTTTCTCAAAATAGTAGGCGTTTTTATCCTATGATATCGCTTTAAGGGAGAGCCCATAAAAGTGCTAAACCATAAGCTCAAGTGTTCCAAAGTGGTAAAATCAGTGTGCCTCATGCTTGTTATAAGAGTGTGTAAGTACCTATAGAGCCCATAGATTATCTGCCTTGAAAGGGACAAAAGAAAAAAGAAAAAACATATAGTCATTCTGGACCGTAAGAATGGACAGGTGCCATGCGTTTCTAAACGGTTATACACCAACATACAGAGTTTATCCATTCGTGTATGGGCTACCCCTATAATAAAATACATATCATGTATATTGGTTTGCTTTCATATGCATATGTGAATATGTGTGTGTAATCAATTTGGCATCCAGCCCACCCTCCTCCATAATAGTAGGGGGGTGACCAGGATTACATATAGATAGGCAGTTGCCACATAGGGTCCAAGATGAGTACATGCAAAGCGTACTTAGAATAAACATAGGTAGTAAATATAGTGGTAGATATATAGAGTGCCACCCAGTATAATAGATCCCTATGCAGTACGAAGATTCCAAACATAAACAGACACCTTAGCACGGCTCACCAAGCTTGGAAAGGACCAGAGCTTAATGTAGGGAGCGTATCTCCTCTGCTTGTATGTCGGCTGTTAAGCACAGTAAGATTAAGGTAAATTCCCGAGTATCACAAAAGTGTAATGTTAAAGTATTGGTGCTAGCCATATAAAGCTTACCCCTTGCCATGCTGTTCCCAGCTTCCGCACAGTCCTCACCGGATGGGGAACCTCCACCATACCAGGGCTTGTAAATGGCGCCCTTAAGTAGCATGGATCCCGGGCGGTTCGTCAAAAAGACGTCACCGCCCCGGCCACTCCCACCGGACATCGCTCGAGAGCAAGCGCGGGGACACCCAGCGAAGCTCTCGGCTCAGTCACAGGTGTATGCAGATCATACAGAGGCAGGAAGTGCCTCCGTAGTCCGCTCAGGTGCCACAGGAAGTTCCGCCCGGAAGGGGCGGAACTAAACTGCGGCCTATCTGGCCGCACATATCTCACTGATGAAGCCGACCTCCATGCTTACCCACACTGCCCCCACAGGATCGGTCCGCAATTACATGAGAATTCTAATTGCCTGAAATGAAAAAACAACACAACAAGACAGAAATTATATATTTAAAAATACAGATATAAAAGCATATTTCACTAAGGTACAAAAAAGTTCCTGGTAGGCCAGGAGATATATATCGGTAATATATTTGTTTATCAAAAATTATTATATAACCATGTTTATTTTTTGACATTAACCACTCATCAATATTATGATCTTGAGGATTTGTAATAAGTCATAATATGCAACTTTCCCTTGGGGTTTGAAGTATGGAAGTGTTTCTAGTAGGGGGCAGTTCAGCCCCTGTTCTTTCATTAGGGCTATTACTATTAAACGCCCTTACTAGTGGTTAATGTCAAAAAATAAACATGGTTATATAATAATTTTTGATAAACAAATATATTACCGATATATATCTCCTGGCCTACCAGGAACTTTTTTGTACCTTAGTGAAATATGCTTTTATATCTGTATTTTTAAATATATAATTTCTGTCTTGTTGTGTTGTTTTTTCATTTCAGGCAATTAGAATTCTCATGTAATTGCGGACCGATCCTGTGGGGGCAGTGTGGGTAAGCATGGAGGTCGGCTTCATCAGTGAGATATGTGCGGCCAGATAGGCCGCAGTTTAGTTCCGCCCCTTCCGGGCGGAACTTCCTGTGGCACCTGAGCGGACTACGGAGGCACTTCCTGCCTCTGTATGATCTGCATACACCTGTGACTGAGCCGAGAGCTTCGCTGGGTGTCCCCGCGCTTGCTCTCGAGCGATGTCCGGTGGGAGTGGCCGGGGCGGTGACGTCTTTTTGACGAACCGCCCGGGATCCATGCTACTTAAGGGCGCCATTTACAAGCCCTGGTATGGTGGAGGTTCCCCATCCGGTGAGGACTGTGCGGAAGCTGGGAACAGCGTGGCAAGGGGTAAGCTTTATATGGCTAGCACCAATACTTTAACATTACACTTTTGTGATACTCGGGAATTTACCTTAATCTTACTGTGCTTAACAGCCGACATACAAGCAGAGGAGATACGCTCCCTACATTAAGCTCTGGTCCTTTCCAAGCTTGGTGAGCCGTGCTAAGGTGTCTGTTTATGTTTGGAATCTTCGTACTGCATAGGGATCTATTATACTGGGTGGCACTCTATATATCTACCACTATATTTACTACCTATGTTTATTCTAAGTACGCTTTGCATGTACTCATCTTGGACCCTATGTGGCAACTGCCTATCTATATGTAATCCTGGTCACCCCCCTACTATTATGGAGGAGGGTGGGCTGGATACCAAATTGATTACACACACATATTCACATATGCATATGAAAGCAAACCAATATACATAATATGTATTTTATTATAGGGGTAGCCCATACACGAATGGATAAACTCTGTATGTTGGTGTATAACCGTTTAGAAACGCATGGCACCTGTCCATTCTTACGGTCCAGAATGACTATATGTTTTTTCTTTTTTCTTTTGCCCCTTTCAAGGCAGATAATCTATGGGCTCTATAGGTACTTACACACTCTTATAACAAGCATGAGGCACACTGATTTTACCACTTTGGAACACTTGAGCTTATGGTTTAGCACTTTTATGGGCTCTCCCTTAAAGCGATATCATAGAATAAAAACGCCTACTATTTTGAGAAACATTGTTCTTTTGCTCTCATCCACTCAGATATGAGACATGGAGTGACTACCCTCACTACTATGTCACTATACATTGCCTTTTTTGAGCTTCCCAAAACGCACAGTCCTCCTCGTTAAAGAATTCTCTATGGAAATTGAGATATGTGCCTGATTACTATATGTACAGGTATGTATACATTTTCTTGTCCATATACTAGGTATATAAACAGGATATATATGCTGATACTATAACTACAGCATGGATCCCCACATATACTCACTATTGGCAGCCTCCATTGTTTCCCCTAAACCCCTCTAGTGTCTGAATGCAACCTAAGACCCAATGTTATATTGTGTTGATATTGCAAAAATAGAAGGACTTATCTGAGATGTGTAAGACGATTGTATGTAATTAAAAGGAGAGATAAATGATATGCAACTGTAATTATAACACACTGAAAATGAGGTAACATATATATGTAATTTATCTAAACACTGTTATTTTTCACACAGACAAAAGAAATGATATGCTCCAGATGAAGCTTTTTTGTCTAAGAAAGCGAAACATGTCGAGCAAAGGTCATATGTTACATGGTGAATGTTAACTTATACTTTCAGTCGACCCCGCTGACCGGCACCATACTGCTTGGGTGTCCGTCGGCGGTTCTCTTCTGATATCAAGTAACACGTTTCCAAGAATTATATGACTATTAATGATCTTGTACTCTGAACTGTATGTAAATTACTTTTATAAGTTCTATGTACTGAGATATTGTACAACATAGACCATTGATTTGTGGTCTCACTGTGTCCTTAATACACAATTATCTGCCTGTATTTTTCTATGATTTTAAAATATTTAGTTTTTTGTTGAATAAAAGAAATCTTTTTTAAAAAAACTCTTGTGCCCGAAATCCCTGTTTCCCAATCCTTCCAAATGAATTAGTCTCCAGATATAGCCGAAGAGTTTCCCCCACGTCCAAAGGATGGACAGAATTTTCATCTTGAGATTTAAACGTGGGTAGGACAATTTCCTGGTTGACATGGAATACCGACATTACTTTCGGATTGGAGCCAAGCATCGGAACCAATACTACCCGATCAGGGAAAAACGTAAGGAATGGTTCCTTGTAACCCAAGGCACCGAGTTCAGAAACCCTTTTGGCCGAAGTAATAGCCACCAGAAAGGCTTTTTTCATGGAGATGTTTTTAAGGAAGAATGGATCCTTCTGATCCAAGGTGAGTGAGGAAAGAAACTCCAAGACCGTAGGAAGATCCCACTTAGGGAACCTGGGCTTTCTAGGAGGTCTTAACCTTGTAGCGCCTCTGAAGAACTGGCGAACCAGGGGGTGTTTCGCCCATGCAGTCCCAGTGAAGGCCGAAATGGCTGAAATTTGGACCCGAAGGGAGCTTACTGCCAATGACAGGTCCAGACCGGACTGGAGGAAGCCCAAAATATCCTGGATTCCTGGGTCAGAGACAGAGCTAGATCTGCTATCCACATAATCCTTAAACTTGGACCAGATTTTTTCATAGACCTTGTTCGTGCCGGGTCTTCTGGCACTCATCATTGTAGCGATTGCCTCGTTTGGACAACCGAGCGCTTTCAATCTTTCCCTCTCAACAGCCATGCCATGAGATGAAGCTGTGCTGGGCAGGGGTGAAGAATAGGCCCTTGGGACAGAAGGTCCGGCCTGACTGGCAGAGGTATCGGGTCCCGACAGCTCAGCTGGAGCAACAGAGGAAACCACGGTCTCTTTGGCCAGAAGGGAAGAATCGCTATGATCTGCACTCTCTCTGTCCTGAGTCTGTGAAGAAACTTGAAGATGACTGGCACTGGAGGAAACGCATAAGCCGTTTGAAAATTCCAATGATCCGTCAGGGCGTCTACCCCGTAGGCCTGGGGATAACGCCACCTCGTGTAGAATCTCTCCAGTTTGGCATTGCTTGGAGATGCGAACAGATCTACCTCTGGATGGTAACCTAGAGACATGACCCATATGAAGGTCTCTGGATGGAGTGACCACTCGTTGTTGTCCAGAGCAGACCTCGAGAGGAAGTCTGCCTGGACGTTCTGGGCACCCGGAAGATAGGCGGCTGACAAGTTGGACAGATGTCTTTGAGCCCAATCTATAATAGGTTTCACTTCTTTCAGAAGAGAGGGACTGCGGGTGCCCCCTTGTCTCTTGATGTAGGCGACGGCTGTCGTATTGTCCAGTCTTAGGAGGACCGAGGCATCGGTCGCCAGATGCTGAAAGGCCTGGAGAGCACAGAACGCTGCCCGAAGCTCCAGCACATTCGAGACCACCCCGTATGTAGGGAAGTCCCATCTGCCCTGGGCCACCTCCGACAGGCAATGCGCTCCCCATCCCGTCCTGCTGGCGTCCGAGGTCATGACCAACCAGGACGCTGGAACGATTGAATGGCAGTTTAAAAGATTCTTTCGCTGAAGCCACCAGGTTAAGCTGTCCTTCATGGACGTAGTTATCCGAATGAGGACTTCTGGATTCTCGAAATTCCATTGTTGGAGGAATCCCATCTGAAAGGGCCTCATCTTCCACTGTGCCCACTTCACCATGGGAGCCGTGGAAACCATGGTCCCAATTATCTTCATGCACTGGGACGCCCGGAGATGAGAGGCTGATAATGCCGGACGAATCCTGTTGCGAATTGTCGGAATCTTCTCTAATGGAAGGGAGATAGTGCCTCTGGAAGTGTTGAAGAGGGCCCCTAGGAAGACCAACGACTTTGTGGGTTCCAGATGACTTTTTTCCAAATTCAGGAGCCACCCGAACTCTTGAAGGGTGGAAATTACTTGAGATCTGTGAAGCAGAATTTGATCCTGATGTTCTGACAGAAGGAGCAAGTCGTCCAAGTAATGGTAAAGACGAATCCCTTTTGCTCTGATCAGGGCTACTACAGCCAGTAAGATTTTGGAAAAGATTTGAGGTGATGTGGTAAGCCCGAAAGGGAGACAGGTAAATTGAAGATGCACCTGACCCACTGCGAATCGGAGAAATTTTTGCATTTCTGCTGCGACTGGGACGTGAAAGTAGGCATCTTTCAAGTCTATGGATATCAACCAATCCTCTGGCTGTACCACTTGCCGAATTGTAAAAAGTGTTTCCATCCTGAACCTCTCTTTCTTGATGAAGGTGTTTAGGTGTGTTAGGTCTATAACCGGCCTCCAAGAGCCGCTTTTCTTCAAGACCATGAAGAGCGGAGAGTAGATGCCTTGGAACCGTTGCTCAGTTGGGACAGGCACTGCCGCACCCTGGGCAACCAGGGATTCTACATATGTAAGAAGAGTTGACTTCTTCTCTTCTGAACGGGGTAAGGCCGTAGGAATGAAGTGAAGAATGGGGCTTCTGTCGAAAATCCACACATGTCCGTGTGATACGGTTCTGACGGCCCATTGATCTTCGATCGAGGCTGCCCAGACGTGCGCAAACTGAAGCAAGCGTGCGCCTACCCGCACCGTCTGGACAGGTTTGATGTCAAAAAGACTTCGCCGCCTCTCGGCTTGCTGAAGATTTTCCTTTGGAGAACTTCTGCCCTGTAGACTGAGGGCGCTTCCAGTTCTTCCTGAACTCACGACCGGGCCTGTAAAAACGGGCCTCTCTGGCACGATCAGGATTTTGTCTGTTTTGAGGTCTTCTCTGATCTATCAACCGGCGATCCTGGGGAAGGAAACCAGATTTACCACCAGTGGCACGGGTAATAGCACTGTCCAGTTTATTACCAAAGAGGGAGGAACCCTCAAAGGGAATTTTGCACCAGGCCTGCTTAGAGGCAGGGTCGGCCAACCAGGGGCGCAACCACAAGGTGCGTTTGGCTGTGACAGAGGACAGCATGACCCGCGCCGCCAAGCGGATATCAATGGATGCCTCACCCAAGAAAGCCATTGCCAGTCTCAACTCCTGAATGGCTGAACTCCTGGCCACCTCTTCGGAGACACTCTGAAGTGTAGCCTCCACGCTGTCTACCCAGGCTTCCATTGCCTTGGATGTGGCTGCCAAAGCCAGAGCCGGCTTACACGCCATACCTGCGGAGAGATAAATCTTCTTAAGATCTGTGTCAATCCGCCTGTCAAGAGCGTCTTTGAATGAGACTGAGTCTTCCAATGGTAAGGTTACGTGTTTCACCAACCTCATCAAGGCCGCATCCACCGTGGGAGCGGAGTCTAGATGTTTCACCTTATCATCCTTAAAGGGATACATTCTGGAGACCTTAGATGACAAAGAGTTTCTCTTTTCAACTCCCTGCCACTCGTCTGTAATAATTTCTCCCAATTCCCCTAGGAGGGGAAAATGGGAACGCTCTTTTTTGAGATGTTTGAAGTATTTCTTCTGTTTAGCTGGGGACTCAGCTGGATCTTCCCATTTTAATGCCTCCTTAACCGCCTTAACTAGCGGTGGGACCATAGCAAGTTCAAAACCTACATTCTGGTCTGCCAAATCATCTTCACTGTCTGTAGAATCTTCTGACAGACGACTTGGTTGTGAGGTACCTGGCTCCACTTCATCCCTTGGGAGGAAACCAGGAGCCTCTGAAGAGTGACCCGAAAGCCTGCTCGAAATCCCAATCTCTAAGGGATTCTTTTACAATCCGCCTGACCATAGCCTCCACTGGTTGTGCAGTGTCTTGCTTTTCCCTCAAAACCCTGGAATAACAGGTATCACATAGCGATCTATCCTCAGGGATATGGGCTCGACAGCCCCAGCATGATTTCCCTGAACTGCGGTCAGAATGGCGGGATTGCCGCGGAGCGACTGAACTGGAAGTGTGCTCATGTCGTTTAGACCTGGAGCTAGACCTATGACCAGACTTTGATGAAGAATGCCGATGGGCTGAAGGAGAACGATCCTTTGATCCAGAAATAGGGCGTTGGTCAGACCTAAAAGGGCTGAATAGGGAAAGAAAAACACACTTAGGCTCCATTCCACCAGCCAACGCAAGCAGGTAAGGGTTAAGAAAAACTAGCTCACCTGTTGCGCAGGGACTGGCCACCGGGGGGTGGTGAAGCATCCATTTGCAGATAGAAGCAAAAGCCTGCACAGGAAGAAAGTAAGCATACATGTACTGACTTTCGTCTCCACACCAACCCTTTTACCCCAAATGGCACCTGGATCAAAGCATGACTCACCGCTGAAGAGCAGAGAAACAGCACGGGGAAGCCACCGCAACGCCCGCAGACATCCCATTGTAAACAGGAATGACAGCTGCTTAAATCTCCCGGGCGCCGCAAAGCCACGCCCCAAACGACGCAATATCGTCATAGGAGATCGGGAGCGATGCGCGCGCATGCGCAGACGATACCAGGGCCAAGCCTCATCCTGGACAACCAATTGAAGGTCCAGCGAGGCAGGGGGAGGAGCCTAAGCGACGATCTGGAACGCAGGAGCGCTCCACCGCACAAACAGGAAATGCAATGAAACCAAAAGAAAGTTTTATACTTTACCACCATGACGATAAACGAACAGTCTCAGGCCTGGATGAATTCATGCGTGTGTGACAGGGCACCAGGGCCTATCCGCTCAATAGCAAGGACGTATTGGCCATCAATGCAGCCCACCTCTCATTCAGGATTTACGGCATCTTCAGCATTTTAAAATAATATTGCCCGGGTCCACCCGATAAATATCGAGATTGCTGGACATAAAACAGGAGGCATCCGACATCAACAAGGTCCACACGCCACCAGCTCGCCTGAAACCGATAGACGTCCTATAAGGTAAGACTTCCTTCTCGCAGGAGGAGGACGAAAAAGGAACACGGCTCCTGGTATGGAGCAAAGATTTATGGGATTGGGGTCCTATAGGGTAGGAGAGGAGGCGGAGCCTACCCATACGTGTGCTGCCATGGAGTCTGTCAGGAAAGCTCTATTTGTGGGAAAATAAGGACATCAATCATATTTGGGCACAGCGTTGCACTACCGCACAATTCTCAGTTAAAATAACGCAATGCCGTGAAGCAAAAAATGGCCTGGTCATAAAGTGGAGTTCCACCCTAAATTTATACTTACCTCCATCTTCTCGCTCCGGGTCACCTGAAAAACAAATGGATAATCGCATTTTTTTTTTTTTTTTTTTTACTTACCTCGTATAGAAGAAAATATACTTACCTTACTTACTTCTTCCTCTCCTCGGCGGCCACGGCACGTCGTCACTTCCTGGCTTTGCAATGATTCCTGGGAGCTGAACGTCATCGCTCCCAGGAATCATTGCGCCTGCACCAGCCCCGACGTCAGTTCCAGGGCGCGCGTCATTCCCTTCTAAACAGCTTCTGGGCATGCCCAGGCCATTGTGGAATGTACTAGCCCTGACTGTCCCGGGGGTATTTTTATTAAAAAAAGTATTCCCAGGGTGGAACTCCGCTTTAAGGGTGTAAAACCTTTCAGGCAAGAAGTGGTTAAAAGTCAGCAGCTACAAAAAGTGGAGCTGCTGACTTTTAATAAAACACACACTCACCTGTCCCAGGATCTAGCGATGCGGCCGCCCGAAGCCTCGGTAATCTCCCTCTCCTCTCCCCGGCATCACAAGTGTGGGCACCCAGCTGTGACAGCAGCTTGCGGCTTCACTGCACATGCGCAAGTCGCGCTGCGTGTCCTGAATGGCCGAGCAATCTTCTGGAACCTGTGAGGTATCCCAGAAGATTGCAGGGAGGGATGGGGAGATGAGAACTTCCGCTCGAGCCGCCTAGGCGGCCCGAGCAAAAGTAGGAGCGGGTATCTGTCAAAACTAGGTACCTGCTTCCTCCCCCCCCCAAAAAAAATACATGCCAAATGTGGCATGTCAGGGGGTCAGGAGTCCTTAAAGCAGAATTTACACTTTTGGGTGGAACTCCACTTTAACCACTTAAATACAGGGCACTTTCACCCCCTTTCTGCCCGGGCCAATTTTCAGCTTTCAGTGCTGTCACACTTTGAATGACAATTGCGCGGTCATGCAATGCTGTAATCAAATTAAATTTTTATCATTTTTTTCACATAAATAGAGCTTTTGTTTTGATGGTAGTTAATCACCTCTAGGTTTTTTTTTTATTTTTTACTAAAAAAAAAATGAAAAAAACAGAACATTTTGAAAAAAAAAAAAAAGTTTTTAAGTAATTTTTCTCCTTTACTGATAGGCTGTACTGATGAGCTGGCACTGATATACAGCACTGATAGGCTCCTTTCAGACGATCGCTCCGCTGCTTAAGTCCGCTGCGGGACTTTTTTTTTTTTTTCCACGGAGCGGATGACATTTTTGTCATCCGCTCCGTATGCCCGCATATCATCCCATCCGTTTGCGGATGATATGCGGACATAATGTAAGTATATGGCACTGCGGATGTCAGCGGATGACACCGCTGACATCCGATTTTTCCTTCCTTTCCGTTTTTTACAGAAAATGGGGTTCTGTTCCATTCGTAAAAACGGAACAGAACTGAAAGGAGGAAAATCAGATGTCAGCGGATGGTATTCCGCTGACATCCGCAGTGCCATTCACTTACATTGATGTCCGCAAATCATCCGCAAAAAAATAGGATGATTTGCGGACACACGGAGCGGCCGTGTGAAAGGACCCATAAACTGACTGGCGCCACTGATGGGCAGCATGGATAAGCAGGCACTGACTGGCGTCACTGATTGGCACTGCTGTTGCTTTACTGTAATCAGGGCACTGATGATCAGTGCCACGATTCGTTGTTCTGGACTCCCCTCTGGGGAGGAGCCGCTGATCGGCTCTTCTAGCCACACACTCTGACAGTGTGAGGTGAGGAACGCCAATAAACGGCACTTCCGCATTTACATGTAACTGGACACAGCCGATTGACTCTTTACCAAGATCGGGGTCACGCCTAGGGTTACCACCTCATTCCTTTAAACCAGGACACATATTAATTACACAGGTTCTGTGGCTGATTAAGGTGGTAATTAAACTCACTTAGTGCCCTAAGTGCATATATCAGCCTCAGAACCTGTGTAATTATTGCGCATCCTGGATTAAAGGGATGAGGAGGCAAAAGCCTAATTGCGCTGTGTCCCGGGAGTGCACGAGAGCGGCCATTCTGGGGCGTCGTCATATGACGTTGTCGAAGAATGAGAGCCGCCTGGTGGGCTCCCGGCAAGTGGTTAATATGTGTTTGATTTTAAAGGGGTGAGGTGGCAATAGGGTTGCCACCTCATCCCTTTAATCCAGGACACATTAATTACACAGGTTCTGAGGCTAATATAATGTACATAAGGCACTAAGTGAGTTTAATTACCACCTTAAAGTGGTTGTAAACCCACTTTAATGACTTTTGCCTATAGGTAAGCCTATATTAACCACTTTCAGACCAGAGGATTTGGCTGCTCAATGACCAGGCCCTATTTTGCGATTCGGCACTGCGTGATTTTAACGGGCAATTGTGCGGTCGTGCGACACTGTATCCAAACAAAACTGATGTCCTTTTTTTCCCACAAACAGAGCTTTCTTTTGGTGGTATTTGATCACCTGTGCGAATTTTTATTTTTTGCGTTATAAACAAAAAAACACCTTTTTTTATATGAAATTCTTACAAAAAATGTAAATTTTTTAACATTTTAGGCCAATTTATTTTCTGCTACATATTTTTGGTAAAAAAATAAAAAATTGCAATAAGCATATTTTGATTGGTTTGTGCAAAGGTTTTTGCATTTACTAACTACGGGAAAGATTTATGTATATTTTTATTGTTTTTTTTTTTTTTACTAGTAATGGCGGCGAACTGCGATTTTTTTTTTGTGGGACTGCGACATTGCGGCAGACAGATCGGACCCCTAACTGACATTTTAGACACTTTTGGGGGTACCGGTGACTAGGGATGCACCGATCCGACTTTTTTGGATCCGATACCAATATCTGGCGTTGTGAAATAGCCGATACCGATACCGGAACCGATCCAGAGCTACACACAAAGCAAGCGGTTGCAGTACAGAGCAAAGCCGCTGCTTCATGTGTACGGCTCCTCCATTCACAGGCGGAGTGCATCTGCTATCACTCCGCCTGTGAGCCGGACCTATACAGGAAGTAGCGGCTCCCATCCCATACTACTACTGCACCTAATAAGGGATGGCTGAGCCGTTACTCAGCAAAAACCGGATCGGCCCGTGGAGCGGTCAATGTTACTGATCGCCCGATCCATCAAAAATGGCCATATCGGCGCCGATATCTGATCCGAATATCGGATCGGTGCATCCCTACCAGTGACATTACTACAGTAATCAGTGCTATAAATATGCACTGTTACTGTAAAAATGACACTGGTGATTAAGGGGTTAAATGTGACCCTAGGGGCGTGATTCTAACTGTCAGGGGGCGTGGCTTGTGAAGTAATCACAGAGACATGCGATCCTAAATAGCAGGATCACATAGCCTCTGTGATTACTTCAGTGAGAATGAAAGACGGCTGTGTTTGCATCAACCATCTGTCCTTCTCTCACTGCTGCGGGAGATCGTGAGTGGCGGCACGAGCTCGCCCCCTACAGTCTCCTGAGCGAGCGACGTAGGGCTATGTCGCTTTGCCCAGCAGTGGCAGAGTGCCGCAGTAAATGTATGGTGGGCGTGGCACAAGTGGTTAAGGATTACCTATAGGTGCTGTAAATATCTCCTAAACTTGCACCGTTTAGGAGACATTTACAGTGCATGCAGGCGCAGCCGATAACGTCATCTGAAGAAACGTCGCCCGTGCCGTTTCTTCAGAGCCCTGTGCCGTGACTGGCTGCTCCCGTCACACGGCTGTGGCCAGTAATACAGCCGGAGTCTGCAGACCCGGAAGGAAGACGAGTGAAGATGGATGCGGCCGGCAGCAGGGACAACACGGGCTTCATTGCAGGTGTCACAATGTGCTAGTATGCAATGCATACTAGCACATTATGCATTTACTTAGCAGGGGAAAAAAAAAAAAGTTAAGAGTTTACTCCCTCTCTGCCTCAGAACCTGTGTAATTAACGTGTGTCCTGGTTTTAAGAGACGAGGTGCGAAAACCCTGAACGCAACAAAAACGCAGGTCTGCTAGCCGCACTGTTTGAGGTGCCATTACCAATGAACAGAATTGCAAGCGCGTTTCCAGAACACACAAGTATGAACGTGGGCTTTATAAAGTGCACCAGAGATAAAACAGACATTTAAAGAGGAAAAAGGGACTGTGCTTCTGAACTTCATTTCACTAAATAAAGTTGGGTGTAAAAAAAAATCTTACAAAAAAATCAGGGCCTTGGATACCGTTGACCACCGGGAATCTAAGACGAGCAGCTCACCCTCACGAGGCGTTGTGTGCGTGGACCGAGCCCCGTGCTGGGCGTGGCCGATACCTGTGCAGTGGGCGTGTCCCCGCACACCGTGCCCCGGATGCTGGCGCGGAATTCACTCAGATTTTGGGACTGGCGGGACAAGACCCATCCTGAGGAATTCGGCGCTCTTTGCCCATATATGGGGATTTTTATTGTCAGCCAATAGTGGAGGAGAGGGCGGGGTTCGGGGGCGCAGACACTGACTCAATCAGAGGAAACTGAGTCAGACAAACAGAAGGGGAGACAGACAGACAGAGAAAGATTTGGAGAGAGGAACGGAGAGTGTGTTATCCATCCGAAGGGCCTTCCTCTAGAACGGGGCAGCATGAGTTCTCAGTTTAACAAGGGGCCGTCCTATGGACTGTCTGCAGAAGTTAGGAACAGGGTAAGGTGATGGTTTGTAGAGCTTCGGGCACTGCCTCTAACATTCTTTTCTTATGTTACTTGTAGTTCTTCTCATAGGAACTCTTCCTTCTTTTATATACAATGTGCATGTGAGGAGGGGCTTATCAGGGTGGTGTGTATACGTGTGAGAGAGAGAGCGCACCTCTATGGTCTCTTCCTGCTACCCATCTCTACTCTCATCACTTCTCTATTACACTTCCATTGATGGCTCCTGTAGGCCCCATTCACACCTGTGCATTCTGGGCCATACAAGAATGTGCTGTGCTTCCATTGCTATTAAGGTGTCATGCACACTGTATTCCAGTGATGATGTGTTTTTGTTTTTAAATTTTTGTATTTTTCTCCTATAGCAGTTAGGAGGCAGCAAAATGCGGTAAAAAGCTGCGTTTTTACATGCGCATTCCTACCTCTGGTGTTAATACGGCCTATTGGACAGAATTCTGGCCACTACTGTGCATTAAAGTGGAGTTCCACCCTAAATTTATACTTGCCTCCATCTTCTCGCTCCGGGTCACCTGAAAAACAAATGGATAATCGCAATTTTTTTTTTTTTTTTTTTTTTACTTACCTTGTAGAGAAAATATACTTACCTTCCTTCCTCCTTCCTCCCCTCGGCGGCCACTGTGATTTGTCACTTCCTGGCTTTTGCAATGATTCCTGGGAGCTGAACGTCATCGCTCCCAGGAATCAATGCGCCTGCACCGACCCCAACGTCAGTTTCGGTGCGCATGCGTCATTCCCTTCTAAACAGCTTCTGGGCATGCCCTGAAGCTGTGGAGGGATGACGCGCGCGCACCGGAAGTGATGGCGGGGCCGGTGCAGTGCATTGTGGGACCGAAGAAGAAGGAAGAGGATCGCGCTGGCTTCAAGCTGCCCACACCTGAGATGGCAGCGCTGGACAATACTTTTTCAAGGTAAGTATTTCTCCTAAAAGGTAAGTGCGAACCGGGACAGATCAGAGGCTAGCCATTGTGGAATGTACTAGCCCTGACTGTCCCGGGGGTATTTTTATTAACAAAGTATAACCAGGGTGGAACTCCGCTTTAAGTGGGAACGTGCCTAATGGCTTGTACAAAATAGAATAAAATTGGGCGAGCTTTTGTCCGAGGAACGATTATACGATTTTCTGATTTTTGACAGCTGATTCAGACCTTTCAAAATGAAAATTTCTGAAGGGACAAACTCCAAATTTTCTTGTGGGGGAATAGAACAAGGGATTTTTGTTTAATGTGTACAGTTTTGTACAAGCAATATTTGCTATGAAGAACTGCGCGTGATCAGAAACCACAAATGGGGGGGGGGGGGGGGAAGATTTTGTCTGAGAATGTTTATATGTTATTTCTATTCTTGGTTATGGCTTTCTGTGAAACATCGGGGCAAACCAGCCATTTGTTCGCCTGATTTTTGCATAGTGCATAGGGGGCTTTAGGCTGCATTCAGACCTGGGTGTTCTAAATCACGGGCAGATTTGCCACGATTTCAAACCAGCCATTGGGTTGCCCAATTTTCTCATAGTGCGTAGGGGGCTTTAGGCTGCATTCACACCTGGGTGTTCTAAATCACGGGCAGATTTGCCACGATTTCAAACCAGCCATTGGGTTGCCCAATTTTCTCATAGTGCGTAGGGGGCTTTAGGCTGCATTCACACCTGGGTGTTCTAAATCACGGGCAGATTTGCCACGATTTCAAACCAGCCATAGGGATGCCCAATTTTCTCATAGTGTGTATGAACCTTTAGGCTGCATTAACATCTGGGTCTTCTAAATCACGGGCAGATTTGCCACAATTTCAAACCAGCCATTGGGTTGCCCAATATTCCCATCGTGCATAGGGGGCTTTAGGCTGTATTCACACCTGGGTGTTCTAAATCGCGGGCAGATTTGCCATGATTTCAAATCGGCCATTGGTTCACCAATTTTGTCATAGTGCATAGGGGGCTTTAGGCTGCATTCACACCTGGGTGTTCTAAATCATGGGTAGATTTGCCACGATTTCAAACCAGCCATTGGGTTGCTCAATTTTCTCATAGTGCATAGGGGGCTTTAGGCTGCATTCACACCTGGGTGTTCTAAATCGCGAAGCAATGGGAGAGGAGAAGCCGCTCAGGTGTGTTCCAAACCTGGTGCAGATCAGATCCGTAATCCAAGAACTGTAGAAATCCAAAATTTGAGACCGCACTCGAGGTGTATGTTGAAATCAAAAGATATCCTTTATCCTTCATAAATGAAATAGACAGACGTGTGCAGACAGACGTGCCAGGTTGACGCGTTTCACGACGCTGTAGGTCGCTTGCTCATAACCATGAGTTGTGAGTAAGCGACCTACAGCGTCGTGAAACGCGTCAACCTGGCACGTCTGTCTGCACACTGTCTATTTTTCATTTATGAAGAAAAAAGGATATCTTTTGACTTCAACATACACCTCGAGTGCGGTCTCAAATTTTGGATTTCTACTGTTCTAAATCGCGGGCAGATTTGCCACGATTTCAAAAGTGCAGGTGTCAATGACAAATCGCACAACACACATTTCAAACGCAATTCATTTGAATGGCACCTAAAAATGCGCTGCGGTTCTACCGCCATTGCTGCGTAGGCACGTTGACCTAAAAGATGCTCCTGAACTTTTTTTGGGCGACAATCTTCAGGCAATGCGGCTTTCCGCGATTGCAGCACAGTTTGTAATAAGCAGAGTTGCACCACGGTTTTAGGTGCCATTCAAATGAACGGCATCTGAAATGTGCAATTTGTTGTTTGCACCTGGCCGTTTTGAAATCGCGGCGAATCTGCCCGCAATTCAAAACGCCAAGGTGTAAATGCAGCCTAAATGCTGGCCATACATTTTATAGATTTTCAATCAGAAATTTTTGCTTTAAGAAAGTTGTGTGATTTTTCGAATCCTTCGTGGGGTCAAAGCAAGGTCAGTTTTCGACTGCAGTGATTGGGAAATGTTAAGGGGCGAGAAGGAAAACCTTTTCTCAATGAATTTTCATGCGGTGTATGGGTTATCACTCAAATTGCATTCATTTTAAAACTGAATGTTAAAGGCAAAAGACAATTTTCGAACCTCTTTCCATACAGCGAATGTTCAAGGAATTTTCGTCAAATCTATTATGACCAGAATTTCTGTGCCTAGTTTTAATGCACTTTTGAGCTCCCCTAAACGCACACGTGTTTTGTTCTTTCTGCCTCAACTCCCGTGTGGGCATTAAGGATCGACCGATATCTGCAAAGCCAATTTTCGGAGGGCCAATATTCACTTTTACAGATGTATCGGTATCGAATTGGCCGATATTGCCAATATTAGTGTATGTAAAATCCTAGCATCCACTTTAAGGCCCCCTTCACACTGGGGCGACGCTACTTCCTGGGGCGACCTCACAGGTCGCAGCGCGCTGCTCGCACCGCGACCTCGGAGCGGCCAGCAGGGACTTCATAACATTGAAGTCTATGCAGGTCGCCCCAAAGAAGCCCCGGACCCTTTTTCTAAGTCGGAGCGACTTGTGTCGCTCCTATTAGACCGGGTCCACAGCTTCTCTATGCCAGGCGACCAGGTCACCTGACAGGTCGCCCCAGTGTGAACGGGGGCCCGTTCACACTGGGGCGACCTGGTCGCCTGACAGGTCGCCGTAGGTCGCCTGGCATAGAGAAGCTGTGGACCCGTTCTAATAGGAGCGACACAAGTCGCTCCGACTTAGAAAAAGGGTCCGGAGCTTCTTTGGGGCGACCTGAGGCGACCTGCATAGACTTCAATGTTATGAAGTCCGTGCTGGCCGCTCCGAGGTCGCGGTGCGAGCAGCGACCTCTGTGGTCGCCTGGGAAAGTCGGATCGCCCCAGTGTGAACGGGGGCTTAGTGTTTATTTATATAATGTCCATTGTGTGTTTTTGTAATTCGAATAGTGTGAAATGCCTTCATTACATCACCGCTTGGACCTTCCGTGACCCCCAGCTTTCAGTGGGGGAGGAGAGGACAGCAGAGCGGGAGATTATCTAAGCCCGGAGCGGCGATGTAACAAATGGTATTTCACACTATTCTATTCTAATACCCGGCGCTTCTGTGTACACTGCAGAGGGGGGAAACTGAGATCCCCCCCCCCCCTGACAGCTATGAGAGGAGAAAACAATACAGTGGGAGATTAGCAAGGAGAGCCTGGAGCAGCGATGTAATGAAGGTATTTCCCTCTATTCTATTTCAAAAACACACACGCTGGACATTATATAAAACACTAATGAAGTGGATTCTAGAATTTTAATGACACTAAACAAGGTTCACATGGGATTCCTGGGAGGGAAGGGAAGCCAGCACATTACAGCTAAAAGACCTACCCTACATGTTCAGTACCAGATTTGTGTCAAAAATTCTTTATTTTTCAGAACTTTAAATGTATAAAATATCGCCCGATAACTTAGTGACCAAAATATCGGTATCGGTCTATCCCTAGTGTGCATGAACATATAGGTTGGTTAACAAGCATTCTGAGCTCAAGTGTGCATGAGGCCGAATTGGTAATGGCACCCTGAAATATGGCTGTAAACTGTTTGTAGCCCCAAAGGGTGCAGGAGCTTCTTATGGCAGGCGTTCAGCCACCAGCAGCCTGCCCTATGATGTTGCATAAAAAAAATGCATTAGCATGACTGGCACCTTATGCCTGGTACACATGGGCCTGTTGAACCGTTGAGTTTGGCCTGTGTAAACTACAGCCAGTCCGACACAGGCCAACCTAATGTTCGGCTTTGGTCGAAGGGGCATGGCAGAAAAACATCTGCCAATCAGGCTATGTCCTTGGGGGGGGGGGGGGTCAGGGGTCAGTCCCCCTCTCAGAACACAGTAGCTCAGCGAGGAAATCCCTGTACTAACATTACACAGTTAGTACAGCGAGCTCCTCAGGTGTTTTTCATTCAGCCAACTAGGCTGATCAAAAGAAAAACCTGATGGTGTATTAGGCCTTAAGGCCCGTACACACGTACCGATCGTCGGCATACAAACGTCGGTGGACGAAGGATCTGCCGATTGTACGCGTGTTAGTATGGTGCCTCCGACAGATGTCTGCGCACAATCCGCGGACAAAAGTCTTTCTTGCAAACATGAAAATTTTTGTATGCCGACACCAGAACGGACGATTGTTCGCCTGTCAGTACACAATTCGGCCGACAGACCGCAGATTTGCAAGACTGGGCATGCTCAGAAAATAGAAAACACAGGGAAAGTTAACCATTACATGACATCACTTCTGCAGTCGGCGGACAAAATTCTTGTGCTGTCCTTGTGCTGTCTTTGCACTTTTCAGCAGACACCGACATCCCGGGGAGAAAAGAGGAACATTTGTATGCCGACCATCGGTACGTGTGTACGGGGCTTTAGGCTCCCTGTACACACTGCAATCTCTGTAAATAACTTTAGGTCTGTGTAAACTCTGTAATATGAGGGCCTAGCTGAATTCTCCAATTAGGCTTCATTCACACAGCTGTAAAAAAACAACTTATTTACAGATCTGTGTTTGCATTGGAGATATTTACACCCCCAACCCCCCCCCCCCCCCCCCCATGGTTGCAGTAAAGAGATTTGCTCGGTCTATGGCTGGACTTCTGACCCATACACACGATCTGAAAATCGGACGACAAATCGTTTTTTTTTTTTTTTTTTTTTTTTGCATGCTAGTCGCATAGCGAAAATGAAAAAATTCTCATACGACAGAATAAAAAATCGGAAATGATGTAATGTGTTGTAGTGTATTTGTATTGTGTTTTTCGGATGACAAATGTGCTGATTAACCACTTGCCGACCGCCGCACGACTATCTACGGCGGCGGTCAGCCCCTCACAGGCAAAGTGACGTAGGTCTACGTCGCTCGCCTGTGAGGGTTTAGGGAGCGAACGCGCGCCGCCGGAGGCGCGCTCCCGCGTGGTCACGGACCCCCCCCGCGCGTGTGACCGGCGGACCCGATCGCCGCCGGCCACTCTGCGATCGGCGGGGGAGAGGGAGAAAGTCAGGCAGCTTGTGTAAACAAGCTGCCTGTCATTCTCCTCTCTGTATGAGAGCTGATCACATGGATCTACTATGTAGATCCATTGATCACTCTGCATACAGTTGAAGCCACAGCCAATCACAGTTAGAATCACGCCCCTAGGGACACACACAGCCCCTCCCTCTCAAATAAAGTTAACCCCTTCACTACCAGTGTATTTTTACAGTAACAGTGCATATATATAGCACTGATTACTGTAGAAATGTCACTGGTAACCCCAAAAGTGTCAAAAATGTCAGTCAAGGGTCCGATCTTTCCGCCGCAATGTCGCAGTACCGCAAAAAAAAATCGCAGATCGCCGCCATTACGCGTTAAAAAAAAAAACAACAAAAATGACAAAAATCTTTCCCTTTGTTAGTAAACGCAATAACTTTTGCGCAAACCAATCGAAATACGCTTTTTGCGATTTTTTTTTTTTTTTTTTTACCAAACATAGGTAGCATAAAACAAATTGGCCGAAAATATTAAAAAATTTTGATTTTTACATTTTTTTTTGGGGGGAATTTCATATAAAAAAAAGGGAAAAATATTGCTATTTTTGCAAAATTTACGCTCTTTTTTTGTTTATAGCGCGTGATCAAAAAATCGCACAGGTGATCAAATACCGCCAAAAGAAAGCTCTGTTTGTGGGAAAAAAAGGACGCCAAATTCGTTTAGGTACAGCGTCGCACGACCGCGCAATTGTCCGTTAAAGTCACGCAGTGCCGAATCGCAAAATACCCTCTGGTCGTTTAGCAGCCAAATCCTCCGGGGCTTAAGTGGTTAAATGAAAATCGTGCGCAAAATCTGTTCGTGCTTGTCCTATCGGATGAAATTTTGTGATCGGCTTTCGAAAGCTCTGTACTAACGAGCCGATTATCGTACAATCTATTCAAAAGCGGTATTTTTATTCGATTTTTGGATCGTGTGCATGGGCCATTAGTCTGTAGCACCAAAACAGGCGATCCTGCCAACACCCACCCAGTGAGTAAATCTTGGCCTATCCCATCAGAAACCATAGAAGCTTCACCTTCGCCTCCCCTTTTCTTGTGACAAATGTAAGCTTTTGGATTTCCAAAAACTCTTGTCACCTGTGCAGATGAGGGTGACTGCTTTCGGCAAGATGACAGTAAAAACCCTTTTAGACCTCAGTCACACCTATCATAGAATTTTGAAGAGCTGACCAATGAAGAATTTCAAAGAGCTTGCCAAACATAGCACAGTAGCTTGTGAAGCATTTTGCCACATTCTGCAAAATGTGTGCTAGCTTCTCGCATTTTGGATGAACCAATTTCCCCCCCCCCTTCCCCCTCATGACCAATAGTTGAATAAGGGCTCAAAAGTCAGTCTGCCTTTGGGTAGGCAACAACTCCTCCAACATTGCTATGATAATGCATCCTCTATGAATTGATGAGTGCAGTAGTCTTTTATAACACAAAAAACTCAAGTTAAAGAAAATGCAACAAGCCAAGTATATCTTTCTATGGTAATATATTTGAAAATTGGGTTGGACAGTGAATATGTATTAATGTATACTGTTAAACTTGTTAGTAAAACCAAACATTCTGTTTTCTGCAAAAGTCATTTCCACATGCATTCTGGTTGCGGCATATTACACTTCCGTTTTTATTTTACAATGACAGGAGGTCCTTCTCAAAAGGTACATAAAAACTCTAGCAGAGCCGGTTTCCTTCCTTCTTGTATGTGCCTGTGATTTTCTTTACATTTAGCCCTTTATGTACACATTGTTTTTTTTTTTTTTTTTTTCTTTCTTTCTTTCTTTCTGAATTCTAGGGCCATAGGGATAAGCTGTTTTAACTGCCAAACATGTCTATATTCAGACTCAGTGGAGGGAACTAAATGGTAGATAAAGATGTATAGGCAACTAGATGGTTGTTATATTTGCTATGACTGGAAGTGATAAATGATACCGTCTAAATATATAATTTTTTTTTTTTTTTTTTTTTTAGTAGGTCCAAAACTGTAGGTCCAGAACTTCTGTGATATATGTTTTGTTTAAAACTGAACAGCGTTTCCTGCACAGATGGTTGCAATACAAAACTTGCGGAAACAGAAATAAAATGTAGATTTTTTTTTTGTCCACCTTTTTCCTACAGGAACAAAAAGTTAATGCTCCATTTAAAGCTTTTATGCTATTTGTATGAAAGATTTTGTTCTTTTTTTAGCGGTTGGATTGCTTCCTGAATGAAAGGCTGTGGTCTGAAACGAGCTACTCAGAAGGCAAAATGACTGTTCATTTTGTGAAGATCATAGCCTAAGGAGAACACTTTTGACCTAATTTGAGCATTGCAGTTGGGTCTATGTTTGAGGAGCTCCTCTTAGTTCATATTTTTAGAAAAAAAATACCCCTATTTTATTTTTTTTCAAAAAAAAAAAATGTGCATTTTATTTTTTCCTGCAGGAGCCTGGAAAGCATTGCACCCATGATCAGTCGATTAGCGGTGCATTGTCAGGATCCTGCAGACAAGCCCTGCGGTTTTCAGACTGTACCTCTATATGGGCTGTCAGTTTTAAAGCTGTAGCTTTCTATTTTATTGCATTAGGCTGCATTCACTCCTAAAGTGTACCAATTTACTGGTGTTTTTATTTGAGCGTTTTTAGCAGCATATTAAAAGCGTTTTCCAGCTTCAGGCATCTTTTTTTTTTTTAGCCAATAGAAAGCACTAGGGGGAGAAGAGGGAGAGGAAATTAGGGGTAGAGAGCTTCTGTTTGAACAGAAAATGAGTGACCAGACACTCAAGTCAGGCGTTTTATTAAAGTCTATGGGGCCCAAAAAGCAGCTCGTGTGCTTTTTGCTTCAGGCGACAGAATGTTTAGATGTGAACAGGGACCATTGGAATTAATCGGATTTGGCTTGTTGAGCGTTTTGGAGCTTCAAGCAGGAAATCGCTCAGATGTGAGCGGGGCCTAAGAGTAGTGGATTGTTTCATTTAAAGGGGTAGCTGCACTTTTGGAATTTGGCAATTCACTTGTCAAGTACAGGTTGGTATCAAGAGTAGGGTGTAACAAATTCTCTGAAAGAGCAAACCTTTCTGAACCAGCTAAATGCTTTCGCAGATGACTTGTTTTTCATCCTTTATTGTTGGTTGTTATTTTAGGGGGTACTTAACCTTGTATTGTCCCCATTCTCACTGGCTTGCACTCATTGTGCTGGGCCCAAGCATGCTTATGTCATCACCTCCTACCTCACACAGGTGCCTGAGCTTACCTCTTCAAATGTGCCAGAGCAGACTCAACCATGTCGGAGCATGGTATGAAGCAATCACACTAGTGAACTGGAAACCTGCTCAGGCACAGTATGGGAACACCTAGTGTGAGTACACCCTTATTTAAAGTGGAACACTACCCATAACAACGTGGTGAAAAATGTTCTTTAGCATGGAACTCCACATAAATAGTTATGCTACCAAAACTAGTGTGCTGTAAATTGCCTCCAGCATTGTTCCTGTTTCTTCTTGCTGAAGCCCAGAGCTCCTGAGCAGCAGGATATCTAAAGGCTGTCAACAGATCGGCCTCAAGTGGCTCTGTTTTTTAGCACAGTGCTAACAAATAGAAAGCAACTTAGCGTGCGCAGAGCAGGGAGAGACCATGTATTACTGATTTTAAACCGTATAGGCTTTTTTGTTTTTTAACCACTTAAGCCCCGGAAGATTTTACCCCCTTCCTTACCAGGGCCTATTTTGCGATTCCGCACTGCGTGAATTTAATGGACAATTGCGCGGTCGTGCGGTGCTGTACCTAAACGAATTTGACGTCCTTTTTTTTCCCTAAAAATTTTGGCCTAAAATGTTAAATTTTGATTTTTAAATTTTTTGGGGGGAATTTCATTAAAAAAAATGTGAAAAATATTGTTATTTTTGCAAAATTTACGCTCCTTTTTTTTTTTTCTTTTATAGCGCATGATCAAAAAAAAATAAAAACACACAGGTGATCAACCTGTGCGTTTTTTTTTTTTTTTGCGCTATAAACAAAGCGTAAATTTTGCAAAAATCAACAATATTTTTCACATTTTTTTTTAATGAAATTCCCCCCAAAAAAATGTAAAAATCAATTTTTTTTTTAACATTTTAGGCCAATTTGTTGTATGCTACATGTGTTTGGTAAAAAAACCCGCAAAAGGCATATTTTGATTGGTTTGCGCAAAAGTTATTGCGTTTACTAACTAAGGGAAAGATTTTTTTTTTTTTTTTGCGGGACTGCGACATTGCGGCGGACAGATCGGACCCTTGACTGACATTTTTGACACTTTTGGGGTTACCAGTGACATTACTACAGTAATCAGTGCTATACATATGCACTGTTACTGTAAAAATGACACTGGCAGTGAAGGGGTTAACTTTTTTTTGAGAGGGAGGAGTTAAGTGTGTCCCTAGGGGCGTGTTTCTAACTGTGATTGTTTGTGGCTTGATGTGTAAGAACAGTAATCAACGGTCCTACATAGCAGAACCGTATGATCTCTATTCTTACACAGGGGAGAATGACAGGCGGCTTTGTTTACACTAGCCGCCTGCCTTTCTCCTGCTGTAACAGACGATCGCGAGTGCCTGGCGGACATCGGGTCCGCCGGGCACACGTGCGGGGGGGTCCGTGACTGAACGGGAGCGGCAGCGCGCCTGCTACCCAGAGCCTCACAGGCTAGCGACGTAGCCCTACGTCGCTTTGCCTGTGAGGGACTGACCGCCGCTGTAAATAGTCGTGCAGCGGTTGACAAGTGGTTAACTTGGCTATACATGGGTCAGCATGAAGTGACCTAGCAGGGCTGACTTTTCTAACTAAAGTTCCATTTAACACGGGGCTAGAGGCTTTTTCCTTCAGTTCTTACAAGCAAGCCATTCTGTGCGTTTATCACAGGTTTGCTAGATTTGCTTGGGCTTGCTTGCTACCTAGGGAAACTTACTTTGGATGGTCGAGTGGTCAAAACTGATTTGCCTAGTGTGTCTTCAGGAGTTGCAGTTACCTTCTGCAACCAAACAAATCCTCTCTCGCTTTTCAGTGTGTTTTTTAAAGCTTTTCAGGGCAATTGGGACCCATTAAGGGTTATGGAGAGCACATGCACTTTTTCTTCCAGCTTTTTTACAAGACTGTAAATGTTGTCATTGGATACTTTTTCCTTTTTTACCGGTGCTCTTGATCTAGGCCTTAAACTTTGCTTGTTGCAAGACTTTTACTGGCATTCTGTTACCATCCCTTTTCGAATGTATAAGCTCATATGACCTCTTATTATTCTTGGCATGACTGTACTGCTATGATCAAGTAGCTAATTTCATAATTGAAATCTGGGTTGGAATAAGGTTATCTTGTGATTACTGCAATGACACTGCAGTAGATTCCACACCCTGTATGAATGACACGACATCGCCAAGGGCTGATTATTCATTTTCACCATCCCAGAGAGGAGTATCACAATCCAGAATAGCTCAGATATGGAAAGGCTCTTTTAGAAGTCAGGGTGGGGGCTTTGTTTCTATATTGGTTGGTTGTCTTTCTCTGTGCTCATATCTGTGAAGAAAACATCAGAGGGAAAGAACAAAACCTGTGTATTGAGAACTATACAATGTATTTTTACTTCACCAGATTGTTTGCTGAACACACAATTCTATTATTCATGCTCACCTGTATAGGTGGGGTATGATGTTGCAATCTTCTACACTTTTATGGGTCACTTCACAACTTTGTGTTGAATATAGCAACGCTTCTTTAAAGGAAAAGTTCACCTTTCTGAAAAAAATTTAGTGAGCATATTTTTGCAGGAAAAATTATTTAATTTTTTTTTGATGGGAGGATCCCACAATCGGGTGAAATGTCAGGCTCCTGCAGACTTGCCTTTCTATCCATACTTCTGTATGGGCTTTCTGTTTTGAAAGCAAGAGGAAGTGTCAGTGGACTGAGGGTGCTCTTCACTCATTTTTAAAATGTGACATTGGCTGCGGCGGAGAGGAAGCCAATTATCAGGTTGGGGGGGGGGGTGGTCTGTGTAGACATGTTACCCTAATTGCAGGTCAAGAATATGTATATAAGCCACTCAGGCGGTATGGGACTGAAGTCCTGTGAGTGCTGGCTGGGAAGAGAGCTTGTCTTTGTTCCAGAAAATGGTGTTCCAGAAAAAGTGACTAGGTGTACTGGGAGCAGCACATCAAGACAAGACGTGCTGTATGATTGTGAATGGCAGTCTCAGCCTTGTCCCGCCAGGCCATGCCCCCAGCAGGTTTCACTCCACCCACCAGACCTTACTCATGGAGATAGAGTCCCCAGGTGGAAAGGGGTGGTTAAAGGCATAATTTGCCGCAACTCGGTGAAAGAGAGAATGAATATTGGGAGTGTGAAGTGGTTTTGAAGTGCTGGTCAGAGTAAAGTGCATACACAGAGCAACCATGGAAGATCTGGTTGCAAAGCAGTCCTAAATGGCCACCTTTTGCAGGGTGTACATAAAACAAATGTGCAGGGGTGCAATAAGGCTAAAATGCTCTACCCCATTCCCCCTCCCGATTTAAAAAAAAAAAAAAAAAAAAAAAAAAAAAAAATCTTTAATGCATTTCCTAAAAACACCGACAAGAACTCTAGTAAAAGTAATCTAGGTTAGGAGTTAACCACTTCCAGAATGTGCCAACAAAGACAACAGGTTCAGCGCAGTCATTCAGTACTCCCCCAAACCCTTTGTTTACATGTGAGCGGCATTCCTGCTCTCACGACATGAGGAGAAAGTCGATAACAGGGGATTCTGGCAGCGCACATTTCCACCTATAGGCTGCCTTGATGGGCACTGGTTGTGGTGCCCATCAGTGCAGCCTCACCAGCACACATCAATAAAGGAGAAAATGTACTTATTAGCAAAATTTTATAACTAAAACTGCTTTGAAGGGGGGGGGATTTTAAATAAAAGGAACCAGTGGTGATTAAACACCACCAAAAGAGAGCTCTATTTGTGTGTGTGTGGGGGGGGGGGGGGGGAATTCATATAAATTCAGTGTTGAATGCTTGCACAATTTGTCATTCAAAGTGTGCCCGCAATGAAAGCTGAAAATTGGTCTGGGCAGGAAGGGGGTGAAAGTGCCTGGTATTGAGTGTAAAGTCTCGTGGTGTTTTGTGGGGCTTTTTTTTTTTTTTTTTTTTTTTTTTTTTTGTTGTTTTTTTTTTTTTTATATAAAACATGTTATGTTATACTTGCCTCCTCTGTGCAGTGGTTTTTGCACAGGGGTAGCCTGGATCCTCCTCTTTGCTGCTTCTGGCCCCTCCCTCCTATCGAGTGCCCCCGCAGCAAGCAGCTTGCTATGGGGGCACCAAAGTTGACCTCTCCCTACTGACTTTGGCGCCGCAGCTGTGTCCCAGGCAATCGGGAGGGAGACTCCCTGGCGGCTGAGGGACTTGTGAACAGAGAAGGGTCTCCGGTAAATAGTGGAGGCTGCTACACCCAGAAGGTTTTTTTTTTTTTATCTTAATGCAAAGACTACATTAAGAATAAAAAAACCTTCTGACTTTACAACTCCTTTAAAACTTGTACTTGGGTTCATACTAGGGAAACTGGCAGATTCTCTGTTCACAAGTAGCAGCCTGTGCTCATCGCCTGTGCTCATCTCCTGCACTCTTCCCCACTGCTACTGTAAAAAAAACACAATACTTCTTTGTATAGAGCACATTTAACCTTATCTAAACCTCCTGCAATGGGGGCCCAAATTGCCAAGTTAAAGCACTTTATCTCATTGGTGGCTTTTTTTTTTTTTTTTTCACATTTTACACAGGAATTTTTGGAGGCTCTAGCAGCAGACCTGATTTGTGGGGTAACATGGGAAAGGCAGGTGCAGGCTGTTTTTGGCACCCTACTTTACCTAGTTTGTGCAAACTAAAGTTAACTTTAAGATTAAACCGTTTTTCTCTTGCTTTTCCAGTTGGCTCAGAAATATGATCCTCAAAAAGAGGCAGAGCTTAAAATCTGGATGGAAGAGGTCACTGGAATGTCCATTGGTCCAGACTTTCAGAAGGGATTAAAGGATGGGGTCATCTTGTGTGAGTAAGTATATTTTAGTTTTTGCATTTAAAAAAATTAAATACGGTAAATGTTTTGAATAGTAATGCAGAATGTTACTCTAGGACTTTCCATGTTTCTTTTAATGCAATTTTTTTTTTTTTTTTTTTTTTTTTTTTAAAAAGATGGTTTTGGAGTGTGGTGTTTCCAAAAAAAATGCAGATTTCACGAAGTGATGGCAATAAGAAATCTATTGACCTTGCACAGGCAGGTCTCCCCACTATCTTTTCTATGACTAGACTTTCTCAGAAAAATGCATGTTCCCCTTCCTCCGAAGGAAAGGCAATGATCCCTTCCATTTGCAGAGATTTTTCAGCAAGTCGAAAAATCTTCTGTGAGATAAGTGAGTTCTGTTGATAATCAGAAGTGATTTATCGAGATTTGAGGAACTCTGCATGTTTTAACGGTGTTTGAAATGGGCACGCTACTTGCAAACATTGGGTTGTTCATGGGCTTCCTTGGTCCTGTAATTAGCCTAACGCCTTTTTTGCAGTGGAAATTATCTATACGGTTAAGCGTCTATAGGTAGGATGCCTTTAGATTGATCTGATGTGCAAGGATGAACATCCATTGTCAGGCACCCTTGTTTGCTGATACATTTAGGATCAATATACTTGGTTTTCTTGAGCATTTATGCCTGACCCAGAAACCTAAAGCTGTGACAATTTACCTGAGAAGTCAGACTGGGTGGCTGAATTTCTATAGGCAGCATTTTAAAGTTTAACCCCACATTTCAAGAAAATGTTTTCTTTGGCCTCTCGGCAGGTGGGCTCTGTGCGATCTCAGCACAGTTACCTGCAGCTAACGGAAATCGGTAATCGCTTTCCAATCATGTGACAGCCAATCAAGGTGGTCACATGGTCAGAAGCCCTGCCTCCTAGCATCTGAAACTCCTTAAAGGGCCGGAAGGAGCCAGTGCCAAGGGGTTGGGGGGGGGGGGGGAATTCTACTTTTACTGCAAAAAAGGGGTGTGGGAGTTGGATATATTGGAAGAGGTGCTGAGTCGTTTAAACCCTCATCCCTTTAGCTATTAGAAAGCATGTACATGGAAGAGATCCCCCTGATTGGGACTATAACGGGTGACGACACAGGTAAGTATCAAAAAATAAATAATTTATTTTATATAGACAGTGTACACAGAAATTGGCAAGAGAGCAGAAATTATACGCAATTGCACAATTGAAAAAATGCATTAAAATTATAGGCGACTCTTTACATTGTCAGACCAAATGACCATTTCAACATGGAGGAACCTGACGTATGGTGCTGAAGACCCTACGCGTTTCAATATCACTCTTCTTCAGGGGTCTTTTGACTGTGGTCCCAGTTTAATATATACAACTATTTTGCAATGTTCTATAACGGGATAGAGACAAAACATTAATTTTACATTATAGTACATATTGTATTGTATATAATCTATTTTCCTTTATGTATCATTTGGTGTATCTCACCATACACATACCATGTCTTTTTTTGTCATTCAATCTGAGAGAGTCGTCTTGATTAAAATTTTTGTCGCCATTAATGTCTAAATTAAGACATTGCCATTGTTGCCATTAATGTCTAAACCACTGGCAACAAAAGTGAGTATACCCCGAAGTTAAAATGTCCAAATTGGTCCCAAAGTTTTTAATATTTTGTGTGTCCACCATTGTTTTCCAGCACTGCCTTAACCCCCTTGGGCATAGAGTTCACCAGAGCTTCACAGGTTGCCACTTCACTCTTCTACTTCTCCATGACGACCTAACGGAGCTGGTGGATGTTGGAGACCTTGCGCTCCTCCACCTTCCACTTGAGGAGGCTCAATAGGGTTTAGGTCTGGAGACATGCTTGGGCAGTCCATCATCTTTACCCTCAGCTTCATTAGCAAGGCAGTGGTCATCTTGGACATGTGTTTGGGGTCATTATCCTGTTGGAATACTGCCCTGCGGCCCAGTCTCCAAATAGAGGATCATTCTCTGCTTCAGTATGTCACAGTACATGTTGGCATTCATGGTTCCCTCAATTTAACTGTAGCTCCCCAATGCCGGCAGCACTCATACAGCCCCAGACCATGACACTCCCACCACCATGCTTGACTATAGGCAAGACACACTTGTCTTTATACTCCTCACCTGGTTGCCCCCACACACGCTTGACAACGTCTGAAGCAAATAAGTTTATCTTGGCCTCATCAGACCACAGGACATGGTTCCAGTAATCCATGTCCTTAGTCTGCTTGTCTTCAGCAAACTGCGTGCTTTCTTGTGCATCTTTTAGAAGAGGCTTCCTTCTGGGATGAGCCATGCAGACCAATTTGATGCAGTGTGCGGCGTATGGTCTTGGCCACCATGCTGCAGCTCTGTTTCAGGGTCTTGGCAATCTTTTAGCCTAGGCCATCTTTATGCAGAGCAACTATTTTTTTTTTTTTTTCTCAGATTTCTGTGCCATGTTGAACTTCCAGGGACCAGTATGAGAAAGTGAGAGCGATTAACACCTGCTCCCCATTCACACCGGGGAGGGAAAATGGCTAATTGGGCCCAATTTGGACACTTTTTTACTCAGGAGTGTACTCCTTTTTGTCACCAGCGGTTTAGACATTAATGGTTGTGTGTTGAGTTATTTTGAGGGGACGGCAAATTTACACTTATACAAGCTGTACACTCACTACTTTACATTGTAGCAAGATGTAATTTCTTCAGTGTTGTCACGTGAAAAGATATATTTATACAAAAATGTAAGGGGTGTCCTCACTTTTGTGAGATACTGTACATGCATATACACACAAACAAATACATGCATATAGCCCTTCTTCTTTGCCTTTTTAAAAAAAAAAAAAAAAAAAAAAAAGATCTACTGACCTGCCTGATCCAGACACCTCACTTGGCTGACTTTTATGGTTGGCTTCGGCTCCCCCACTGCCCGGAGAAATGTTTGTTTATGCTTATCTGCGAAGTCCCACGCTGTAGGGGACGCAGGTCAGCATCTCGAAAAAGCCTTCAGCCCCCCTCCCCTCCCTCCAGGGCTCTGTACATTGTCGGCTCTGCTCATCACTATCAACTCTGTTTACCTACTGTAAGAAACTCTGCCAGTCTCGGCTCTGTATACAAGGCTGGGATCGGCAGAACTGTGAACTGTTAGCGGAGGGAGAGCATCACAAGTGGGAGAGGCTAAGGTTGAGAAATGCTGTCCTAGACAGTCCAAATCTGGAGTTAAAATATTGTCCTAGAGCTAGTTTCCACTACTACTGCTAACCATTCTTTTTTCACTTTTCCATCTTAGACTCATGAACAAGTTAAGTCCACGTTCCATTTCAAAAATCAATGTTTCCAAACAAAACTGGCATCAGGTAAGTAAGGAGTAATCTGAAGTGTGTAGTTTTTAACTTTTATTTTAATTATAATTTTATAGCCATGACTGTACTGTGTCCTTAAAGTGGAAGTGTGCTGTAAAAGGCTGCCATTTTGCTAAAGCCCAGAGCCCTTGAGCAGCATTAAATGTTTAGGCTGTCAGTAGATTGGCCTCTACAAATTCGGCAGTGCCTAAAAATAGAGAGCAGCTGAGCATGTGCAGAGCAGGGTGAGATGATGTATTTCTGGTATAGCCACTAATTTTTTAATGTTATACATAACATCTCTCGCAGTTATTACCTTTTTTGTATCTCTTGACCCTCCCTCTTAGATTGGGCCCTCTGATTCCTATTGCATTGTAACTTTACTGTATGCCCTTATGTTGTAAAACGCTGCATAAACTGTTGGCTCTATATAAATTATAAAAAAACACGTTTCTCTTTTGTTCACTGACGGACACAGCTTCAGATCTTCATAACCGTTGGGTTGTACTGCCCCCTACAGGAGTATGACACTAGGCAGAAAGTCTGGCTATGCCCATGGGCAGTCCCAGGGGTATACTCCTTCTCTGCAATAGGCACTTCATGGTGTTTTTGATTTTGTTTGTTTTTTTTTTTTCTGCCTAGTCAGGAGTAAGAGCCGGTCCACACTAGCGCGACTTGTCAGCCTGACAAGTCGCGCTCCCTCGCGGTCCATTGACCGCTACAGGACCCGTTCTAATAGGAGCGACACAAGTCGTTCCGACTTAGAAAAAGGGTCCTGTACTACTTTGGGGCGACCTCTGAGCGACTTGCATAGACTTCCATTATGTGAAGTCCCTGCAAGTCGCTCCGAAGTTGTGGTGCATGGTAATGCACAAGTCGCCCCTGAAGTAGTGAGTCGTCTCGCCATAGTGTGAACCGAGCCTTAGGCACTAGTTCCTTGCTGGGATCTTTGGTCCTGGCCATTTTGTGTTTTTTTTTTTTTTTTTTTTTTTTTTTTTTTTCTTTCATTTTAGTGAGAAAAGTGTGTGTGTGTGTGTGTGTGTGTGTGTGTGTGTGTGTGTGTTTTTTTTCTGCGGACTCCTGGATCCTTTCACTTCCTGATTGCTGCACGTGGATTACAGATTATCCTGGTGGCTGCAGGTGCCGGTTTCTGCTGGGATTCTCTCCCTCATGGAGTCTTAGGAGCACATCTCCCCACCTGACCCCCCCCCCCCCCTTCTGAGGCTGCGGGGCCCTCTGGGTCCCAACCAATTATCGATACGCTGGAGGTGGTCTTTGGGCGACAGGTTAGCAAAAAGTGCCCCCTCCTTCCTCTGCCTCATCTGTCTCATCAGATCCTGAATCTGATTTGACAGACATGGGTCACCCTGCTGGGTCTGCAACCAAGAGCCCAGAATCCTCTGATAGTGAGGATGATTCCTCCGTCTGCAACCGCGCACGAAAAGATGCTGGTTGAAGCACTGATTGTATCTGTGCGTGAGACCTTGAAGATAAGAGGAAGCAGCTGTGACGGAGGCGCAGGTTCCCTTTGGCACTCGCAAGCCTTCCAGAGTTGCAAAGGTGTTTCCTTTCCCCCTCATATTTTGACAGAATTGTCGCTAAAGAGTTACCCCTATGAGGAATCCCTTCTTAAGAAGTGGACCGTTCCACTGGTGGTGGACTCTCTGGTTTCTAGATTGAACAAGGCAACCATGATTCCAGTTGAAGAGTCCCCGGCCTTTAAGGATCCGGCTGAAAGGAAGGCGGAGGCTGTGGCCCGCAATATGTACACTATGGCTGGTTCGGCACGGAGACTGGTATTCACCATTGCCCTGGTGTTGCAAACTCTGACCAAGTGGGCTAAGCTTTTATGCCGTGGAGGGAGAACAGCTCCCCCTTGCCTTTGCTGAGCTGGTGGACCAGCTGGTCTAGGGGCTGCAGCTTATCTGTGATGCCTCTTTGGCTGCGGCTCCCCTAGTGGCTCGGCTCTGTTTTTGGTGGTGGTCCTTCGGCATGTCTTTTGGTTCAAATGCTGGTTTGCGGACCAGACTTCTAAAAAGGCCTTGACTGATCTTCTCTTTCAAGGAGATAGCCTGTTTGGAGCTACCCTGAATGACATCACAAAAGGTCTTGCAGGGGGAAGAGTATCTTTCTTCCGCTGGCTACTAAGGGCAAGGAACCTTGTTGTAGACGTGGGCCTGCCTTTTTCAGCTCATAAGCCCGAAGCCCTCAAAGGGTGATTGTCCCTGTTCTGACTTTTTAGGGTTTTTACTCAAACCTGTTTCTACAGTTCCCAGGAATGACAAAACAGTGAATAAGCTGGCGCTCTGGGTAGTTACAGAGAGGTCGGTATGACCAGCGTATGGTAAGCAATACACTAAAATGTCAAAAATTCAAATGGCAGTGGTGCAAGTGTGCATGGGACATACTATGGAGGTATGGAAGTCCATCAAGGAAAAAACAGTCTGTAACGAAGGGCTAGCTCCACAACACAGGGAAGTCAAGGCTCTGTGGAAAGGGTGAAAAGAGGGAGACGGAGCGCCTCTAAGTGCAGTATGTTTTAATCCAAGAATACATACAAGATTTAAAAAAAACTCACATGGGGTACAATAATGTAAGGCTCAAAGGATGGTGGTGGAATCCAGTGACCGAAGTGCAAAGGGAGGCTAATGGATAGAGCAGGAGGACAAACTAGGCCGGCCATTGGCTTCTGGGATCCGGTACTTCCGTGTGTCGGGCTGGAACACATCGTAAAGCCGCGTGACGTCACCAAAGTAAGACTGAGAACACAATGCGTTTCTGAGCATGTGCCAAGCTCCCAGCGGGCATGCACGCGCTCTTTTTTCAGATTCACACCTGAAAAAGCGCGCGTGCCCGCGGGGAGCTTGGCGCATGCTCTGAAACGCGCGTCGTGTTTGGATGATTCACATTCCAATATGTGCCAGTCACCAGCGCTTCCTCCGTTTTTGCCTTGGGAGAGGAGCATTATCGGCTTGTGGCGTTGCCCTTTGGTCTCGCCTCTGCTCCTCAGATCTTCCCAAAAGTGTTAGACCAGGTGCTAGCTTTGCTACACCAACGGGGGATCGCGGTACTGGGCTGGGCTACTTGGACAATCTCCTTCTGCTCTGGTGGAAAACCTGGAGATCACAATATGAACTCTGCAGGAGTTTGGCTGGATTCGGACTCTTCAGAAGTCTGCCCTGGTTCCGTCCACAAAGCTGGACTATCTGGGCCTGACTCTTGACTCAGCCTTAGCCAGAGTGCTCCTTCCTCTGGACAAACTGCAGAAATTGCAGGCTGCAATTCGCCTCCTGCTGTCCAACAAATGGTCCTCCCTCTGGACTTGCATGGGGAATGGTCACTTCATCCGGAGGTGTTGATCAGCTGTATGTCCGGTGGGGCAACCTCCAGGTGAATCTTTTTAGCGTCTCGGGTGATCTTCAATCCTGCTTTACAGTGGCTGGCTTTGACGGCTTGGCTGTTGATAGATAGGGGTTTTCTGAGTCAGTGATTCCTACACTGTTGAAAGCTAGGAGATCTACTTCTAGGAAGATCTACCATGGACGTGGAAAATGTACATTGCACTGTGTGAGTCTTTTCCGGTTCATCCTCGCTCCTTCTCGGTGGCTCAGATCCTAACTTTCCTTCAACAGCAGGTTGAACAGAAATTGGCCTTGAGTACCCTCAAGGGCCAGGTATCGGCTTTGGCGGTCTTCTTTCAATTACTTTTGGCCACACACTCCCTGGTGCATACCTTTTTTTTCTTAAGGGTGTCCAACATTTGGTTCCTCCAGTGCAGGCTATGTTGCCACCTTGGGATCTTAATTTGGTGCTTTCAGCTCTACAGAAGCCTCCCTTTGAAAATATTTGGGAGATTCCCATGCTTACGCTGTCCCAGAAGGTGGCCTTTATGGTGGCTATCACCTCTGCGGGCAGGGTGTCGGAACTGGCGACGTTATCCTGTCATTTACCTTACCTGGTGATTCACAGGGATAAAGTGGTTCTTCACCCCTGTCTTTATTATGAAAATCATTGTGTTGCCTTCCCTGTGTTCCAGACCTAAACATCCGAAGAAAATTACATAAATGATATTGCTGTGTAGCAATATCATTTATGTAATTGTATTCACTGGTGTTTTGTGTATAGCACTGATTGTTTGCAGCCTTGTGCGTTTTTATTCATTTATTGCATTTATTTTATTTTATCCACATATATGGTTTGCGCTGATTATACCACCATTTTTTGATCCGAAGAAAATTGCCTTGGATGTGGTCTGGGCAATTGGGGTGTACCTGGTGTTTTGCCTCGTGCAGGCAATTGTTATGGACGAGCCCCCAATTATCTCGGACGAGCCCCCAAACTGTTTTGCTTGCGTATCTAGCAAGGGTTACTTTGCGGTATAAACAAGGAAGCTCAGACCTCTGCAGGGTATAAATGCACCTTAACTAAACAAAAGCATGCTGTACATACAAACTATTGCAATATTAGGAACACATCACAAGACTGGCAGATATAACAATGCCTAACACATGAACAGCCTATGGTCTGAAAACAGCAGAAATACGCTTCTTAAACATACAACCCTTGTCCCAAGAATATTGAATAAATACTTAGCTCTGGTAGTGGATTCAGCAGCTTCCAATAGATCTCTGCGGCAACAGGACAAAGAGGTCCTCGCCGCATGTTTTCTTCAACTACAAACGAACAAACAAGCCAGGCTGCATCATGGATGTTTAAGGGCCAAAGGGTGAGGTAGAAGGGTTTTTCTCATGCAAATTGACCCTTTTTATAGTCCTGTACACAGAGAGACCACCCACAGGATGTGGTCATATCTTTTGACCACTCCTAGGTCACTTTGAGTGAGGTCATCCACACATGGCCACACCTCCCCCCCTACAAGCACATGGTTCATTAAATATGCGGCAGCCATTTTAAAACTACCTGTGGGTGAGAGAAATTATTTACACATGTAATGGGAACATTTGTAAAAAAAATCCACAACTGATACACCTGGCAGTTCTTTCAGGAAGTCACTTTGTGCTCACGGATGGACCTCAAAGGGTTGTCTCCTTTCCCTGTGACCATTTCCAGATGGATTAGACAGACGGTGGTTCAGGCCTATTCATCAGGGGTCAGGTTCCTCCTTTCTCTGTCAAGACACACTTTACTAGGGCGCTTAGTGCCTCCTGGGCTTTCCGCCATCAGGCATCAGTGACGCAGGTTTGCAAGGTGGCCACCTGGTTGTCTACGCACACTTCCACTAAGTTTTATAAAGTGGACGTGTTGGCATCTGGATGCTTTTTTTTTTGCCTTAAAGGTTTTGCAGGCTGCTGTTTTTAAGAGGACCTGATCCTCTGAGGGTGTGTGTTTTTGGGTTGTTTGGTACTGTTGGCTGTTTAGCCTTGAATTTTCTTTTGTTGTTCCCACGCCTCATGTTTAACACTGCTTTGGGATGTCCCAATAGTTATGAATATCAGGAGCTGTGTCTGTCAGTGAACGAAAAGAAAATGGGGATTTTTGACTTGCCGTAAAAGCAGTTTCTCTGATAATTGATGGACACAGCACCCACCCCTCTGCAGAGTTCTATTTCTCCTGACACTGCTTGTAACAATACTGAGTGGCTATAGCAGAGAGAGGGAGTATACCCCCCCCCCCCCCCCCCCGGGACTGCCCATCGGCGTAGCCAGATTTCTTTTCTGCCTAGTTTCCTACCCCTGTAGGGGGGAGTGTAACCCAATGGTTATGAATATCAGGAGCTGTCTGTCAATGAATATCAGGGAAATGGATTTTACGGTAAATCAAAGAAAAAAAATAAAAAAAATATATATAATATTTTATCCCAGTGTTGTGCTAATTATGTCAATGCGGAAAAGGTTTTGAAGTAATATACTGTTTGTATTTCTTGCACCAAATACTAATTTATTTTCTCTATCCCACAGCTGGAAAATCTCTCAAACTTTATCAGAGCCATGTCTAGTTATGGGATGAAGTCTGTAGATCTGTTTGAAGCAAATGACTTGTTTGAGAATGGCAATATGACCCAAGTACAAGTTTCGTTGTTGGCCCTAGCAGGAATGGTATATTCTTATTCACGTGTTTTGAGAATCTGATTAGTGACCAATAACTTGCCAGTGATTGCATATAATGGTTATACATATCTAGTTCTGTAATATTTTAAGATAAAATAGAAATGGTATACGGGGGAATTATACATGTACATGCACTATATTACCGAAATATCAGGACACCTGCCTTTTACATTAACTTTAATGGCGTCTTAGTCCATAGGGTTCAATATTGAGTTGGCCCACCCTTTGCAGCTATAACGGCTTCAACTCTTCTACTATAGCTGTCCACAAGTTTTAGGAGTGTCTATGGGAATGTTTCTTTTTGAAAAATTATTTTTTATTGTCTATGGGAATGTTTGACCATTCTTCCAGAAGCGCATTTGTGAGGTCAGGCACTGAAGTTGATGGTTTATTTTTTGCGCAAAAAAAAAATGAAGAATCCTATTTCTTTTCTGGTCTTTGATGGGACACCTCCTCATATCTTCATTGACCATTGGGTTATGCTGCTCTTTATAGGAGTAGGGCATTAGGCAGAAACAAAGCTCTACTATAACAAAGAAAAGTGACCAGCGCTATGAAGTTACTGTGAATAGAGGATATTAGATACCATAAAAATAGGTGTAAGCTGCCACCAACCAACCCTTGGGGTGCAAGGGTGAGAATAAAGTGAAAGTGCGTGGAGGTTGATACAGGCGCTACCTATAGATGTGACTCATGGATCAAGAAGGTGGTATACAGTGCAAATAAAAATTACCGCAAAGGGTGAGTGTATCTCACAGTGCCACCCAAAATGATATATACAAGTGTAATATTGTGGGTTAAATAAAAAATGCCATAGGCAATAATAGAAAGTGTTTGGAATTTATTTTATTGAAAAGTGCAGGTTGAAAACAATAAAGGAAAGTGCATATATTGTGAGAAACCTTAAAGCAAATCCTGAAAGGATCCTTTAACAACTCATAAGTATCAAAAACTGGGTCAACAATAACCAGAACCTCAGTTTTCAATGTAAATGTAAATATAAAGTGAACCCAAGAAAAAGAAAAATGTGTGTGTGTGTGTGTGTGTGTGTGTGTGTGTGTGTGTGTGTGTGGTCTCCGTTACAACTTCTGCGTAGAATCGAGGCAGAAGGGATGTCAGTCATTGTGGTGGCCCCAAGCTGGCCTCTTCTGTCCTGGTACATCAGGGTTGATGAGACTGGGACGCCGCGGCTCCCTCTCAGAAGATATTGTATCTCAAGGACTGATCTTCCATCCTGCTTTACAGTTGCTGACTTTTAACAGCCTGGCATGAAAGCCAGGTACTGAAGGATAGAGGGTTGTCTGATTTGGTGATTCTTACTCGAAGAGCTAGAAAATCTACTCCTTGGAAGTATTGGTATCTGGCTTGGATGGCGTACATTACTTGGTGTGAGTCTCGGGAGGGTTCCCCCCGCCCCCCGTTCTTTTTCGGTATCGCGTCTGCTGGAGTTTCTACAAAGTGGTGTAGATAAGCGTTTAACCCTGGGCACCATCAAGGGCCAGATTTTGGCATTGGCAATTTTTTCCAACGCAAGATAGCTGCAAATTCCTTGGTACATGCCTTTGTGCAGGGGATTTGCCATTTGGCTCCTCCAGTAAGGTCCCCGGTACCTCCGTGGGATCTTAATCTGGTGCTGTCGGTTCTTCAAAAAAAAAAAAACGCTATTTTAAAATAATTTGCGAGATTCCTCTGACTCTATCACAGAAGGTGGTCTTCTTTGTGGCTATTACTTCTGCACTCAGGGTTTCAGAACTGGCTGTGTTGTCCTGTCGGTGGCCTTACCTGGTGGTTCACAGGAACAAAGTGGTTTTCTGTCCCTGTCAGTTGTTCCCCTAAGGTCGTCTCAGGCTTCCTATTGAATGAGTACATGGTTTTGCCTTCGCTGTGTCCTAAGCCCAAACATCCAAAAGAGATTGCCTTATATTCCCTGGATTTGGTTTGAGCCATTAGGGTGTGCCTTGCGGCATCTTGAGTTCATTCGCAGATCAGATTCCTTATTTGTCCTTACGGATGGTTCCTGTAAGGGGCAGGTAGCATCTGCTGGGCTTTTCGTCATCCGGTGTCAGTGGTCCAGGTTTGCAAGGTGGCCACCTGGCAGTGTTAATTTAGTCGACTAAAACGTTTTCGTCGACTAACACAATTCAGATGACTAAAATACGACTAAAACTAAAATGGCATTTTAGTCAAAAGACTATAACTAAAACTAAATCGAAATTTGCTGCCAAAAATTAACACTGGTGCATGCTCAAAGCATAAATAATAACATATTAGATTTTTCCCTCCAGGACCAGCAGTAGTATATAATGAGTTTGGAAATAGTAGAGAAATGCTTAAATAATGCATTACAAATTACAAATGAACTACACCCATTTGATTATAAATGACTAAAATTAGTTTTAGTCGACTAAAATGTATGGCGTTTTAGTCGACTAAAATGTATGGCGTTTTAGTCGACTAAAATGTATGGCGTTTTAGTCGACTAAAATGTATGGCGTTTTAGTCGACTAAAATGTATGGCGTTTTAGTCGACTAAAATGTATGGCGTTTTAGTCGACTAAAATGTATGGCGTTTTAGTCGACTAAATACGACTAAAACACTTGCAGAAGACTAAAATAGGACTAAAACTAAAATGCCATTTTAGTCCTAAGACTAAAACTAAATTGAAATTTGCTGCCAAAATTAACACTGCCACCTGGTCGTCTGCACACGTTCTACAAGGTGATATGAAGCTGTGTCTGTCGAACTAAAAAAATCCAGGTTCTTTGTCTTACTGTAAAATCGTTTTCTCTGATGTTCATAGACGGACACAGCACCCATCCATCTGTGGATTTGGGTTATGTATTCTTCTGACACTGCTTGTTACTAAACTGAGATCCTATAGCAGGAAGTGGGAGTATACCCCCTGGGGCCACCCTAGGGGGTGTAGTCGAGCTTTAACTCTCTTCCACCTAGTGTCCTACTCCTGAGAAGAGCAGCATAACCCAATGGTCAATGAAGATATGAAGCTGTGTCCGTCAATGAACATCAGAGAAAAGGATTTTACGATAAGACAAAAATCATTTTTTTTTTTTTTTTTTTTTTTTTTTCATCATTTTAGGCCAATTTGTATTCTGCTACACCTTTTTGGTAAAAAAAAAATCCCAATAAGCGTTTATTGACTGGTTTGTGCAAAAGTTATCACTTCTATAAACTAGGGGAAAGGTTTATGTCGTTTTTATCTTACTAGAAATGGCGATCAGCGTTTTTTAGCGAGACTGCGGCGGACAGATGGAATACCTTACTGACTTTTTTTTTTTACACTTTTGGGGGGACCAGTGACATTACTACAGTAATCAGTGCTAAAAATATGCACGTTACTGTATGACACTGGCAGGGAAGGGGTTAACACCAGGGGCGATCAAAGGGTTAAATGTGTCCTTGAGGGGTGCTTTCTAACTGTTGGGGGGTGGACTTTTGGAATGAACACAGGGACCTGTGTTCCCAAATAGGAGGAACACAGGAGCCCTGTGTTCATTGCTGACAGAACAGCTGTCTGCCGTGTTTACAACGGCAGCCCGCCGTTCTGTCTCCAGAGGGAGCAATCGCAGGTGCCTGGCGGCCGCTGGCCCCGCAGATCAACTTCCCCTGTGGCGTATAGGGGTGTGCCCCCATGAGCGCTCCCGCGAAGCAACGTACGGGAACATGCCGACCTGCCTCAGTATATGGACAGCAGCTGGTCGTCAAGTGGTTAAAGGGCCTTTTTTTTTTTTTTTTTTTTTTTTTTTTTTTTTGCTTTTGCGTGTAAATGTGAGATCGGATGTCTCTTTGACCCCAGATCTCCTCACATTATAGAGGACCTGTCTTGCTTATGCCTAGTAAAATGAAGAAAAAAATAAATTTGAAGCGCCCTGTCCCTCCGTGGTCGCGTGCAGAGGCATATGCAAGTAGCGCTCCCATCTGTAAACTGTGTTCAAACCACACATGTGAGGTATCGCTGTGATCGTTGGAGCGAGAGCAATTCTAGCCCTGGACCTCGTCTGACACTCTAAACTGGTAACCTTTAGAAATTTTTAAAGCATCAACCTATAGAGATTTTTAGGTACCAAAGTTTGTCTCCATTCCACAAGTGTGTGCAATTTTAAAGCATGACCTGTTGGGTATAAATTTACTTGGCGTAACATTCTTTCACTTTATAGAGAAAAATTGTTAACTTACTGGTCCTTAAGTGGTTAAGACTGGGGTGCCATTAAAGTCCATGTGCAGGCCTCCCGATACTTTTGGTAATTTAGTGTATATGTAGACTTGCACATTTATTTATTTTTTTACATGTTTGATATCTCCAACTTGAAAGTGATATTAAACCCAAAACCATATATTTCATGGCAGCTTCTCAAATCTTAGATTGCATTACTGCTACACTGTTGTGTGGTGGCTTTTTTTTTTTTTTTTTCTCCCCTTTTTACAAACTTTCTGCATTTCAATTTTAAACAGAATGGGTTGTTTTACAAGGTAGGGGTTCACATATAGTTTGGGAGGTTAAAGAAGCGCTCCAAATATTTGGTATTCCCAGCTTTCTCTAAGGGCATTTGATTTGTTACCTTTTCATTAACCATGTATTCACTGTACGTTGTAGTTGGACTTTTATTGATGAACAAAAGAAATTCTTCGCAAACTGACCTTTAGGCTACATTCACACCTGAGCGTAGCGTTTTCGCGCAATTTTTACTGCGATTTACAGGCTTTTGTACAGGCGTTTTTAGATTGAATAGAGACCAATGGAAAACGCCTGTAATCTGCCCAAAAAGAAGCTCATGTACTTTTTTGAGCATTTTGCTCACAGCGTCAAAACGCTCAGATGTGAACAGGGGCCATTGAAATGAATAGGATTTGTCTTGTTGGGTGTTTTTGAGAGCTGATCCTAGAGCAGAAAAACTCCCCAAAAATGCCTACATGTGAACGGAGCCTTAAAACCAGCTCTTATAATAAGTATCCCTCTCTGTGAGCTGAACTATAGAAACAGCACACAGTAACAATTTTTGCTTCTTTAACCACTTAAGCCCCGGAGGATTTGGCTGCTAAACGACCAGGGGGTATTTTGCGGACAATTGCGCGGTCGTGCGACGCTGTACCTAAACGAATTTGGCGTCCTTTTTTTTTTTTCCCACAAACAGAGCTTTCTTTGGCAGTATTTGATCACCTGTGCGATTTTTTGATCACGCGCTATAAACAAAAAAAGAGCGTAAATTTTGCAAAAATAGCAATATTTTTCCCTTTTTTTTATATGAAATTCCCCCAAAAAAAATGTAAAAATCAAAATTTTTTAACATTTTCGGCCAATTTGTTTTATGCTACCTATGTTTGGTAAAAAAAATTGCAAAAAGCGTATTTTGATTGGTTTGCGCAAAAGTTATTGCGTTTACTAACTAAGGGAAAGATTTTTGTCATTTTTGTTTTTTTTTTTAACGCGTAATGGCGGCGATCTGCGATTTTTTTTTTTTTTTTTTTTTTTTTTTTTTTTTTTTTTTTTTGCGGGAATGCGACATTGCGGTGGACAGATCGGACCCTTGACTGACATTTTTGACACTTTTTTGGGGTTACCAGTGACATTTCTACAGTAATCAGTGCTATATATATGCACTGTTACTGTAAAAATACACTGGTAGTGAAGGGGTTAACTTTATTTTAGAGGGAGGGGCTGTGTGTGTCCCTAGGGGCGAGATTCTAACTGTGATTGGCTGTGGCTTCAGCTGTATGCAGAGTGATCAACGGATCTACATAGTAGATCCATATGATCATCTCTCATACAGAGGGGAGAATGACAGGCAGCTTGTTTACACAAGCTGCCTGACTTTCTCCCTCTCCCCCGCCGATCGCAGAGTGGCCGGCGGACATCGGGTCCGCCGGTCACACGCACGGGGGGGCCCCGTGACCACGCCTCCGGCGGCGCGCGCTCGCTCCCTAGACCCTCACAAGCTAGTGACGTAGCCCTACGTCACTTTGCCTGTGAGGGGCTGACCGCCGCCGTAGATAGTCGTGCGGCGGTCGGCAAGTGGTTAAAAACCAAGGTGAAAGCATAAAGCAGCCATTTTCAATCTTCAGGGGTGCCTTGGCAAAATGCCTAAAAATTGTATTTAAGCCAGCGGGTGGATCAAGCTTGCCTTTTTTTATTTACAAAAAGCCCCAGGTTTTCATTGTGCATCGTGGCAACCTTCTAGCCGCTGGCTTCTAAACAAGTGGCATCATCGGTTGATAGGGAGGATGTTGAGTGCCTGAACATTATCCTTGTTTGCCTCTTCCCCTGCACCTTTCAATCAGCGTTGAGGTCACATTACCTAAATGAGGGAGAATTGAAACCTTGGAATACTTGTCAATAGCAGTTGTGCAAAGGTGTGTTGCTCGGGAAAAAATAAATTCTCTCTAGAAAAAATAAATTCTCTCTAATGTTAAGTATCCTGCATTTACATTTTTAAAATGGGGTTACTTGACTGGAAAAGGGTGGTGAAACACTGGGATATATTATTGCTTGCCTCTGAACATTTCCGGAATCTTGCTTTTCTTCATCTCAATTTTTTTTGTTTTGTTCTGTTTTAGGCAAAGACAAAAGGTCTTCAGAGTGATGTGGATATTGGAGTAAAATATGCTGAGAAGCAGCACAGAAATTTTGATGACAATACAAAGAAGGCAGGGCAGTGTGTTATAGGACTGCAGGTAAGGATGGTTGGTGGTGTGGAGGTTGGGGGAGGACATTTTTAACTAATACTGGTGAAAAGCAATTGAAGGGAAAAAAAGTTACTACACAGGTGATGCCTTCGAAATAATATATATTTTTATTTTCTCTATTGTCCATTGACAGATGCAGCTCTTATGCTTCTTATACCATAGAAATATGCTGTCCCCTACAGGAGTAGTGCTAGGCAGGAAAAAATTCACTGACCTGCCTACAGGGGCTGTCCTTCACGGCATAACCCCTCATTCTCTGCCACAAGCCAGTTTCTTGCTGCCAAGTTAAGGAGTAGGACCTAGGTTTCCTGCTGGAACTTCGGTCTCAGGTTTTTTTTTTTTTTTTTTGCTTTCTTTTCAACCCTCACAGCCCCTGTAGGCGTCATTGATTTTTTTTCCTGCCTAGTACTACTCCTGTAGGGGGCAGCATTACCCTATGGTATAAGAAGCATAAGAGCTGTGTCTGTCAATGGACTTCAGAGAAAAGGATTTTACGGTAAGTTCTTACAAAAATCAATTTTTTTTGCAGCTAGTGGGTGGGACATGCAAAAAAAACCCCTTTAGACCTAAAAGTGAAATTCAGTATAACCCCAACTACACCTAAAACTGTCCCCTCCCTCCTTATGCCTATGCTTACCAACGTGTCTAAGAGTTTACCTATTCAGTGGCGGAGCTAGACTTTTAAAACAGGGGTGGCAAGGTATTAATTTGGGGGGGTCAATATACAAAGTTTTCTAGCAGAAAGTAAAAAGGATTTGTCGCTAATTTATGTTTATAGCGCAAAATAAAAAAACTGCAGAGGGGATCGAATACCACCAAAAGAAATCGCTATTTGTGGGAAAAAAAATACATCAGTTGTATTTGGGTACAGCGTCGCACAACCTCACAATTGTCAGTTAAAGCAATGCAGTGCCGTATCGCAGAAAATGGTCTGGTCATTAACCACTTGCCTACCGGGCACTTTCACCCCCTTCCTGCCCAGGCCAATTTTCAGCGCTCTCACGCTTTGAATGACAATTGCGCGGTCATGCTACACTATACCCATATGACATTTTTATCATTTTTTTCACACAAATAGCTTTCTTTTGGTGGTATTTAATCATCTCTGGATTTTTTATTTCTTACAAAAAAAAAGAAAAACAGAAAATTTTGAAGGGAAAAAAAAAAAAATTCTTATTTTCTGCGAGTAAATTTTCACTGATGGGCTGCACTGATGAGGCGGCACTGCTGGGCACTGAGGGGCGGCACTGCTGGGCAGCACCATTAGTGCCCACACTCAGTGCCCATAGTGCTGCTAGTCAGTGCCTAAATGAGCAGGCACTGACTGGCAGCACTATGGGCACGGATTGTGGGCACTGATGGTGGGCACTTGTGTTATTTTATTTACCTCTTTTGTAATCAGGGCACTGGTGATCAGTGCCCTGATTACATTTTTCTTTGTCCCCTAAGCGCTGATCGGCTCTGCTCCTTCCTCACACGCAGTCTCTGTGTGAGGAAGGAGAGCTGGCGATGAGAGATGATCTCATATGTTTACATATGAGATCATCTCTCATTGCATGGGCCGATCACGTGGTAAATGGCCGCTGCGATTGGCCATTTACCACGATCTGTGATTGACTGTGTCCAAGGGACACGGCCGAAACAGATTTTCCCCGATGCGCGCTCGCCGGAGCGCGCGGGGAGCCTGTTACTGGGAGGCCATATAAAGACGGCCTCCCGGAAATTGGAGTCCACGCTGTAGCCGTCTTTTGGCTATAGCGTGGGCCGGAAGTAGTTAAGGGGGAGCTTGAAGTAGTTAAAGGGTCAGTTTTTTTCAGATCATTTTGCCCATTTAAGACTTTTTTTTTTTTTTTTTTTTTTCCTGAGCGGTCAGGGGATGGTAAAAACAGGCAACTCGAAGTCTAGATCACAACTTGAACCCCTCTACATGTGCCACAGCCGCGATGGTTTATGTTAAGCCTATGTGAAATTTGGCTATCCAGGTCAATGGGGCCATGCCACAACCATAAGCCAAACACTTGGCTTGCTGTTGTGGCTTATTAGCCCCATAAAAAATCTGCCACTCTGCTGAAAAAAAAAAAACAGGATTTAGAAGAATTATTATAAATCATTGTAATGCCACCCATATTCCTGTCCTTTTTAAATAGGGTGACTGACAGTAAGCTGACACTAATGTTGCACAGATGTCGGGGTACTTTTCACCCTGGTAAAAGGGCAAGAATATGGGTGACATTACAATGACTTAAAGGGGGAAACCTTTTTGGTAAGGAGCATAGACTGTACAAGAACAGGCGCTTCTACTACTTGGGCAAAACCGTCCATCACCCTCAGTCACTGCAGGCTTCCCAGGAACTCCTTTCAGAGCTGATCCATCCCTCACCAAGACAGGAAGACCGCGGGAATCGGGATGAAGATTTAAGGCATGTGATTGACAGACAGCGCTTCCGACGCACCCATTGACTGTGTAAGTAGCAGGAGGCGGTGCAGCCTGCAAGATTTAGGCTGCACCGACTCCTGCTGCCTCCCCAGCCAATGGGTATTTGAGGTTCTCTCGTTAGTCCCTCCCTCATGACATCACCCAGAATTGGGAGGACACAAAGTAAGATGCAGGACGATTGTCCGGTCTTCCTGTCTTGGGGTGGGATGGATCGGCGCTCCCCTGTGATTCCTCCGCTCCTCCTCCCTCCCTCTGCCTACCAGCTCTCCATCCACCTCCCTCCGCAGCTCTCATACGGCGATCCCCTGTGATTCTTCTGCTGCCATGCACCAGCCCAGGATCGGGGTGGCAACAGGGGTGGCAAGGACTTCGTCTGGGGTGGCCCCAGCTAACCCTCTGGCTCCACCACTGTACTTATTTTTAGGTTGCTCCAGGGGAGAGGAGGAAGCATGGACAATGAATGGGCCATTTGAAGTCTATGGGTGAAATGGATTGGTACGCTTGCCAAAATGAAGTGTACAAGGCACTCTGAATGTATGTTACCTAAAAGTGACTTAAACCTGCATATCTGATGTAAAATCTATGGCCTAGTGAAGTCCTGTGTATTAGGGTGCTAATTTTACTTGCCAAGGTGAGGTCTGTCTTTTTACTGCTTGAATCTTTTTAGTTCTGTATCTGAGCTGGTTAACAGACCCAGAGCAGCAAAAAATCAACAGGCTCTTATAGAGTCAGTCCTGTCTTTGACATTTTGGATCTGTGCTCTTTCAGGGGAAGCTTGGGTGACATATAATCCAGTGAGGGCCTTAACATCGGACGTGTATTCTAACCAATGAACTTCTTCTTTGTAACTTGGTTCTTGTCCTTCTCCTTTAGATGGGGACAAATAAATGTGCCAGCCAGTCTGGCATGACTGCCTATGGGACAAGAAGGCATCTCTATGACCCAAAGCATAATATCTTGCCACCTATGGATCATTCCACGATTAGTCTTCAGATGGGAACCAACAAAGGAGCCAGTCAGGTAAGCAGAAGTACATAAAAGAAGCGGCTTCAGATCTTTTATTTGAAACCAGGTTTAAAACGGTGTAGATCAGTTATATGCTCACAAGAAATGTAATCTAAGGCTCGGTTCACACTGTCTTGGCTTGAGATCCGACGTGAGACCCCCAATTTGCATGAGCTGTGACATTCCACTTTAGTCAATGAGAGCTGTCTTAATTAGCACTACTGAAGTTGCTCTGACCTTAGGGAAGGTTCCTGTACCTCAGGGTGACTTCTATCTGACTTCTATCATAGACTTTAATGGAAGTCACACCCAAGTCAGATCTTCATCTATATTGATGTGATTTTTGGATCCAACATTACAGGAAGATTACCCAGGCATTCCCTGCATGGTCCCCCATCCCTCATTTCAAAGTAGTGCTCAAGTTGCCAGAAAATCACCAGGAAGTTGCCTGACAAAGTCCCACAGTAATTTGCGCGACTTTCATGTTGCAGTAATGTGAACTGAGCCTTAGAGAATTTGAAGATTGAGGAAACAAAAAAAAAGATTTGGCTTTTTTTTCATATTTACTAGAGAACACTATAAGTGGACTTATATTTATAAAATTATAGATGTGGGTGCCCAAATTCTGACCTTCTGACCTTCAGCCAGCATTTGTCCCTGCTATTTTCTTAAACATGTGGGGGGTTCTAGGTCTTATTTGCCACGCATCAAATTTTGATGCGAGTATTGATTTGGATGTTTGGAGCAGTATTAAATATAGCAGTTTTCCATGAGGAACAAACGCTGAATCTGATTCATTATGGTTGCTGCCAAAAATGAACATTTGTTTGTTGCAATGTCATGAAGTTACTGATAACAAAGCTAACAGATTCACTTTACATGGTAGTGCGTACGTGTTGTGGTATGCATTTGTATTGTTCCATAGGTCTAAACTGCTTACAGCGGTGGGGGCGGGGGTGTATGTGGTCTGCAGAGCCCTGTAAATGCTTGCTTTGTAAAAATAGAAGTATATGTCCCCGTTCACACTGAGGCGACCTGGTCGCCTCACAGGTCGCCGCAGGGAAGCTGCGGACCCGTTCTAATAGGAGCGACCTCGGAGGTCGCCCTCCCGAGTCGGATCGCCCCTATGTGATTGGTTATTAAAACTGTGAATACTTGTGCTATGAATTCCATTTCAACTGTTGTCCATCTTTCTAGCAATGGAAAAGGTATGTGTCTATATTCCAGGATAAAACAATTAAAAGTATGTGCTTGTGTTAACCATTGTTCACATATTTTGCACTGTTCCAGGTGGGTATGACGGCTCCAGGAACACGACGACACATCTATGATACCAAAACGGGTACTGAGAAGTGTGATAACTCTACCATGTCACTACAGATGGGATATAACCAAGGGGCCAATCAAAGTGGCCAGATTTTTGGTTTGGGCCGACAGATCTACGATCCTAAATATTGTCCTAAGGGCAATCCTGATGACCTGCCGCATGATGAGGATGAAGAACCGCAACCGTACAATTACATTAATGAACAGGACTTTTAGATGGTACACATGCGGCACAATACAAATTCCATTCCAAATCAGACCAAGCTGCCTTTCTTTCTCTCTCCCCAAAAATGTAGACTTTCATATTTTCTGTATTTAAATATTTTGCTTTTAAAATGATTAAGTATTAACAAGAAAAGGTTCTGAAGATGCAAGTATATAATACTGCCATATGTACAGAGGTCTGCTTATGGCCTAGTAAGTGCCTTTAAAGTTCTCAGGGGCGATAGTATTAGCCATACCTCTTTTTGAAGAAGAAAAAATCCCAAAAGTGAATTTTCTAACCTCAAAGGTGTCCTATAGGAGCTAAAACTGCTAATTTCCAGTGTAGCTAATCTGTTGATGTCCACTCAGGGCACCCACAGTGAGATTTATGCCGTCTTGATTTCGGATATCAGAGACTTGTGGCTATAAACAGGGGTGTGCGCACACACCTGACTAAAGTTTTTCTGCTGGGTTGGTTCACTGAAACTACATTGATTCCTAAGGGGCCTTTCACGCAGGCTTTCTGATTATGTCCGCCTGTCCGTTTTTCAGGCAGATCTGATCGGAAGCTCCATGCAGCTCTATGGACAGGTGGATGTAAATGGACTTGTGTCTGATTACACAAGTTACCTCTGTGTCCGTCCAGGTCCAGAAAGAGACTTAATTGGACTGCTATCTTCTGTTTTTTTTTTTTTTTTTTCCCCAGGCCTAAACAGGACAGATTGGAGGTAGCCTGATGTAATTGGACACTGGGGTCGGTTTACATCCAGTCGCATGTAGAGCTGTCTTGGGGTCTACCCCTTTGCACCAGGGACACAGATGTCAATGTTTTTTGAGTTTTGTATATTGTGCATATATAACAGGGAAAGACTGTAGTAAAATACTTTTTTTTTTTTTTCCCATCTTTGCAAGCTTCCAAACTGTTAGGTTTATGGCTAGCTTGAGTCTTAGTCTTGCAAGGTAGTAAAATTGTGTAACTTTTTATTAAATTCTCAGCAGACCTTTAAGTAGAAGAGGAAAATCGTTTTGTTTTAACAGTGTTTGTTTGTTTTTTTGTTTTTTCTTTGCTGCATTTTTCTTTTTATATATGTCTTGTCAAAAGACCAAAGAACACATAACACCTCTTATGAATAAGGGTAGGACTGCTTCAAACCTTTTTATCTGTTACAAGGCAATTTATTTTGTAGAGTCCTGATTTTCTATACAGAAGCTAGTCCTCTTTTATTTTTCCCCTCCTTTTTTACACATTTTTCCTTCAGGTAAAGCTTATCCTACAGTTAGGAGGGACCATTGTGCATAGCAATATAAGGTAGAACTCTTGCATTCCATTTTATTAAAGACTATACTGTTTCTGGTAGTAACTTAAATGTTAACATACATTAATGAAGATTCTTAAAAGAAACCAAAAACTACCAGATATGATTAATGTGACTGTTTCCAGGGTGATGATCCTGCATATACTAACTCATGGGTTTTTACTGTCTCTATCTCAAATATTTTTTGTTACTTTTTTTAGCTCATGTACTGTTAAGTTTAATATTTTCTAATCCGCCTATATATACAGTGCTCGGTGTAGGGTTGGAGCTGTGCAATGTACATGATACAACTTAAAGCCAAACTTTGCTAAATGGGGGCAAAACCATTATTTTGTTTTCATTCTGGTTTTTATAAGTCAGCCCCCACAGTTCTTTAGACTGCACGCATTACCTAGAAGATCATGCTGCAATAGAATGTTCTAATATGGAAACTCAGGTTCTTAGCCCTGAGAGACAATATGTGAATTTTTTTTATTATTTATCTAATAAAGGATGTGACTGGATGACATTTTTATCGTTGTGGAATTTTTGTAATTTTGTTCTGAGTCTTGAATGTAAAATTGAGGTCTCCCTTTTTATTTAAATGTATGTTTATTTTTTTAAATAAAAAGACAATTTATTGAAAGTGAATACAACAAGGTGTACAGTAAAAAAAAAAAAGAGAGGAACAATCTGACTTGTTAGTAAGCGGTGAGATAAATTAACATATCGGTAGCAATATCTATGTACATCTAAATCAGAGCTGCAATGAGTGTGAGCATGAGAGGCTAAACGGGACACTAGACTTTCAAGAAAAGGGCATCATTACATTACATCACATGTACTAGAAATGAGCATGGTGGTGAATAAAGCTTTTCCTGAATGTTTAATGTGGGGGGGGGGGTCTACTAGTTTTAGGGAAAGCAAGCTGGGTGGGCAGTAAGTCCCAACGGTTCAAGGTTGGGAGAGGAGAAGGCAATTTATACACAGGTGCCTGCTGCTTTTAGCCAGAAGTCCCATATTTTAATATACATAGAGGTACCACCCTTTTTTTGTAAGGTAGGAAAGCATCAAACTCTAATAGATGCATGGAATTGGGGGGTGTGAGCTGCTTGCATCCAAGCTCTAGATATCAATTTCTTTAAACAATACAAGGTTTAATTGAGTAATATAGTCATGAATTTATCTTCAGGGTCAGGAAATATCACAAGTCTACCATGTTTGAAACTTGGAGAAAGGGAAGATCCCATGGTGTTTTGTGGAGGAACCACACAATTTGCTGCCAATATCTCTGAATAATTGCGCATGCCCATAAGTGATGCAGGTACCAGGGGCTACTGACACCTAGAGCATAGTGGGCGGCTACACATTGGGTAAAGCTTAAATAGTGTGTGTGATATATATTTACACTGTAGTTGTGTTTAAATATGACCATTTGGGAAATACCAGTTTACAGGTGTCTGAAGCCTCTTCCCAGTTTTAATCATTCAGATTGTTTGTTTGTTTGTTTTTATATCTGCTTCCCAGTGAGATTTAGGCCCCGTTCACACTGGGGCGACTCTACTTGCCACCGCGACCTCGGGAGCGGCCGGCACGGACTTCATAACATTGAAGTCTATGCAGGTCGCTCCGGGTCGCCCCAAAGAAGCTCCGGACCCTTTTTCTAAGTCGGAGCGACTTGTGTCGCTCCTATTAGAACGGGTCCGCAGCTTCTCTATGGAAGGCGACCTGTCAGGCGACCAGGTCGCCCCAGTGTGAACGGGGACTTAGCCTGGTAAAAAAATTTAGTGGCTGAGGATGTAATGAGCATATTATAAAATGTGGAGATCCGCTTTTTGAGGTTCTAGACCACCTACAACAGTTTATAATGGTATAGTTGCCAACACTGGGAGAGTATTGGAAAACTGGGTTTGCACATGTCTCAATTGTGGGTATCTGAAGAACAAAGAATTGGAGTCAAAATTCCCTATAATAACTTAAAGGGTTTATGACAGTTTGAGGTATAGAGGTGGCACAAATAATTCTCTTAGAGGCCCATATCTCTGGACTATGAGGTCATGCAGTAGTTTGTTGTGCCATAAGGGAGAGGCGCCATGGATCATGGGGCTGTTTGATTTGGTTAAGGCTAATTCCCAGACATGTTTATGTTGATACAAAAGTCCCAGTACGATTATCATCCACAGTGGAGCCTCAGCTCATGCATCACTGCACAGGGGGATTTTTTTTTTTTTTTTTTTTTCTAGAACTAATATCTTGTATATTATAAAATCATCCAAACCTTAACACCAGAGAACTCCCACTCATTAAAAACCAGACGGCCTAGCCCTGGTTTCCCCTACAGCTCTTTCTGCTCTCTCCCTCTGTGGACATCCCTTAGGTAATCTCTTAAGCTGAATTGCATGTATTTAGGCCGGGTTCACCCCAGTCTGGCCAGCGAGTGCGTGCAGGCCTTAGCTCTGCGCTTTGTCGGCCGTGACATAGTCCCACTGGACGGAGACTGGCCCTGCGAGTTAAACGTCTCGCCAGGTCGTACACTGGGTATAGGCCTATGCCGCAGCATTCCTATTTGGCCAACAGCCCCCACACTGCGGTGAAGAGGGGTTCTGTCAGGAGATGGCACCCACTTGTGTTCCTGGTACAGTGAGTAAACGTTCCCCCCCCCCCTTCCCTGGCGGATTTTGGGGTGGACGTGGGCACCCTCCCTGGGATGGTCGGACCCTCACACTCCTGGGTTTCCCTCCGTCCTGTGCAACACCCCCCCCCCCCCCCCGGGGAACTGTTTGGGCCTACCTGAGGCTAAAACCTAGTGTGCAGGCCGCATGGGGGGCCGGGGGTGCACTGTCTGCGGTGGTCGATCGTGCAGGCAGGAGGGGCCTTGGTCGGTTCCTCCAGGGCATCCTGCTGCAGGATAGTGTAGCAGGGCTGGCGGGAGGCTCTCCCTGTGGGTCCTGTTGCCGCACTAGTCCTGAGAATGCATTTTGGGACAGTGGTTTCTGGGGGCCTCTGCGTCTGTCTGTGGGCGTGCCTGACCTTTGGGGGGCACTGTAGCACAGTGGGATCGTGTGTTTTTTTTTTTTATTCTGCTGGTGGGTTCTTCTGGTTCAGTATGGACCCTGCAGACCATGTGACTCCCACCTGACCCCCTCAGTCCGCAGAGCCTTTCCGGAGCTCCACTGTCCATCAATGCATTTTCAGCAGTTCAGGAAGCATTTTAGCCGGGGTGGAGGGGGCCTCGAGAGGGCGAGGTACGCTGAAAGGTTTCTCCACCTAATCCTGCCTCATCTGATGTCTTGGATTCGGAGTCTACATTTCTACCTCCCCTGCCGCGCATGATACAGGCGCTGGTGCATGCACTGTTTTTTTTTTCGGTGGGTGCCTCCCTGCTATTGGAGGAAGCAGCGGCGGCTGCTGCACCTGGGGCGCGGGTTGCGTCTGGCACACATGCATCCGGAGCAGCCTATTTTGCTAGCATGTTCATAAAGTGCAAGCGCCCTTGCCACGTAGACTCTTGAGGGCAGAGTTCCAATGCCGTGACTTGAGTCAGGGGAAGAGTGCATTTCTTCCCTCCTGCCTTGGGGGAGCTGTTGGGACAACTGGCGTGGGGGCTGCAATTTGTTGCGATGCCGCTTGGCACGGCTCCCTTATTGGGTCACCTGCCGGTTTTGGTGGCGGTTATCTGCCGTATCCTTGGTCGGGGTGTTGGTCTGCAGAATGAGCTTCTAAGAAAGCCTTAATGGAACTCCCTTTTCCGGGGGATTGCCTGTTTGGCGCTGCTCTGGATGACATTGTATAAGGGTCTCTCGTGGGGGGGGGGGGGGAGGAGAGTGCTTTTCTTCCACAGGCTAACAGGGGTAAGGGCCTTTGTCGTGGACCCGGGTCCCTCCTTTTCGGCTCACATTTTGTTCCTCAGGGACAGTAGATGTGGCACAGTCCTTCAAGACTTCCTCGGGTGGTTCCAAACGACCCTGGTCTGGCGAACCAGAGATCGTTTTTTTTTTTTTCCAGACCTGCGGACAAGGCCTACTCGGCCTGAAGGTGCATCATTGCTGGTTCTCGCACCTGCGGCTGGCCTGGAATCCCAGGCAGCTGGGTTCGGGGGGGTCGTGCGGTCCACTTGCTAGATCGAGTTTTCGATCAATTTTTTTCCAGTAAGGTTTTTCCCTTCCAATGTACGGCTGTCTCCAGATTGCTTGCAGGTGCTCTATGGGGCCGCTCAGGCTCTAGTTCAGCAAGGCTGGACCTACTGGCCCTTGATGGTTCCGTGCGGATCAAAAGTTCTAGCTGGTATCGGTTTGCATGATGGTGGCTTCCCTACATCAGGGGGATTCCTGGCCTCCATAGACCTCAAGGATGCCTACCTTCACATCCTGTTATGTGTAGGACACCAACAGGTTCTCCGTTTTTACTGTGGGGAAGATCTCTATCGGTTTGTGGCGTTACCTCTTGGTCTCGCTTCTGTTCCTCTGGTATTCACCAAGGTGTTTGCTCTGGCGCGGTTGCGGCAGCGGGATGTATCAGTCCTGGGTTCCTGGCCGGTCTGCTTCTCCGTGGGGAGTCCCTACGGTGCGGACGGCGAATTTGGAAGTCACCATGAGAACTCTGGAGGAGTTCGGGTGGATTCTGAACCTTCAGCAGTCATCTCTGGTCCCTTCCATGAGATTGGACTATCTGGGCCTGACTTTGGACTCGTCCTCAGTCAGGGTGTTTCTCTCTCTCCGGTAAAACAAATCTTGGAACTTCAGACTGTGGTTCAACGGTTACTGTCCAGCACAGGGTGGTCCCTTCAGATCTGCATGCAAGTTCTGGGACTGATGGTGTCGTTTTTCGAGACGGTCCCTTTCACTCAATCCCTCTCGAGGATTCCCCAGAAGGCGATCCTTCTCAAATGAGTCCTAACTCTCTGGTTATTCGTATCCAGGTGACCAGGGAGTTTTGATCTAGAATCCTTCCTCCCCTTTTTACTGGACAATTGTCACCGCGGATGCAAGCCTGTCCAGCTGGGGAGGAATCCTTGGCAGGTTCTCTGCTTAAGGAGTATGGTCCCTGGAGGATCCAGGTTACCGATCAGTGTTCTGCTGCTGAGAGCGATCCAGCTTTGCCTAGTTCACTGGACCGGGCACCTGCAGCTGTCCAGTGCGCTTTCCATCGGACTATGCCATGGTCATGGCTTGTCATTACCAAGGGTGTCCTTGTGGTCTTGGAAGTGACAGACATTTTTCGTTGGGCGGAGCACCTTGTTCCAGCTGTCTCCGCTGTTCCCTTCCCAGGTGTGGAAAATTGGCAGGTGGATTGCCTCAGTCGCCAGGCCGTGGATGCAAGGGATTGGTCCCTTCATCTGGAGGTTTTCTATCGGTTGTGCCTTTGTTGGGGCACTCCAGGCGTGGATCTGTTGGGGGTTGCATCTACAGGCTAGTTCAGAGGTTTGTGGCCTGCTCCCGGCACCCTCTGGCAGATGCACTGGTGGTACCATGGGTTCTGCCGTGGGCAAGAACATATGCCAAGTTCAACATGAACGATGCAGAGAAGTTTAGCATGGTCACGTGTGCAAGGATGACGCCGGCATAGTCGTGTGAGTGCAATCACGGATGGGCTAAGGTCAGTATCAGCTGCTGTCTGCCTTCCCTCCTCTCAAGTTGCTGCCAAGACTACTTCGCAGGATTGAGGCGGAAAGGGATTTTGGACTGGCCTCGCCGAGCTTGGTGCACGGACCTGGTCAGGCTAGTCGCTGTTGCTCCTTGGAGGCTTTGTCTCAGGGAGGATTTGTTGTCCCCAGGGCCCATCTTCCATCCTGCTTTACGGTCGCTGGCTTTTTGACTTGGCTGTTGAACGCCAGGTGCTGAAGGGCAAGGGATTGTCTGCTTCAGTGATGTCAGTGAGTGCCTACCCTGCTTAAAGCGTGGGAAGCGACTTCTAGGATGATTTTTCATTGTGGGAGAGAGACGTATATTGCGTGGAGTCTCTTTGGGCTCGCTCTTGCTCGGTGGCCCAGATCTTGGCTACCCTTCAACGGGGAGTTGATCAAAACTTGGCCTTGAGTTTTATCAGGGGTCCGGTTTCGGCTTTGGAAATTTTCTTCCAAAGGTGTGTAACTTCTTCCAGGGGTTGCGACACTTGGTATTTCCGGTGCGACCTCCGTCACCACCTGGGGACCTTGTTTTGTTGCAGTCGGTTATTCAAAACCCACGTTTGCAAGTATTTGGGGGTATCCCCTGCCTACCTTGTTACAGAAGGTGGCTTTCTTGGTTTCTGTCACTCTACGCGCAGGGTGTCGACACTGTTATGTTGTTTTCCCTATATGTTGGTTCATGAAGACAAGTGGTACTTCATCCGGATCCGTCCTTCCCTCCGAAGGTGGTCCTAGTGGTCACTTTAACAAGGACATTGTATTACCATCTTGTGTCCTAAGCCCGAACATCCTATGGAATGTGCATTGCATGCTCTGGATATAGTTCGGGCACTCAAGGTGTACTTGGTGACTGAGTCTTTTCGTGAGTCAGGTTCGCTCTCTGTACTCACGGATGGCCCGAGAAATGGTCTGCCTGCGTCTGCTGCGACGGTTTCCAGATCGGACAGACGGTGGTGCAGGCTTATTCAATTAGGGGTCAGGTCCTACCTTTCCCTGTTTCGGCGCACTCTACTCAGGCGCCTGCTTCCTGGGCTTTTTGCCATACAGGCATCTGTGCTTCAGGTTGCAAGACTGCTACCTGGTCGTCTATTCACACCTTTACTACATTTTATAAGGTGGATGTGCTGACATTTGCAGATGCCTTTTTTGGCCACAAAGTTTGCTGGCTGCTGTCTGGAGGGCTTTTGGCCTTCCTTGAGGGTGTTTACTGTTTTTTGTTTCCGGTGGGACTCATCCTTTGTTCTGATGAGTCCTGCGTTGCCTGGTTGGCTATGTTTAGCCTTGGACTTGTTCTTTTCTGCTTTTCCCACCCCTCATTTATGGCACTGCTCCCTACTGATATGGATCAGAGAAGTGCGTCCGTCAAACGATAGAGAGAACTGGATTTTTGACTTACCGTAAAATCCTTTTCCCTTAAGTTCATTGACGGACCCAGTAACCGCCCCTCTATTTGTAGTTGGAGTTGGTGTTACTTTTTCTGACACTGCTGTGATATAAAATTGACATCCTATGCAGGAAGAGAGGGTGTACCCTCCGGGACTGCCCATAGGCGTAGCCAGAACTTTTCTGCCTAAGTGTCCTACTCCTGTAGGGGGCAGTATAACCCTACTGATATGGATCAGAGAACTGCATCAGTCAATGAACTTAAGAGAAAAGTATTTTCTCTAGCGCTCATTGACAGACGTAGTCCTCGGTGATACACCACCTTCGGGTTATGTTGCCTCCACAGGAGCAGGACTAGACAGGAAATTAAAAAGCTCTGGCCACACCCCAGGGGCAGTCCCAGAGGGTATATCCTCTCTCTCTCTGCCTCAGCAAATCAGTTATTTTCTGTCTAGTTAGGAGTAAGGACCTAGATACCTTGCTGGGATCTTAGGTCCTGGCAAGAATTTTTTCTTAAAGGATTTTTTAGACAGCTTTTTTTCTCCAGTGTTCCTGTGAGATCTTCAAGCAAGAAAGCTGAACTGGGCGACGGGCTGGATGTTGAGATCCGGTGGTCACCCCAGTTCAGCCTACGAGCGCGTGCAGGCCATAGCTCCGCGCTGGGTCGGCCGCGACAAAGTCCCATTAAAGGACTGTCCACGCGAGTTAAACGTCTCGCTGAAACGCCAAAGACCATGAGTCACGGCGTCCGTATCGGTCGACAGCCCTCCCGCCCCGGTGGAGAGGGGTACTGTCAGGAGTTGGTGCCCGCCTGGTTCCGGTATGGTGAGTAGTATGTTCCCCCTTTCCCCCTGACGGGTTTTGTGGTGAACGCGGGCCCCTCTCTGTATGGTAAGATAGAGTCCCTTTCTATCCTACAACATGACACAGATCCTCCTACTTTGAGTGTGATTTTATGTGTGCAAAAAGCCAGGAGGCTTGGTTTGGGAGCTAACAATCTAATTGTATACATGTTTTAAAGATGTAATCTGTGGCATTCTGGGAATCTTATGGGTTAAGAATAAGCTACCTACCAGTCAGAAGCCACGGACATGTAGACTGCCTTCCTAATCAGATCTCCAGCTATTAGCAGGCCCGAACGGCCATGCGGTCCGCCAGGGCCGGTACCGCCAACCACGCCATATCCCCATGCAGAGAGAGTGTTGTGTGCCCTGCAGCACACCGCTATTCAGTACGGGCCGCCGCCATTTTTTTTGCTGGATCGCATGAGCCGCCATTTTGGCGTAGCCTCGTGTCTCCAGCATGGGGGCAGCCATGTTTGAGGTGATCCAAACACCTCGTGGAGCTTGGGGGAGGCGCCGGAAGGCGTACAGAGGGGCGGAGCCGCCTCCTTTTTTTCCTGGGCAGCCAGCCAAAAGACTTCCTGTTTGTCAAGACAGCGCTGTAACCTGTTGCAGTTAAACTCTGAGCATCAAGTGGTGAGCCTGGGGGTCTATCTCTCTCTCTCGATCGATAGGGATCCCTAGCAGGTAACACTAAGGGGCTTTTGTGGCGCTGGGGGTCGAAAAAAAAAAAGTTTTATTTTTGAATTATATTAACCAGGAAGTAACTGGAATTATCATGGACCCTGCCACACATATTCCCCCACCTGTTTCCCTCGAGGGGGCCACGGGACCCGCCGGTGCACAGAGTATAGCGTCATTTACAGCAATTTTGGAGTCTATGGTGGCTCGGGTGGAGGCGGCCTGTCAGGGACGGGGGTCAAGGAAGCGACCCCCGCCTACCCCTATACCATCTGACACCTCTGACTCAGATTCAGAGGTGGTCACGGCAATTGCAGGTTCCTCTGCAAGGGCTGTTATCCCAGGTAAAGCCCCCTCAGACAGTGAGGAGGACGCTTCTTCTCCTGCTATTATTCAGGAAGAAGCATTGGTGGACGCACTAGTTGTGGCAGTGCAGGAAACCTTAAAACTTGAGGCTTTACCGGCAGAGGCAACTGAAACAGAGATTCCTTTTGGTACTAATAAGCCCATCAAGACGATGAAGGCTTTTCCTGTACCTAAATGTTTCGGTAATCAGATTAAAGGAGAATGGGAGCATTCTAAACGTACCTTTACTATTTCCAAGCGTATTGCTAGACGCTATCCGTTTGAGGAATCCATCATTAAGAAATGGACGGTACCACCAGTCGTGGATCCGCCTATTTCCAGGCTGAATAAAGCCACGGTTATTCCAGTGGAGGACACTTCGTCCTTTAAGGATCCGGTGGATCGAAAGATGGAAGCAGAGTCCCGCACCATCTTCCCTCTGATAGGGTCAGCTTTTAGACCAGTAATTGTTATTGGTCTAGTTTCCCAGACACTTACGGAATGGGCGAAAATGGTACGCCAAGAACTTAGGGGAAAAGATATTCCCCAGGAGACATCTGATTTGATGGAACAGATTATACAAGGGCTACAGTTTATCTGTGACGCAGCCTTGGACACTACTCCCTTATTAGGGCATGCATCTAAGACAGCGGTGATCCTCAGACGTGTGCTGTGGTTAAAATGCTGGTCAGCTGACCTAGGTTCCAAAAAGACCTTGACAAATCTCCCCTTTCAGGGGAATCGTCTATTTGGGGCCAACCTAGATGAAATCATTAAGGATGCCACTGGGGGCAAGAGCACTTTTTTGCCACAGGCTGCTAAAGCTAAGGGACCTCGCAACAAGCGAGGACCTTTCTTTACCGCCCATAAAGGGCGCCCGGCTGGTACTAGCGGGAAAGGCAAGACTCCTCCAGGAGGGTTCAAGAAGGGGACCAACCCAGCCAAACCCGAAGCAAAGGAGTACACAGCCTGAAGGTGCGCCCCCACCCGGTTTCAGGGTGGGGGGACGTTTTCACCGGTATTCAGGACATTAGATCGAGCATCAACCACTACTACCGGTGCGATTCTTCCCTTCCAACATTTAAGTACTACAGGAAGCGGTAGTTACCGTTCCCTGAATAGATCTTTTCCTTTACCTTTTCCCAAGATTAGTCCCGATACCTCACAGGAATCGGATCTGGTTGACCAGATAGGCCAAGTAGCCTCTAGTCGGGTGACTTCGGTCCCTGAGGTTCAACCAGAAAAGATCACCTTTCCTGATAACTATCAGGTATCTGATAAATGTGTGGGAACAGAAAACGACCAGACTTTCTCGGATGGTCGGGGCCAGATACCTCTAGGGACGCCTGGTTCAGATTCAATCAGCGCCAGTGGTCCTAGAAATTCTAGGCTGGCCTCCTCAAGCCGGCCTGGCCGACTTGGACATGTTAGTCGTACACGTTCCGTGGGAACTTCGTCTCAGGGAGTGTCTGTGGTCTCAAGGACCAATTTACCATCATGCTTTACAGTCGCTGGGTTTAATGGCCTGGCCATTGAGACCCAAGTACTGAAGGACAGAGGTTTGTCAGCTTCAGTCATTCCTACCCTTATTATCCAGCAAAGTCTATTATCACACATGGAAAACTTATATTGCGTGGTGCGAATCTTTAGGATTTCCTCCACGTACCTATTCGGTGTCTCGAATATTGGCCTTTTTGCAACAAGGGGTTGAGCAGAAGCTAGCCTTGAGCACCATCAAGGGTCAAGTTTCAGCATTAGCAATCTTCTTTCAGAAGCCTTTAGCTACCAAATCCTTGGTGCGGAATTTCATCCAGGGGGTGCGGCACCTGGCTCCTCCAGTCCGCGCGCCCTTACCGCCTTGGGATCTTAATTTGGTTTTGTCGGTTCTACAGAAACCTCCCTTTGAAAACATCAGGGAGATTCCCTTGCTTACTTTATCCCAGAAGGTGGCCTTCTTGGTGGCTATTACTTCTGCTCGCAGGGTGTCAGAACTGGCTGCATTATCATGCCAGTCACCATACCTAGTGATTCATAGGGATAAGGTAGTACTTCATCCTAAGCCATCTTTTCTTCCCAAGGTGGTTTCAGATTTTCATCTGAATGAAGATATTGTACTACCTTCCTTGTGTCCTCAGCCCAAGCATCATCGGGAACATGCGTTGCATTCCTTAGATGTGGTTCGGGCAATCAGGGTATACCTGAAAGCTACGGAATCATTCCGTAAGACGGATTCACTTTTTGTGATCACGGATGGCCCCAGAAAGGGTTTGCCTGCATCTGCCGCGACCATTGCCAAATGGATTAGACAAACGGTGGTACAGGCTTATTCTATTAAGGGTCAGAGTCCTCCGTTCCCTGTTAGGGCGCACTCCACTCGAGCGCTCAGTACTTCCTGGGCCTTTCGCCATCAGGCGTCAGTGGTCCAGGTATGTAAGGCGGCCACGTGGTCGTCGGTACATACCTTTACAAAGTTCTATAAAATTGATGTGACGGCATCGGCGGATGCCTCATTTGGCCGCAAGGTTTTGCAGGCCGCAATTTGAGGAGACCGGTGGTCTACCTCGAGGGTTTTTTCTGTTTGGAAAAAAAAAAAAAATTTTTCTCTTTTTTTGTTGAGTCTCGTCATTAAGGATGAGCATTGTAAACTTCTAGTTGGCACCGGTTGGGCCTTCTAGATTGGGATTTGATTTCCATTTTCCCACCCCTCAGTTGTGATACTGCTCTGGGACGTCCCGAAGGTGGTGTATCACCGAGGACTACGTCTGTCAATGAGCGCTAGAGAAAAATGGATTTTTGTAAAATCTTACCGTAAAATCCTTTTCTCTTAGCTCATTGACAGACGTAGTCCCCGCCCCTCTGTTTTTTGAGTTGGGTTAAAATCTCTAAAGACTGCTTTTTCACATAACTGATTTGCTGAGGCAGAGAGAGAGAGGATATACCCTCTGGGACTGCCCCTGGGGTGTGGCCAGAGCTTTTTAATTTCCTGTCTAGTCCTGCTCCTGTGGAGGCAACATAACCCGAAGGTGGTGTATCACCGAGGACTACGTCTGTCAATGAGCTAAGAGAAAAGGATTTTACGGTAAGATTTTACAAAAATCCATTTTTACGGTAAGTCAAAAATTCATTTTTTTTTTTCACCATCGTCATTCGAGTGTTTTCTGGGCTACTGTATTTTGGCGAGTGTATGGGTAGCCCTTGTGCTGTTCACACCTTGATGCTTTTGCATTGGGGTCTATAAAACAATTTTGAACCACCACTACAAGCGCTTATAAAAGTGCCAATGTTATGTGTAAACTAGTTTGCATGTACATGTACTGTATATCATGATGCTTCGACCTGTTCACCCTCCTTTTTAATGTCCTACATATAAGCTTTGCATTATTTTTCTAGTGTGGTGCCTTAAAATCCCATTTAAAACAGTTTCTTGAGAATTCACATTTGTCCTGGGGACAGTTGATAGAGATTTGCTGGCATATGCTTGGAGTACTGCGTAATTCAGGAGGAATAGGTTTTCTATGTTCTCCAAACTACTTGAGATTAGCTGTTGGAGAGGGTAAAAAATAATATTCCCTTCTGGGTAAGGCCCCAATGCATTAGGCACGATTTTAATTGCAGGCAGAAGCGACCGGTGTGCTGTTCAGCCCCTCTGCCAGCCACTTGTCAATCTGCGCCTGGATGGTGCACACTCCTGTATTTAGTGTAGGGCAATATGCGCCCCAGAGACAAATGCCTGGAACTCCGACTTGCATTCTGAGCATTTTTGTCCCTGGGCACATACTGCATAAAACAGAGGTACAGTTAGGTGCACTGTCCAGCTGCTGGAGTACCGATATTCTTCACCTGCAAATACACACAAGAGCCCCATGCACCTGGCTGGGTGAGTGTACATGGGGCATTTAAAATGTAGCTATTGACCAAATAAATGGCATACTCTGCATGAAGCAGTCTGTTTCAATTGACAGCAGTTTTTTTTTTTTTTTTCTGTGACCCCCCCCCCCCCCCCCACACACAACCTTTTTCTTACCTGTTGATTCTGCCAGTAGAACTGTTATTTAACATGCTTTTACCAGGCCAAGCTGCCCAACAAGGCTTTCAATTATAGGGGCTAGGACAAACTAACAATGAAAAGGGTGTTTTTTTTTTTAGTTCTATAGTTTAACCACTTGAAGACCAGACCTTTTTCTGACATTTGTTGCTTAAAAGTAAAAATATGTATTTCTCTATCGTTCATTGACAGATGCAGCTCAATCTAGTCAGACTATAGGGGTTATGCTCCTCCTCCTAGGAATAGGAACCTGAGGACCAAGATCCAGAGGAACTACAAGCAACAGCCGGCTGCGGTTTCACACTGGATAATCTAGAGCCCTAAGGTCTCCCAGCCTGGCCAGTGAGTGTGAGCAGGTTATAGTCGAGAGAGCTAGGCCTCGCCACAACAGATGGGGACGAGTCTGCGAGTGGACCGTCTTGCTGGGACGCACACGACCTGGAATGTCCTGAGTCGCAGCTTCCCCTTGGCTGACAGCACCCCCATCCCGGGTGGGAGGTGATGTTTTGGAATGGCACCCACCTGGTACTATGGTATGGTTAGTAAATTGTCTCCCCCCCTCCCCCCCCAAAAAAAAAAACAGCGTTCTCTGGGCGGACGTGGGCCCTTCCCTGGAATAGTCAGACCTTAGGGGCTCCCTCAAAAGTCTATTGTTTTGGGCCCCCTTTTGGTGCGCTGTGGGGGCTGCCATTTTGCTGTGGATCATGTTTATATTCCCGTTTGTTTATATGGGCAGCCATTTTTCTAGAATTCCCCTGTGAGAATGCATGAGCGGCCATTTTCCTGAGGTGCATAGGCTGGACATGCATGCGGTATGGTTTTTAAATTTGAGGCTGAGTTTCCTCATCCTGTACAGTCAGTGTCCATTTTCGTTCAGATCGTGTTAGAAGTCTCCTCTGTGGTCTGGTAACAGTTTTCCTGGGGTTCCATGTGGGTTTTTTCTTCATTCACTCTATTATCTTATAATAACCAGGAATTGTGAGCCCGCACTTATAGCAGTGGGACTGCGTTTTTGCAGTCTTAAAGAGACACTGCCCAATTATTTTAAAAAGTGTAACATGGAGTTCCAGGATAATATTTCACCTGCAGACCCCCTGGGAGTGATTGTGGGACCTTCTGGTTCTCAGTCTCAGCCAGAGATTGCAGTTTTTTTGTTTTTTTTTTTAAATTTGATGTCTACGGTAGATTTTGTCATTGCTAGTGCTGCCAGCCGCAAACGCTCTCCGGACTCTGAGATAGACATGGCCGATGCAGACCACCCTGAGGGGTCGGTGTCGTATTCTGGCGGTGAAGAGGACCTTTGGTGGAAGCTCTGATAGTTTCAGTGTGGGAAACTTTAAAATTGGCTGATGAACCCACAGCGATGGGTATGCAGGTGTCTTTTGGCTCCCGTAAATCGGGCAAGGTGTTCCCTTGTCCAGAATTGTTTCATACTATTGTGGATGAACAATGCCGACGCATTAAGCACATTTTAGTGAAGCCTAAGCGTTTTGCACGCTGTTACCCCTTTTAGGAGGCGGTGTCCACTTGGTGGACTGTACCACCAAAAGTGGATTCCTGGTGTCCAGGTTGAATAAAGCGACTCTGGTACCGGTGGAAGAGTCTCCAACTTTTGCAGACCCCGTGGATAGATGGGTGGATACCTTGTCCTGCCATTTACACATGGTAGCAGGTCACATATTAAAGACTTTAGGGTGAAGTTACTTACAAGTAACTTGGAAGCTGAGCGGCTCCTCCCTGCAGTGTTGGGACCAGGGCCGGACTGACCATTGGGCACACCGGGCACATTCCCGGTGGGCCGCGGCGCCGGCTCACACTCAGTCGGACTCCTCATAGTAGAATGTAGAAGCCAGACATTCATTTTCCCTCACTGCGGCGGCAGCGGCCGGTGTACTTGCCAGCTACACCGGCTCCGCGGCCAATCAGCCCTCTTCTCGGGGGGGGTGTGAGTCACACCCCCCCTGAGCAGGAGTCTGATTGGCTAGGGAGCCGGAAGTGAAGAGAAGTATGTTCCTGAAGTTTGTGTCAGTGTCTGTGTGCTCCTTCCCGCTGCGCCGGTGTCCTGCCCGGCGCGGCCAGCAGCACAGCCCGCACTCGCAGCATCGGCCATCGACGCAAGCAGCTGCAGATGGCAGCTCCTTCACTCTGACTCCGGGCTGCTCACGGGGGGCGGCGGCGGGCCGGGGAGAGAAGGTAAGTGCGGCTCCCCATGACGCCAGTGTCTTCAGTGCTGTGCAGCCCCGGTGTCACCGGCCGTGTGTACTGCTACTGAATAGAAGGGGGATGGGGCGGCTTCATATAGAGGATTTGATGTTTCCCTCTTCCGGATCCTGCTGCCGCTGGATGGATGCCTGATTCTCCTCCTCCCTTCTGCAGGCATTCTGCGGCTGCAGGAGAAATATCAATTTCTCTATATATGCAGCTGAGCTGTCCCATCCCCCTCCTATTCAACTTCTTTTACTGCCCCCCCCAGTGATCTTAACCCTCCCCCAGTGCTCTTCAACCCCCCCTCCAGTGCTCTTTAGCCCCTCCCCTGCTCTTCAAGTCCCCACAGTGCTTCGTCTCCCCCTATGCTCTCTGGCTCCCCCAGTGCTCTCCACCCCCCTGTGCTCCCTGGCTAAGTGATTTCCAGTTCCCCCCCCAGTGCTCTCCAGTCCCCCTACCCCGTGCTCTCCATCCCCCTGGTTTTCCCTGACCGCCCCCCCCCCCCACCCCAGTGCTATCCACACCCTGCACCTTCCTTAATTCTCTCCAGTGCCCCCCCCCCCCTGCCCTTCAGCTCCTCCAGTGCTATCTGCTTTCCCTGTGCTCTCCAGCCCCCCTAGTGTCCTATCTTCTATCATGTCTGCAGTCTCTGACCTTCTCTTGTATCACATCTGCAGTCTCTCCTGTATCATGTCCGCAGTCTCTGACCATCTCCCGTATCATGTCCTCAGTCTCTGACCATCTCCCGTATCATGTCCTCAGTCTCTGACCATCTCTTGTATCATGTCCTCAGTCTCTGACCATCTCTTGTATCATGTCCTCAGTCTCTGACCATCTCTTGTATCATGTCCTCAGTCTCTGACCATTTCCTGTACTATGTCCAGCGGGAACACTCTGCAGCCACACCGCACAGCACACCCAAGGTAAGTGGAAGACTGGAGAGAGGAGTGACTTCTACTTAGAGATTTCTTTTGCAGATAGGCTGGACTGGCACTGGCAGCAACAATTTTATTCAAAGAAATCAGGATTTCTTCTGCAAATAGGCTGGCACTGGCAGCAACAATTTAATTCAAATCAGGATTTCTTCTGCAACTAGGCTGGCCTGGCACTGGCAGCCAGGCATAGTACTAGTCTAGTACTATGCCTGCCAGTGCCAGGTCAGCCTATTTGCAGAAGAAATCCTGATTTGAATAAAATTGTTGCTGCCAGTGCCAGCCTACCAGGGGCTGATCTGAGGTGTGAAGGTGCAGGAATTGGAGTGATCTGAGGTGTGAAGGTGCAGGAATTGGGGGTGATCTAAGGTATGATAGTGCAGGAATTGGGGGTGATCTGAGGTGTGATAGTGCAGGAATTGGGACTGATCTGCTTCATACTATTTTTAGGACTCAACCATCAAAACAGGATTTAAAGTAAGACAAAAAAAACAGCATCATATGGCAGCTCTGATCTAAATTGAAGATTAAACTAAAAAAGGTACCGTAATCAAATCCACACATCCTGGAACATTAAATCCTGTCATCAACCATGCCAACGAATGCCATGCCCCGCCACGCCCCCCCCCCCTCGCGGGCTGCTCAGTCCAAAATGCCCGGGCCTATTTTTTGTCCCAGTCCGGGCCTTGTTGGGACTACTGGACCAGTTACATAGTTAGTCAGGTTGAAAAAGGGCACAAGTTCATCTGGTTCAACCAACAAAAAAAAAACAACACAGTATTGAAAACCCAACCATACAATCCCATATACACAATCCTTTACCCGCAGTTGATCCAGAGGAAGGTGAAAAACCCCCAGCAAAGCATGATCCAATTTTCTACAGCAGGGGAAAAAAAATGCTTTCCTGATCCCCCAAGAGGCAATCTGATATTCTCTGGATCAACTTTACCTAAAAATGTTTTAGTACCCACTTATATGAAGTACACACAGGAAAGAATCCAGACCTTTTTTAAAGCAATCTAGTACGCTAGCCAGAACCACTTCTGGAGGGAGTCTATTCCACAATTTGAATAAAAATGAAAAAAGGTGCGCGAACCAATACAAACGTGTAAAAGCAGCACTGTGAAAAATAAATGAATAATGTGAAAATATGTAACTGAAAATTACAACGGTGTGCTAATTACTAAATAATCAAACAAACAAAATTAGATAGTGAATATACTCAATAGAGTGTATTCTTCGCGCCTAGGAAGGCTAATGGGTGGGGTGAAATTAATAAAGCTAGGGAAAGCAGCTGCTATATTGTGTATAGAAAGGATTGAAACGGATAAACCCCAAGCTATTTGGGATTGTATAGCGCTTGCTAATAGTTGCTGGGAACAGGAATTTTACAATATAAGACAATAATTATAAAGCTAAAATGTCACCACTAAAATATAATCATTAAGATCAATAAAAATCATAAATAACAATAAAAAACATCACTAAGAAATGTTATATACAATAGATATCATAAAAGCAATAGAGTGTCAAAAGTGCATAGAAGTGCAAAATTAAAGTCCAATAAAAAGTTCATATGTGACTTAGTGAAGGTTGATATCACTGCAGTGCAAAGAAAAGTGCAGGTGCTCAGTGCTGGATCCTCCTATGGTCCAATAGCCGATCGAGTGATTTAGGGTAAGTAAGATGTACGCTTACCAGAAATAGTGGGTCTAAGTTGGCTTACGGCACAAAGACCAATAAGGCTTGGTGGCCCTCCTGGCCTCAGATGCGGTACCTGCTGGGCTTATCCCTCATAGACCGTGATCCCTTCCTAGGCAAGCGATGTCCTCAAGGTCCGGTTAGGGAAAAAATAAATAAATGCCTCCAGATGGTGAAGTACCGTTTAAAAAGGTTTATTTCCAAATTAGAGATCAAAATAACATGTAAATTGTAGTTTAAAATGAAGCCGCACCCGCTAGTAGTGAAGTCTGTAGCGTGGAGAGCGGTATCACCCGTACTGTGTTCCAGCTGACTTCCGGGTAGGCCATCCGCAAAGCCGCCACACACCCCAACTGTGTGACACCGCTAAGACCGCCACCATATGTCACAGCTTACCAGAGGCATACGATTGTATCTCAATAAGAATAAATGATTCCCATTAGAAATATTCCTATCGCTCTCTTTATGGCAATCCGGTCATAGTCCAGTGATAATCCGCAGTATTCAAACACACAAACACAGATGGTTAGTGGTGTCACGTAGTTGGGGTGTGTGGCGGCTTTGCTTCTGATGTTCACTCGCATGAATCTGGTAAAGAGATTGTGAGGGAGGTGGCGGCTCCATTCACGCTTAGCATTTATTCACTCACTTGGGGGTGTGTTGATTCCTGTGACAATATTACGCTATGTGTATATATTTTTTTGCACATGTTTGATGATCTCTGAGATTACTACATCGTTGGAGGATAAGAAATCTACATAGAATTTCATAATCCCTGGAGAACATCCTAATTTCTATATGCTTTCAACTTACTTGTTTCTGGTAAGCAGGGACACTTATTACTGCTGTTATTGCATGGACGGAATTTGATGGTGATTTGATCTTTCTGTCATATTTACCTTTTCTTCTGGTAAGCAGCCTATGTGGGTGGTGGTGTACATCAGCACTTCTTCAACACACACATGGTGTATTTTTGTGAATTCACTATTATGCAGTATCACGCTATATTTTTTATTTAATTTTTTACTTGAACATCCATCAATCCATGTTCTTGGGTCGGATATCCTGGTGAGAGATCCTTCCATAAGATTTTCGTCTGGTTTGGCGAATCTTTGTTCAAGGCGAATTATACTGCTGTATCTGGTAAGCAGTATTTATACACATCATCTGCATCTGTGGAGTTCTGGTTGATCATTTGGACATTACATTATTTATTCACTCAATTTTTGGAACTTTATGGACTTTAAATCATTTACGGTCTTTTTCACTTAGCGCAGCTTTTTCACTTATATTTATTTGGGATGTTTGTCATATTTAAGTTGCTGCTTTAATTATTTTCTTGATATTTAGCGCAGTTTTTTCTTTCTATGGCTGTTGAAAGCCAGGTGTTGAGAGATAGAGGTCGTTCTGACTCCTACGCTGTTGAAGGCTAGGAAGTTGACTTCTAGGAAGATATATCGTACGTGGAAATCCTAGATTTTCATGGTGTGAGTCACTAAGGTGCACCCTCACTTGTTTTCGATAGCTAGGGTCTTGGCCTTTCTGCAGAAAGGAGTTGAACAGTGGTTGGCTTTGGGCACTATCAAAGGCCAAGTGTTGGCTTTGGCTATATATTTCCAACGCCCGTTAGCTACGCATGTTTTGTTTCGTACCTTTTATACAGGGAGTGCGCCATATGACTCTTCTGAGAAGGTCCCCGCTACCTCTGTGGGACCTCAATCTGGTATTATCTGTTCTTCAAAAGTTTCCTTTTGAGAACATTTGGGAGATTTCTCTGCTTTCATTGTCCCATAAGGTTGCCTTCTTGGTGGCTATCGCATCTGAACTGGCGGCGGTGTCCTGCCGCTCACCTTATCTGGTGATACACAGGGATAAAGTGGTACTTCAACCTAATCAGTCGTTTCTTCCTGAGGTTGTTTCTGATTTTCATCTGAATGAAGACATTATGTTGCCTTCAGTCTGCCCTAAGCCCAAACATTCTAAGGAATTTGCGTTGCACTCTTTGGATGTGGTTCGGGCGATCAGGGTCATATCTGGAGACCACTGAGTCTTAGAAAATCAGATGCTCTTTTTATCCTTACCAAAGGATCCCTTACCAAAGGGATTGGCTGCGTCTGCGGCGACCATATGCAGATGGATTAGGCTGACGGTAGTTCAGGCTTATTCAATGAAGGGTCAGGTTCCTCCTTTCCCAGTGAAGGCGCATTCTACGAGAGCGCCAAGTGCCTCTTGGGCTTTTCGCCATCAGGCATCGGTTCTGCAAGGCGGATGATTGTCTGTGCATACGTTTACAAAATTCTACAAAGTAGATGTGTTGGCATCTTCGGATGCTTCTTTTGGCCACAAGGTTTTACAGGCTGTTGTTTAAAGAGAAATGTTTTTTTGTTTTTTTTCCTCTTTGAGGGTGTATTTTGTTTTCAGGGTGAGCTCCAGTTGTTCCTGGTTGAGCTCCATGTTACCTGGTTGGCTAAGTTTAGCCTTTGGGGAGTTACGTTTCCATTGTCTTACCACCCCTCATGAATATACTGCTTTGGGACATCCCTATATGAATAGATGGAGCTGCGTCTGTCGATGAACGATAGAGAAAGCTGGATTTTTGTAAGAACTTACTGTAATATCCTTTTCTCTGAAGTTTATAGACAGACGCAGCACCTGCCCCTCTACTTCTGAGTGGATGGGGTTTTTTCTATTGTAAACACTGCTTGCAACTAAACTGTTTGATAGCAGGGTGTGATGGGGTTATGCCTGCAGGGACAGCCCCCCATAGGTGTGGTTAAGCTTTTTTCCTGCGTAGTGCCTATTTCTGATAGGAGCATAATGCCTATAGTCTCTGACTAGATGGAGCTGCGTCTGTGGATGCACTTCAGGATGAACAAGATACATGGAAAACAGTTGTTTTCTGTGTTTCTTTCAGAGACCTACAGGCTCTGCAGGAGGGTGGAAATAAGCCCTTAGGCTCTATTTACACTAATGCATTTTTTCAGAAACTCATTTTAATTTTTTTTTAACATGGGTTCCTATGGAACATGTTCGCATCCAATGCATTTTTGTGCCTCTGCATTTTTGGATAGGGTCAGGAACTTTTTTTCCCACAAAATGCAGTGTTTTGCACGTAATAGACTTTAATGGGCATGCATTAAAAACGCAAGTCCTGCATTTTTGATGTGTTTTGCATGATTTAATCTGCCCAACAACAAATTGGCCAATTAAAAAGAATGCAAAACACGTGTCCGAAAACGTGGAAAGCACAGCTAAAAGCACTGCATAGGTGTAAATCGAGCCTAAGATCTGTGTCAAAATCTTGCCTCTGAGGGGGCGTGTTCCTGTGGGATAGCTCACCATGCTGGGGACGATTTTTGTCTCCTACTCTTTCTTTTCTATTCCTCATTTCTGCTGTCCCATTCTTTCTCTCTGTCTCCCCCCTCCGCTTTCCCCTTTCCCCCTTTACACATTCCCATCTCTCTCTCGTTTTTCCTGGGTGGTCTGGAGGGGGGGCGTGGAGCCCGCGATAGAGGTGTGGGGCAATGCGTCTTGGAGTTCTTCTTGCTCCCCTTACTGATCGGGGCGAGGCTTTTGAATGCGTATTATTTGCCTGTTCTCACTGACTGCCCATTGATGTCTCATGGCTGATACACTACGTGTAACCTCGTACAATGTATGGGGGCTTTGCTCTCCCAATAAGAGGGGTAGGATGTGGCAGGAACTGCGTCACTTGCGCCCTGATATACTTTATTTACAGGAGACGCACTTCACTGCCTCCTCCACTCCCCGCTTACCTACCCTGATGTTTTCCCAATGGTATCATAGTGTATCCCCAATTGCCAAAGCCAGGGGGGTTGCCATAGCAATCCATAAAAAGTGTCCCTTCGTACTCCTAGACTCTCTTGTGGTTCCTGAGGGACGCTTCCTTTTTCTGAAGGGTGCGATTCACGGCCACACGTACACCCTCGCTAATGTATATGCACCTAACTCTAGAACAGTCTCCTTTTTGTCCTCTGCCCTTACCAAACTCAAGGGGTTTCGGGAGGGCATTGTTGTTTTGGGAGGGGATTTTAATGTGGTCCTTGATTCCTCCCTGGACTCCTCCTCAGGGTGCTCCCCTCTCTCTTTCCGAGCTCATAAGCACCTTCGCAGGCAGTTCAGGGCCTTGCATTTGGTAGACTGCTGGCGGATCCTCAACCCTGGGGTTAGGGACTACAGTTACTATTCCAAGGTTCACGACATGTACTCCAGACTGGACTTACTCATGGTGGACCAGTACCACCTGGACTCTGTCCGTGCCGCTTCGATCGGGTCCATTACTCTCTCTGATCACTCCCTGGTCTCCCTGACGTTCGCGCCCCCCGGTGCTCACCGTGTGACCCGGAGGTGGCGCCTGAATGAAAACCTCCTGGATGACCCCTCTATTTTGGGTCAGGTTACTGAAGAGGTGCGCTCCTATTTTGAGCTTAACTCTTCGCCTGATGTCTCCCCGTCCGCTGTCTGGGAGGGCCATAAGGCTGTGATCAGGGGGGTCCTCATTTCGCACGGTGCCCGACTGAAGCGGGAGGTCTCCGATTTGCTGGATCGGATCCACGAACAGGAAACTAAACATAAGCGGGACAAGGCCCCGGAGGATGCTCGCTCCCTAGAGGAGCTCAGGAACAACTTGTCATCCTGTCTGGACAGACGGGCCAGGGACAAGCTGCGCTTTTGGGCACAACGCTTTTATGAACATGGTAACAAATGTGGCCGCCTGCTGGCCCGTATGCTACATAAACGATCGGAGGCCCGCCATGTCCACGCCTTGGAGAGTCCCTGTACCATCTCCCACAGGCTGGTGGGGGGTCGGTCGTCCGACATCCATGACTACATGGCTGACTCCGGACTCCCTAGGCTCCCTGACGGGGTCCTGGAGGAGCTGGAGGCTCCCATTACTGAGACGGAGGTGAGCAGGGTGGTATCTGGTTTGCCTGCAGGCAGGAGCCCGGGCCCGGATGGCTTCACTAACCACTATTACAAGTCCCTGCTCCCTGTTCTTGGCACCCATATGTGCACTTATTTCAACGCGGTGTCGGATGAACGGCCCCTCCCACCTGAGGCGCTGTTGGCCCACATTGTGGTACTTCCGAAACCGGGCAAGGACCCCCACCACTGTGCCAGCTACAGGCCCATCTCTCTCCTCAACGCCGACACTAAGATTTTGGCCAAGATTATGGCACTTTGCCTCCAAGACCATATTGCGTCCTTGATCCACCCTGACCAGGTGGGATTCATGCCCCTCCGAGAAGCCCGGGACAACACTGTCAGGGCTCTCCATGTGCTCCACTGGGCACAGAATGGACCGGACAGACTTCCCTGCCTGGCTCTGTCCCTGGATGCGGAAAAGGCCTTCGACAGGGTGGCCTGGCCATACCTGTGGGAGGTTCTTCGATCTCTGGGGCTTGGGTCCCGTATGTTGGGGTGGATCCTGGCCCTGTATCACGGCCCGAGTGCCAGGGTCAGGGTGAACGGGCTGCTGTCGGATCCCTTTCCTATTTACAATGGCACCCGGCAGGGGTGCCCCCTGTCACCCCTTCTTTTCGCCCTGGCCCTGGAACCCTTTTTGAGGAGAGTGAGGGCACTATCTGACATTGCTGGCGTTACGGTGGGTTCCACGGAGCATAAGGTGTCGGCATATGCCGATGACCTGCTGTTCTATCTTACACGACCACAGCTCTCCCTCCCAGTACTGGTACGTGAACTGGACCTGTTTGGGCGGCTTTCCAATTTCAAGATCAATTATGATAAATCAGAATTGCTTCCTATTCATGTGCCCCCCGACCTGGCTTCGACTCTACAGCGATCTTTTGGCTTTAGATGGCGGGAAGACTACCTCCCATACCTCGGCGTGAACATCTCCCCTGACTTGAAAACTCTATATGACAGGAACTTCGGCGACTTATTGGCGCGTATCCATCTTGACCTGGAATCGTGGGCGTCCCACTCGGTAACGTGGTTTGGCCGCATTAACGTGCTTAAAATGACCATCCTCCCCCGCCTGATCTATTTGTTTAACAAAGTTCCCGTGCATTTACCTGTATCCTTTTTTAAACGTCTGCGACGGGCTTTTCTAAAATTCGTCTGGAGGGAAAAGAGCCCACGCTTGGCCTATGCTGTCCTCAGGAGGACGAAAGCCGACGGTGGCGTCGGCCTTCCGGATGTCACACTATACTACAAGGCTATGACGCATGGGCGCATGATGGTCTATCTCTAAACCTTGGGTCCCCTTGGAGAAAACGCTGGCGGGACGGAATCTTGCAGGTGCCCCGTGGATTCCGCCAGGTGATCGTGGACTGTCGGCCTGGACGTCACCCCTGACTATAGCCACACTTCGTATCTGGGATGGCCTTAACGCGTCTGGCGCCATGTCTTCCGGCGTGTCCCCTTTGGCTCCCCTGGGTGGATTTCCCTGGTTCCCCCCGGGAGAGGATGTACGCTATTTTCGCTCTTGGAACGCTGATGGCAAACTGTACTGTGGGAAATTTGCTCCTGCAGGCACTTTGCTACCCCTAGCGACTCTTCGCGACCGCTTCGGCGATTTTCCGATGTCCGACTGGCGATATAGGCAACTGACTGATTTTTTCGCCACACTCCCGACTGCTCCACGACCGATTACTGGCCTCTCGGCCTTTGAGAAGTGGTTTGTTGACCCTCCGGAATCCCGCCATCTACTGTCGCACATGTACAAATTGTTGTTGAGTGGGGTTTCCTCTTCGCCCCCCTATTTCATGAAGGAATGGGAGAGAGAGCTGGGGGTAGAATTCACTCCCCCGCAACTCTCTCGCATTCTGCGTTTGACCCATGTCTCCTCCATTAGCACCAGGATACAGGAGTCGGCCTATAAATTTGTAGCCCGATGGTATAGGATCCCTGCCAAATTGGCCCGGATTTTTCCGGGCTCGGACCCCCATTGTTGGAGGGGCTGCGGCCAGGTGGGCACTTTCCTCCACATTTGGTGGGAGTGCCCCCTACTGCAGCCCTTCTGGGACGCTGTACATCTTTGGGTATCCAAGCTGTCGCTTACCCCTCCTTCCCGCACTCCCCTTCAATACCTGTTCCATGATACACGCTCCTCAATCAAACGCTACAAACGTAGTATAGTTCCTTTCCTGCTGAACGCCGCCAAGTGCCTCATACCGAGGCATTGGCGGAGTTCCACCTGCCCCACGCTTTGAGTGGAAGCGTGAGGTCAACCTGGTGATGGAGGCGGAACGGCGAGTCCTCACATCACAGGGCAGGGAGGAACGCTTTAAGGACACCTGGATGGGGTGGATGTATTACTCTGATGAGATCACAGAGGTTCACACACCTATTATTAGCGGCTGAGCTCTAGGACCCCGACCTAGCCTTCTCCTGCCGGGGGCCCGTGCCCCCAATCCGGACCTCCCTTTCCCTACCTGTTTTACCCTCCCTGTTTGTCTCTTCCCCTTTACTACCTCTTTCCTTCTTTTTCTTTTGCCTGACTTTCTTTCTCTCTCAGCGTCTCTTCTCTGAGGCCAATGGCTGAATCTGCTGAAGTATATACTGTAACGTGGATACTAATGTGCACTGATGTTAGCACTATGTGTGGTGTCTGTCGGGCTCTCCGGGCTCCTTTGCGGAGTTCCCCCTTTTTTTTGGGAGGCACTGACAGACGCGGCGCATCCTGGGGGTCATTGGATGTACTTACTGTTTGGCCAATAATGGCACACGCTTTCACAATGCCTGATTGACTGACCCCTATGGACACTCCTGTTTCACTAATGATGTCCGGACTGAACATAATGCCGATTGTGCCTTCTCTGTGTTTCTTTTTCTAACTGCATTCCTGTTTTACTTTGTTATTTTATGTTTTTTTGTATGTGAATTTGCACTTGATAAATAAAGATTATTTAAAAAAAAAAAAATCTTGCCTCTGAATCCCGATCCACTTTCTTTCTATACAGAGGCTCCAGCTCATTCATAACTGAAGCATAGTAAATGTTTACTAAGCTTTATTTATGAATTACCACAGTGAGTGATCAGTACTGTTCACTGACTGTGTTTATTCAAAAAAGAAAGGGTCATGAAATTACTTTTATGGGCCCCTTCCCCTAATCTGCAGACTGAAAAATCCCCATTTGTCCCACAGCAGCTGATGGGGGGGGGGGGGGGTGGTTGGGAAACCAGCAGTGCCGGGGGGCACACAGGAGTCGGGCAGCATGAAGACTTGCATGGTGGAATAGAGGGCGATCAAAGCTGCAGGGAAAGGGGGGGCGGGCAAATACGATCATCGGTGTGTCTCTCCCTGCAGCTGCTGAAGGTGGGTGGGAGGGAGAAGTGGCTTTCAGCGGCTGTAGGGAAAGATCCAGATGATTTGATCTTGTAATTGCTCCTCTTCCCCCACCGCACTGATCCCTCTCTAGTCCACCATGAGTGTCTTCATGCTGCCCTGTCTTGGCTGTGGATGGGCTGTCAGGATATCGGGAAACAGCACCGCTCTGCCTCACATGGAGTGCAGAGCGGTGCTGTCTGTTTCCTTCAGTTTAGGTGTGGAGCTCTGAGGCTACATAATCCCGCACAGCTCTGCACTGGACATCACACCTCTGTTTTGGTGTGAACAAGACACATAGGAAACCATTGTTTCCTGTGTGTCTTGCAGGAAACCGCAGGTCTCTGCAGATGGTGTGAACGAGCCCTGAGGCTGGAATCACACTGGTGTGATGGTAGACCTAGCAGTGCGGTGAAAATCACATGCAATGTCTGTGCAATGCAAATTCAGCTATACAGATTGTATGGCTGAATTTGCATCACATTTGCACCAAAATGGTACAGGACCCTTTTTTGGTCCGCACTGGAAAGGGATCACATGGGTTTTTTACATGTGGATAGAGGGGGGCGCTTGTAATGCTTCCCCTTTAGCGGGATGCAGGCTTTGGCTGCATTTAGGAGGCGACCGAGCACAGACCACTTGTATCTTTTAGATTGTAAGCTCTAACGAGCAGGGCCCTCTGATTCTGATTCCTTTTGTTCCAAATTGTATTGTAACTGTAATGTCTGCCTTCATTTTGTTAAGCGCTGCGCAAACTGTTGGCGCTATATAAATACTGTATAATAATATTAATATAATATATCTTAAGAGTGGTGCAACAGAAAAAAGGCTGGGCAATCTGGCAAGGTGAAGTCTGAATTTATGAGATCTGCATCTCTACCTTGCCCAGAAGGGGGCAGGAGCAGAACAAATGGAGAATCAAACCCCTGTCCTGTCCATATGGAGGATTTTAAGTGGAGTGTGCATTTGGGTAGATTGTTTACAGGGGGGGGGGGGGTTAAATTTAAGTCCTGCTCCCATTTAGCCAGGAAAGGCAGAAAGCCAACTTCCGGAGTCCAGGAGATGAGAATATAGAACAGAGAGACAGTGTCAAGTGATCTCTTTCTGTACATGGATGCTCAAAGGCATTGAGTGTCTCTTAAGGTCTCCATGGGTAGATAATGAGATGAGAAAATGGCGTAATGGTTAGGCCCTCTAAACATCTAGATGGAATAAGTCATCATTCCCTTGTAAGGTTGTTAAGGGAAAGCCATCCTTTACACGTTGTGAACTGAGAGGATTGGGAGATATTTCTATCGATGAGATCATGAAATGTACCTGGGCCAATGCTGCCGGGGAAGGCAGCATTGCCCAAAACTGGGTAGAGAGGAGATGGAGCTGGAGATAGTTTATATTTCGACATGGCAGACGCATAATGTTTAAGAATAGGACCAATCGTTGTGTGTTTTGTGCTTGCAAAGTTTTAGCTGTAGTTGAGCTTTCATTTATTTGTCTTTTAAAGGTAATCATATAGCAAATGTCTATCTATTTAAAGCTGGCCATTAATGGATAGAAGTTCAGCTGGTTCAGCAGGGACCAGGCAAATTTTGATCCAAGTATGGGGACAGTGATTGTACAGAAGTCGGTGTACTGATTTTACAATAAGCCTGCCGGATAAATGCCATTTGATCAGTGCCACCGGCTATAGCTGACAGGACTGATAAGTGTATTTCTGATGACGGGGAAGTTTTCCCGCTGTCAGTGTATTCTGATGACTGGGACGTTTTTCTGATGACGGGGACGTTTTCCCGCTGTCAGTGTATTCTGATGACGGGGAAGTTTTCCCGCTGTCAGTGTATTCTGATGATGGGGAAGTTTTCCCGCTGTCAGTGTATTCTGATCATGGGGAAGTTTTCCCGCTGTGAGTGTATTCTGATGATGTGGAAGTTTTCCTGCTGACAGTGTATTCTGATGACGGGGACGTTTTCCCGCTGTCAGAACACAATACCTCAGTGGGAGTGATTTCCACACCCACCTCGAGTGTGCGGATGGGAAAATCAGGTCAGTTTTTTTGTTCAGTCCGCTGATTGAACAAAAAAAAAAAAAATGGAATAATCTATGGGCTACTTTAGACTACCCTGTTCCGCAAGGCGACAGTGGTGCTGTAGGACTTCACTGCAGTGTGAACAAAATGCACAGCTCAAGGTACAGTCTTGGTGCCTGCGTGCCAGGATCAATGAACTCTTGCATATGCGTCATTCTACGCTGGCCAATTAATAGAAGATGCTTACAAGAGACCTCATAGAGGTTGGATGCTTTGGTTTCGCTTTAGGCTAGCCATACATGGTTTACATTTTGCACAATTCCTGCTGATTGGAAAATAACTGGCTGAACATTCACTTCTTTCTATTAGCTGCAGTCACTGTTTGGGTATTAACCAGCCATGGGCATCACAGTTGCTTGAATACAATGCCTGGCAGCAGAGATTTGTTTTTCACAATCTTCTGTGCAGAGTGATTTGCTATTAGTCAAGACAAGACTTGAATAAAAGGGAGCAGCTTCCATAAGCCTTATTGAAGAACTTTTTCTGAATAGATCAGATGAGAATGGAGTCAGTGTGTCTTACTATATGGGACCTGTGCTTTAATGTCTAAGCAGGCATCTTACATGTGTTTTAATTATTTACGACTTCTGGACCGGAAGATTTTCCCCCTTAATGACCAGGACATTTTTTTGCGATTCGGCACTGCGTTACTTTAACTGAAAATTGCGCGGTCGTGCTACACTGTACCCAAATAAAATTGATGTCCTTTTTTCCCACAAATAGGGCTTTCTTTTGGTGGTATTTGATCACCTCTGCAATTTTTATTTTTGCACTATAAACAAAAAAAGAGCGACGATTCAGAAAAAAAAAAAAAAAACTATATTTTTCAGTTTCTGCTATATATCTTTCCCAATAGAAAAAATTAAAAAAAATGATTTCATAATTTTATGCCAATTTGTATTTTTCTACATATTTTTGGTAAAAAAAATCCCAATAAGCGTAATTTGATTGCGCAAAGGTTATAGCGTCTACAAACTAGTGGAAAGATTTGTCATTTTTATTTTTACTAGTAATGGTGGCGATCAGTGATTTGTAGCGCGACTGAGCGGTGGACAGATCAGACACCTAACTGACATTTTTGACACTTTTGGGGGGGACCAATGACATTACTACAGTAATCGGTGCTAAAAATACGTACTGTTACTGTACTAATGACACTGGTAGGGAAGGGGTTAACCCAGGGGCAATCAAAGGGTTAAATGTATGCCTAGGGGGTGTTTTCTAACTGTGAGGGGGATGGGCTTATGGAATCAAGACAGGGACCTGTGTTCCTAAATGGGAGGAACACAGGAGCCCTGTGATAATTGCTGCGAGAACAACGGTCTCCCGTGTTTACAACAGCAGACCGCCGTTCTCTCTCCATGGGGAGCGATTGCTGGTGCCCAGCGGCAATCGCGGGCTCAGGCCCCCGCAGATCAGCGTCCCCACTGGTGAATAGGGATGCGCGCTCCCACGAAGCACTGTACTGCGATTCGTGGGAACCTGCCACCGGATACCTGCGGTGGCTGGTCGGCAAGTGGTTAAAAAGCTCCTACTGTAATACTTGGGCTTCTTGTATGTTAGTGAGAGGAGATTCAATATGTCCTATGCCTTTCCTTTGGAACAGACTGCTTGCAGTCAGCCATGAAGGCTTCTCTTGAGAAATATCTAAAAGGTAAAAAAAAATGCTGTGTGAATGAAGCTCATTTAGTGGAGTTTTCTCAAATTTGACTATAAGGCTCCATTCACACTAGCGTTTTTTTTACGTGGAAAAAATGCTGGATAAAAAACGCTGGTGATAGCTTTTTGTAGTAGTGTTAGCATTTTATCAGTGTTTTTGCAGTTCCTTATTAAAAAAAAAGGGAAAAAGAGGGTCACAAAATGCTATTAGTAGCGTTTAGCAGCATTTCTGCTGGAAAAACGCTCCAAGAAACCCTAGAAAAACAATTTATTTTGTGCTCCTAGACGCTGAAGCCTAAAAAATGCTAATAGCCTAAAGTAGTGTGCATGGACACATAGGATAACACTATTTAGCTGCTAGGAGCTTAAAAAATTGCTAGTGTGCATGAAGCCTAAAAGTGGAAATACACTTTAAACCACTCCCAGTAAATCATGTCCTTGAGGGAAAAGCTTATTTAAAAGGTCTTAAAGATTCAAGATTGTTCTTCGTTCCACTCAGGTACTAATTTTTTTTTGTTGGACAAACAAGGTGAGATAGATTATAACACTTTGATCCAAGCCGGGTGGCAGCAATAAACTGGACTGACCTCACAATTTCCCCTGGGGCCATACTGTGCCATTGTTCTGATGCCCCAGCAAATCCCTTCTAATCATGCGTTAGGCTTTCACAGGGACAATGAATAATCTATCTCCTGGGAAAGGAGTGCTAGTTGTGGGGGATCAGGTAGGCTGCGTTCACATGTAAGCATTTTGGGGCGTTTTTCAGCTCTAAGGATCAGCTCAAAAAACGCCCAATAAGACAAATCCTATTCATTTCAATGGCCCCTGTTCACATCTGAGCGTTCCGATGCCTTGAGCAAAACGCCAGATGCTCCAAAAAGTACATGAGCTTTTTTTTGGGCAGATTAGAGGCGTTTTTGCCCAATAGACTTCAATGCAAACGCTGGAAAGGTGATATAGAGCGTTTTACAGGCGTTTTGTAGCTGCTGATCTGCTCAAACAGCAGCTCTCCACCCAGGTCTCCACCCTTCACGCCTCTGCTTTAGCACATGTTCTGCAAAATGGAGGATAGCACTTTCGTTTTGAAAGCTGAAGGCTTCATTGCACTAGTGAGGACATATCCATGTGTGCATGATGCATAGAATGTGCATTACAAGAATCGTGTGTATTGGAAGATTTTGTCCTCATGCACACGAATTTCATCATACATTGCCCTGAACTGGCCACGCTGTCGTCAATTAGCGATCGTAGGATGGGCCCAGTATTGTCGATCCCTCGCTTCCTCCAGCATCAGAAGTGCAACTGATGCACAAAACAGAAATCTGTGTTTGTCCGCCATTTTAACCAATTGCAGACTATTTACTGCGGCAGTCAGCCCCCTACAGGCAAAATGACGTAGGGCTACGTCGCTCGTCCATGAGCCTCTAGAGGGCGAGCGCGCGCCACCGGAGGCGCGCTCCCACCCCCGCTCGTTCACTAACATCCCCGTGCGAGTGACCGGGGGCTCCGATGTCCGCCGGTCACTCGCGATCTCCCACTGGAGAGGGAGAAAGGCAGGCAGCTAATGTAAACAAAGCCGCCTGTCATTCTCTCTGATGTAACAGCAGAGATCATACAATCCTGCTATGTAGGATCGTATGTCTCTGTGGTTACATCACAAGCCACGCCCCCCCACAGTTAGAATCACGCCCCTAGGGATACATTAAACCCACTGATCATCAATAAAGTTAGCCCCTTCCCTGCCAGTGTCATTTTTACAGTAACAGTGCATATTTATAGCACTGATTACTGTAGTAATGTCACTGGTACCCCCCAAAAGTGTCAAAAATGTCAGTCAAGGGTCCGATCTGTCCGCCGCAATGTCGCAGTCCCGCAAAAAAAAAAGTCCAGATTTCTAGTAAAAAAAAAAAAAACAATAAAAATGACATAAATCTTTCCCGTAGTTAGTAGACGCAATAACTTTTGTGCAAACCAATCAAAATACGCTTATTGCAATTTTTTTTTTACCAAACAAATGTAGCAGAAAACAAATTGGCCTAAAATGTTAAAAAATTTAGATTTTTACTTTTTTTGGGGGGAATTTCATATAAAAAAATGTGAAAAATATTGTTATTTTTTTTTAAATTGTCGCTCTTTTTTTGTATATAGCGCAAAAAGTAAAAATCGCACAGGTGATCAAATACTACCAAAAGAAAGTTCTGTTTGTGGGAAAAAAAGGACGTCAATTTCATTTGGGGTACAGCGCCGCACAACCGCGTAATTGTCCGTTAAAATCACGCAGTGCCGAATCGCAAAATAGGCCCTGGTCTTTGAGCAGCCAAATCCTCCGGGGCTTAAGTGGTTAAAGACAAAAAGCAGGAGAGCACACAGTAATACACAACCTCACACAGACACCAAACACCACCATAAAATCCTGAGAAGGAGGTCCCCTTTTTATGTTGTAAAAAAACGCGCTGCTTTTCATTGGTCACCTAAACTCATATGACTACACAAAAAACGACTGTAAAACGCTTATAAAAACGCCTATAAAATAGCAACGCCTAGATGTGAACGTAGCTGTAAGTAAAATTGTTTTTTCTGGTACTCTAGAGCTAAATGAGCATTTAGCCTTTGCTAAAAAAAAGGAATTTTGTTTTTCCCGGAGTTCAGTTCTAAGCTTTTTTTATAGCTAGTATATAACATTTATATGCATAATGTCCTGCATATGTTTTTTTATTCACACATTGCTTAAAAATGTATCTAAACCCAAAAACAAAAATGTTATTTACTGCGGATTACCGGTCCTTGGATGTGGTGACTGCATTATTTTTCATTCAGGCTAAGAACATTTTCAGCAGACACCATAAATAACTGCTGATCTTGTTTTTTTGTAAGCTACCTATTCCATGAACAACCATGCAATGGAGATGAACAGAAGATATGTTTGAAATCCAGCCTGTGGCTCCCTCCATAGATCCAAATGAGTGTATCCAAAAATTGACAAAGTGTGTTGTGGATGACCAGGTGAAAAAAGCATGATAAAATAAACGAACACAGCCACTACATCTAAGGGCAATACATTTATTTTGTATTTTGAGGTTTATATACACTTTAACACCTGAGAAATAGACTTTCACTTTAGACTGCCAATGTGGCTGCACTGATGTGTGCTTCTTGTTTCAAAAGGCAATGTAGAGTTCCAGGGCATCATCCTGGGAATGTTAATGTGCAGATTATGGGTGGGAGGTCACTATGGAAATTCAAATAACTTATCATATTGCTTCTGTCTGCATATGGAATTTCTAGAACTTATAAATAGTGTTGATATTTTGTAGATAGGAACGCAACTTTTTTTTTACATATATACAGTATCTCACAAAAGTGAGTACACCCCACACATTTTTGTAAATACTGTATTATATCTTTTTATGTGACAACACTGAAGAAATAACACTTTGCTACAATGTAAAGTAGTGAGTGTACAGCTTGTATAACAGTGTAAATTTGCTGTCCCCTCAAAATAACTCAACACACAGCCATTAATGTCTAAACCACTGGCATCAAAAGTGAGTACACCCCTAAGTGACAATGTCCAAATTGGGCCCAAAGTGTCAATATTTTGTGTTGCCACCAATGTTTTCCAGCACTGCCTTAACCCCCTTGGGCATGGAGTTCACCAGAGCTTCACAGGTTGCCACTGGAATCCTCTTCCACTCCTGGTGGATGTTAGAGACCTTGTGTTCCTCCACCTTGCATTTGAGGATGCCCCACAAATGCTCAATAGGGTTTAGGTGTGGAAACATGCTTGGTCAGTCCATCACCTTTACCCTCAGCTTCTTTAGCAAGGGAATGGTTGTCTTGGAGGTGTGTTTAGGGTTGTTATCATGTTGGAACACTGCCCTGTGGCCCAGTCTCTGAAGAGAGGGGATCATGCTCTGCTTCAGTATGTCACAGTGCATGTTGGCATTCATGGTTCCCTCAATGAACTGTAGCTCCCCAGTGTCGGCAGCACTCATGCAGCTCCAGAACATGACGCTCCCACCACCATGCTTGACTGTAGGCAAGACACACTTATCTTTGTACTCCTCGCCTGGTTGCTGCCACACACACTTGACACCATCTGAACCAAATAAGTTTATCTTGGTCTCATCAGACCACAGGACATAGCTCCAGTAATCCATGTCCTTAGTCTTCTTGTCTTTAGCAAACTGTTTACGAGCTTTCTTGTGCATCATCTTTAGAAGAGGCTTCCTTCTGGGACGACAGCCATGCAGACCAATTTGATGCAGTGTGCGGTGTATGGTCTGAGCACTGACAGGCTAACCCCCCTATCCCTTCAACCTCTGCAGCAATACTGGCAGAACCTGATATATATATTTCCCAAAGACAACCTCTGGATATGACGCTGAGCACGTGCTCTCACCTTCTCTGATCGACCATGGCAAGTCCTGTTCTGAGTGGAACCTGTCCTGGTAAACCTCTGTATGATCTTGCTCACCATGCTGCAGCTCAGTTTCAGGGTCTTGGCAATAATCTTATAGCCTAGCCCATCTTTATGTAGAGCAACAATTCTTTTTTTCAGATCCCCAGAGAGTTCTTTGCCATGAGATGCCATGTTGAACTTCCAGTGACCAGCATGAGAGAGTGAGAGCGATAACACCATATTTAACACACCTGCTCCCCATTCGAACACCTGAGACCTTGTAACACTAATAAGTCACATGACACCGGGGAGGAAAAATGGCTAATTGGGCCCAATTTGGACATTGTCACTTGGGGGATGTACTCACTTTTGTTGCCAGCAGTTTAGACATTAATGGCTGTGTGTTGAGTTATTTTCAGGGGACAGCAAATCTACATTGTTATACAAGCTGTACACTCACTACTTTACATTGTAGCAAAGTGTTGTTTCTTCAGTGTTGTCACATGAAAAGATATAATAAAATAGTTACAAAAATGTGAGGGGTGTACTCACTTTTGTGAGATACTGTGTGTGTGTGTGTGTGTGTGTGTATATATATATATATATATATATATATATATATATATAAAAAAAACCCTTATTTTGAAAGATTCAGTTGTCCTTAAAATTGAAGAAAAGCTTAAAGCCCAGTTCACACTGGTGTTCTGTGGTTTGGGTATAGCGTGATCGTATTCATATTTTACATGTGGTTTTAGGTGCAATCCCACTGATTTCTTTCAAAAGGTGCATATTCGTGAAAGTGCCTCAAAGTCCTGCATGTTGCACCCTTGATGCGCTTTTAGAAAACGCACTAATAGAAGTCAATAGAATTGCACCTTGCCTTTTTAATCCACTCTTGTCTAGTCACATCCAACTGTGCCAGTGAGCAGCTGCTGCAGGGGAGAGGAGGGAATGATGATAATGGCTGGGCCAAGGGAGCCTATAATTGACATCATGGCTTCTGGAATCCCCAGCTGTTGTTGAGTGCTTCCTGAGCTCGAGCTGCAGGACGACAGAACAGAGCAGAATAAAGAAAGATAAGTGCACACATCGTTTTTATGCCTGTTACATCAGTAACATTATAAACACATTTATATTATGGGAAAACACAGCAGTGGTATACATCAACCAATAGGTAGGAACCAGAATTCTTGCCATGGCAAAAGAGGTAAAAAGGATTCTCTTCACGGCAGAACTTCATGTTTGAGCCTTGCCTGCTGTATACCTTCCTGCTGTATACATGCATAGTCAATTGGGAGGCAGACTACCTCAGCTGCCAGTGCCTGGAAGTTGGGGAATAGGTCCTACACCCAGAGGTATTTTGGAGCTTGTGTCACAGGTGGGGGGTGCCAGATGTGGACTTTCAGGATTCTCAACAAACTGGACAGGTTTGTGTCCAAGTGCAGAGATCCTAAAGAAAACCTAAACATGTCAGTAGGCTAAAGGGCACCAGAATTGCTACCAGGTGCGTTCGAAATTTTAATTTGATCTACTTTTTATTATAAAGAGGAACAGAGGGATGCCAGTGACATTACGGATTATTTTTTCTTCAACAAATTTTTATTGAAAATTTATAAAACATTTTAAGCAACAGCTGTAGATTACAAAATAATGTAAGTAACAATTGCATTGGTACAAGGGACACAGCTTGTGTTGGATAGGGAAGCAATTGAAGTACTTGTAAAACATCACCCTCTATGGCCAAGGAGAATTACAGCAAGTGAAGGGAAAAAGTTCAGTGTAATACCCATATGAAGTTGGCATTTGGGATCATTACTGCATACCTATGGGTGGGCTTGAAGTGGCCCCTTGAGGCATAGCTGGGCCTCATGAATTTTCATTAAACCGAGGCTATTAAGTGTGGTATGTTATGACTGGTAAAGTAAGAGCTAACCCTAATTCCAGAGAGAAAAGAGAAGTGAAAGAGAGCAGGGAGAAGTGTACATTCTAAGAAAGAAAAGAACAGCATATGGCTCTATATGTTCACATTATCATCAATCAGATTGTAGAGAAAGGTCAAAGTTGTCAGGGAGGTAGTTTGAAAATCATGATTCCCATATTTTCTTTGGAATTTTTAAGCAGAGTAATTTAGGATGGCTGCTACACAAGGAATATCCTGTAGGATGGAACCCAAAGGTGGGCCTCCTGCACGGAAAAAGCGGGGGAATGGGATGTTTCTGATGCTCTTATGTAAACAGTACAGACATATAGTCAAATATTAAAGTAAAGCAGAAGATGTAGATAGAATAAAAAGATATATCCTTTATTAACACATATAAATCACATATAAAATTTACAAAATTGTATACGGCATATATACATATCTCCAGATGCCTGTTAAAGACAAAAGAACAAAAGAGCAGATCCAACTTCAATTTGTGCCATGCACATGTGCTGGGGAACTGAAACTTGGACCCAAAGACCCCTACGTGTTTCGACTAATTAGTCTTCCTCAGGGGGAAAGGTGGTCCAGAGTTCCTCAGAACATATATCTAAACATACAATGTAGAGAAGAGATTCACATTAACTGACATATTAAATATCAAAATTATGTAGAAAGGCCATTATGTATTGTACACTTACATTCAGTATTGGTAATTGCACTTAGAAGGTCTGCACATGTAGCATATTCTGCAGGTCTCCCCTCAGGGACCCCCAAGAAAGGAAAGAGCCCGATCCAAGTCAGGGGACCACAAGGGGCAGGAGCAATGAAGGGCCGAAGCCGAACCTGATGGAGACATGGCGGGGTGGCAGGTAGGAGGGGAAAGGGGAAGAAAAAGAGATAGAGTGAAAAAGAAAAAGAAGAGGAAAAACGAAAAAGAAAATTGAATAAGAAGAAAGGAAAAAAAAAAAAAAAAATGTATATTAGACTATACAGAAGGAGAAAAAAATATTCAAAAAAATTTATTTTTCAAAAATAGTCCAAAGAAATATATATATGTATATATATATATATATATATAGATTGGAAAAGGAAAAAAAATATATATATATAAATGTAAAGGACTTGTAAGTCCAAGTACCTGCTTCAGTTGTCAGTCAATAGTCCCCCGAGCACAAAAAAGGACAAGGGGATGACTATGTAGAGAGGCCAAACAAAAAAATATATTAAAAAGCAAGAGGAGGAAAAATCACTCCTCAAGAGCAAGAAACAACGATCTCCAAACTAAAATAAAAAAAAAAAAAAAAAAAAAAAAGGAGGGGAGGAGATAGAGTGAAAGCAGAAGTAGATGCAAAGAGGAGGTGAGACAACAAGGAAAAAATGTATAGTGTGTGTTAAGAATTGCCAAGATGTGCATGAATGAATAGAACAAAAGACCAAGATTAAAACATACCTGCTTTTGGAACTCGACAAACGTACCTCCCCACAGAAAGTAGGGAATGAGCACCTGAGCCGAGAAGTCAGGTATATAAGGGAAAGAAAGACCCACCTCTCGCTCCCATGTACCAATCCCACCATGCCGCCACCAAGGTAAACGCCTACAGCCATCGCCCACTGGTGGAGAGAAACCCCACCTGCCCCCCGTAGCAGACATCCCCCAGACCGCCCCGAGCCAAGGCGGTCATGTGTTGCCGATAACGGGACTAGCTGGTCTCCGATGGAGTCCCCATCATGGCGGAGGTACACATCCGGCCCGACAGGCCGGAAGTGACCTCATCACAGGAGCCGGAAATAGTCCGGCGGCCATCTTGGAACGGGGCAAACCAGGGGAAAGAATGCCACGCCGACACAGTATCCGGTGTACGACCACCGGAAAGGAAGGACCCAACCCCAAAGGGGGGAACCTCCTAGCCCCGACACCTCCCAAAGGAGGGCGGGGCCACATGTGCCGGGCGGTCCCTAGAAAGGAGAAGGAACTCCCAAAAAGAAGATCCGAGAGCGGGAGAGTGCAGACATGCGCAGTCCATGATCTAATACTAAGAAAATCATGCAGAGGAATCTGGATGAACAGGGAAAAGAAAATAAATAAAACAAAAAGATAAAAATGAAAAGGAAAATAATACATAATGAATGAATGTACAAATTACAATGAACATAAACAAGAACAAAAAAAAAAAAAAAAAAAATGGGACACTTGCAATGGACACATGGGAAAATATGAAAAAAAAAAAAAAAAAAAAGGGAGAAAGGATGTATTTCAAAAATAACTAAAAATACATAGATGAGGATAAATAAATATAAAGGAAAGAGAGAAAAAAGGGAAACATGGTCATTGTGAGATTACATGAGATGTTCAGATCGACCAGATACAAAACCGTCTAAAAAGGGTTTAAAGCTGACAATTTCATTCAGCCCAGGAAATATATTAGCCTTTAAAGAGTGTATCCATCGCGCTTCTTTTTGTAGGAGCGACTTATTCCAGTCGCCCCCCCTTTCAATTTGTTCAGGTGTCATAGCCTCAAGAGCCCAAAAGGTAAATTTAGGCATATGGTAGCCATGGTTGTTAGCAATATGTTTACCTATAGTGGTGTATGGGTCCCCTATCTCCGCAGAAGTCACATGTTCTTTTATCCTTCTCCAAAATTCCCTTTTTGTCTTGCCTATGTAGAAGGCTCCACATGGGCAATTTAGAAGGTAGACAATGCCTATTGAGAGGCAATTGACATGATGTTTCAAACTGTGTTTTTGACCGTTGGGTAATATGTGAGATCTGGAGCTTAGGAGAAAGGGGCACCATTGACATCCACCACAGGGGTATGTTCCCTTAGCCTTCCCCATATCTTCCACCGAGATGGAGGAGGAAAAGGAACTTGAAACTAATTTATCTTTCAAAGATATAGGTCTTCTGAACGTTATTAGTGGCTTAGGGGGTAACAGTTGTGCAATTTTTTTGTCAGCTTGCAAGAGATGCCAAAAATTAGAAAGATGCTTACGAATAATATTATGTTGAGAATTGTAAGTAGTGATAAAACGCAAAGGTTGCTTAATGGTCATGTTGTCCATTGCCCTATTTTTTAAAAGAGAGGATCTATCCTTGGACGCCGCCTTATTGTAGGCCTTACGCAGACAGTTTTTTGAATAACCCCTATGTAATAGGCGGTTTCGTAGTTGAAAAGCTGCCTGTCTGAATTTGTCATTGTCACTACAAATACGACGCAGCCTCAGAAACTGTGAGTAAGGTATAGACTGAATGAGAGGTTTGGGATGGAAACTGTCCGCTCTCAGGATAGTGTTGCCTGCCGACGGTTTTCTGAACAGATCACTGGTCAGAAAGCCATCGGGGGCAACTTCTATCATTACATCCAAAAAAGATATTTTATCCAAACTATATGACATGGTGAATGATAAATTGAAGTGATTTAAATTCATGGCAGTAAGACATTCCTGAAGAAGGGGGAGTGGTCCATCCCACAAAACAAAAACGTCATCTATGTAACGTAACCATAAAACAAAATGTTGGGAAAAACGAGAGAACTCATCCGAATGGAGGAGCTGACGTTCCCACTCCCCCAGGTACAAATTGGCGTAGGATGGGGCACAACAAGTCCCCATCGCTACGCCCTGTACCTGGAGGAAGTGGGAACCATCAAAAGAAAAAACATTATGGGAAAGAATGTAACGTAATAAATCCAAAACAAACTGGAATTCACCAACAGGGTGAGTGGTGCTCAGACTGAAGAAGTCTCGAATGACCTCGAGGCCCTTGGAGTGGGGAATGGAAGAATAGAGCGCCTCCACGTCAAAGGAGACCAAATAGGTACCCTTGGAGACGTGGACGCCATCTATATAGGATAGGAAATGACCCGTGTCCTTGACATAGGAAGGAAGACCTATGACAAAGGGACGGAGGAAGGAATCCACGTAAATGCTGGCATTTTCGGATATACTCGAGTTGCCCGAAATAATAGGTCTGCCTGTGGGAGAAGTGAGAGACTTATGAACTTTAGGAAGTGCATAAAAACACGGTAGTCTAGGGTGTCGATTGTTGATGAAATCATATGTGTCCTTGGTAATTACTTTATTGGATAAACCTTTCTCTATTAATCTATAAAATTTGTTATAGAAGTGTGTAATTAAATCCATACTAATGGAGCAATACCATTCTTGATTGTTTAGTATTTTAAGACACATAGTTTTATACTGTTCCACATCCATGACCACCGTGTTTCCGCCCTTGTCTGCTGGTTTTATAATTATAGACTTGTCTCTAGCCAAAGAATCAAGAGCCTGATGATGTTCAAGGGGCATATTCAGATCTGATGTTGATGAAGTTTTGATTGCCTCAATGGCTTTAGTTACGCACTGAAGGAAGGCCGCTACATTTGGATTGGAGTAAACAGAAGGAAATTTTTGTGACTTCCTTTTTAGAGGATTTTTGACCTGTTCCGAAGACTCCGATGTGGAAGGGATATCCAGGAGACCCTCAAGGTCAATACGATCTATGAGGTCCCGTGGATCACCCTCCTCATGTAATAATGTTAGATCTCTCAGGGCTCGCTTCTCCTGGGCAGTAAGACGCTCAGGGGAAGCGTCCCGATTTTCCGAAGTTTTGGTATATGGTAATTGTAAAATGATCTTACGAGCAAAGAGTTGCAGGTCCTTGATAACTGAAAATTTGTCAATATTCTGTGATGTACAGAAATTAAGTCCCAAGGACAAAACAGAGATCTCCTCGGTCGTCAATTCCCGTGTGGAAAGATTGATTACCTTTAGTCTTTCTTGTTCTGTTGTGTCTGTATCATGTATGTATCTATTTGCCTGTGTCCTTTGTGAAGCTTGTGCGCATAGGTGAGGTGGGAAAAAGCCGGTGTGGACATAAGGGAAGGTGCTGGAGTATCTACCCGTATTTTGGGGGTTGCTCCCAAATCACAGGAACCAAGAAGTTGTGCTTCTGATGCGGAGACCTGTGTAAGTGCATTTATAGTATATTAGATGTGTCATAAGTTAATAGAGAGTGAGAGTTGTCTGGGTCATTGGTCCGTCTTTTGGAACTAGAGTCAAGAGAGGACTCCAGGTGATAAAGACCTCTTTTACGATTTGTGGATTCATTAACATTGGGACGGTGTTTTTGTGAGGAAAAAGATGAAGAGGGTGTGACCAAAGGATCCTGCCTCTGATAGGGTCTCATATTTGTTTTCATCTCTTGTATGTTCCAGAGATAAGCTCTACCATGGGAGAAGGCCCGTCTGTCCCGATCAAACTTTTTATCTTTTTTAATAAGAATTTGTTTATTATACTGTTCTAAATCATTCTTTAATTTAGTCTCAAGTTCTGTATATTTAGGATGTGTTTTCAAGGGAGTTAGTCGGGATAGGAGTTTTTGAATTTCCTCATCTATAGACTCCATCTGGGTCTTGTAATCAGAGGATAAAAGGGCCATCATATTTTTTGTACAGGAATTTAAATTGTCCTCCCATTTCTGTTTGAAAGCTGTTGATACATTAGGAATATTAGGAAAGATTTGTATCCTAAGTCCTTTGGGATTGTAATTTTCTCGTGTGTATTTTTCAAACGATTTCACGTGCCAATACAAGGCTGATTTCTTTTCAAGTGCTGATCTCAGACTGGAAAATAGTAGGTCAGATATGGGTTTTGATGTTTCATCATGTGAAACGAGAAAGCTCTGCATGAGAGCGTCCCATTCATTGCCTTTGAAACCGGCCATAATGGCCCACTGTGGACGGCAAAATTAAGAAAGAAAAAGTGGGAGGACCCTGCAGGTAAACAAAGGGGAAGAAGAAAAAAGAAAACAAAGGAACAAAAATGGGCCCAAAATAATAAAAAACAAAAAAAATGAACAAAAAACAAAAGAAATATGCAGAAAAGAACCCTGTTACATCTCCATCCTCTGCTTTATGAAAAGGCCAAAAGTTCTGAGCAAAGGGAACTTCCCCCTTAGGGGTTCTTCACCCCAATAAACATATAAGGAAGAAAAGCTCAGTAAAAAGGTATAAGTAGTGGGGGTGCATCCATCCCGAAATTGTTTCACAAGGAATATCCTGTAGGATGGAACCCAAAGGTGGGCCTCCTGCACGGAAAAAGCGGGGGAATGGGATGTTTCTGATGCTCTTATGTAAACAGTACAGACATATAGTCAAATATTAAAGTAAAGCAGAAGATGTAGATAGAATAAAAAGATATATCCTTTATTAACACATATAAATCACATATAAAATTTACAAAATTGTATACGGCATATATACATATCTCCAGATGCCTGTTAAAGACAAAAGAACAAAAGAGCAGATCCAACTTCAATTTGTGCCATGCACATGTGCTGGGGAACTGAAACTTGGACCCAAAGACCCCTACGCGTTTCGACTAATTAGTCTTCCTCAGGGGGAAAGGTGGTCCAGAGTTCCTCAGAACATATATCTAAACATACAATGTAGAGAAGAGATTCACATTAACTGACATATTAAATATCAAAATTATGTAGAAAGGCCATTATGTATTGTACACTTACATTCAGTATTGGTAATTGCACTTAGAAGGTCTGCACATGTAGCATATTCTGCAGGTCTCCCCTCAGGGACCCCCAAGAAAGGAAAGAGCCCGATCCAAGTCAGGGGACCACAAGGGGCAGGAGCAATGAAGGGCCGAAGCCGAACCTGATGGAGACATGGCGGGGTGGCAGGTAGGAGGGGAAAGGGGAAGAAAAAGAGATAGAGTGAAAAAGAAAAAGAAGAGGAAAAACGAAAAAGAAAATTGAATAAGAAGAAAGGAAAAAAAAAAGTATATTAGACTATACAGAAGGAGAAAAAAATATTCAAAAGAATCCAAATTTATTTTTCAAAAATAGTCCAAAGAAATATATATATGTATATATATATATATATATAGATTGGAAAAGGAAAAAAATATATATATATAAATGTAAAGGACTTGTAAGTCCAAGTACCTGCTTCAGTTGTCAGTCAATAGTCCCCCGAGCACAAAAAAGGACAAGGGGATGACTATGTAGAGAGGCCAAACAAAAAAATATATTAAAAAGCAAGAGGAGGAAAAATCACTCCTCAAGAGCAAGAAACAACGATCTCCAAACTAAAATAAAAAAAAAAAAAAAAAAAGGAGGGGAGGAGATAGAGTGAAAGGAGAAGTAGATGCAAAGAGGAGGTGAGACAACAAGGAAAAAATGTATAGTGTGTGTTAAGAATTGCCAAGATGTGCATGAATGAATAGAACAAAAGACCAAGAATAAAACATACCTGCTTTTGGAACTCGACAAACGTACCTCCCCACAGAAAGTAGGGAATGAGCACCTGAGCCGAGAAGTCAGGTATATAAGGGAAAGAAAGACCCACCTCTCGCTCCCATGTACCAATCCCACCATGCCGCCACCAAGGTAAACGCCTACAGCCATCGCCCACTGGTGGAGAGAAACCTTTCCGGCTCCTGTGATGAGGTCACTTCCGGCCTGTCGGGCCGGATGTGTACCTCCGCCATGATGGGGACTCCATCGGAGACCAGCTAGTCCCGTTATCGGCAACACATGACCGCCTTGGCTCGGGGCGGTCTGGGGGATGTCTGCTACGGGGGGCAGGTGGGGTTTCTCTCCACCAGTGGGCGATGGCTGTAGGCGTTTACCTTGGTGGCGGCATGGTGGGATTGGTACATGGGAGCGAGAGGTGGGTCTTTCTTTCCCTTATATACCTGACTTCTCGGCTCAGGTGCTCATTCCCTACTTTCTGTGGGGAGGTACGTTTGTCGAGTTCCAAAAGCAGGTATGTTTTATTCTTGGTCTTTTGTTCTATTCATTCATGCACATCTTGGCAATTCTTAACACACACTATACATTTTTTCCTTGTTGTCTCACCTCCTCTTTGCATCTACTTCTCCTTTCACTCTATCTCCTCCCCTCCTTTTTTTTTTTTTTTTTTATTTTAGTTTGGAGATCGTTGTTTCTTGCTCTTGAGGAGTGATTTTTCCTCCTCTTGCTTTTTAATATGTTTTTTTGTTTGGCCTCTCTACATAGTCATCCCCTTGTCCTTTTTTGTGCTCGGGGGACTATTGACTGACAACTGAAGCAGGTACTTGGACTTACAAGTCCTTTACATTTATATATATATATTTTTTTTCCTTTTCCAATCTATATATATATATATATATATATATATATACATATATATATTTCTTTGGACTATTTTTGAAAAATAAATTTGGATTCTTTTGAATATTTTTTTCTCCTTCTGTATAGTCTAATATACATTTTTTTTTTTTCCTTTCTTCTTATTCAATTTTCTTTTTCGTTTTTCCTCTTCTTTTTCGTTTTCACTCTATCTCTTTTTCTTCCCCTTTCCCCTCCTACCTGCCACCCCGCCATGTCTCCATCAGGTTCGGCTTCGGCCCTTCATTGCTCCTGCCCCTTGTGGTCCCCTGACTTGGATCGGGCTCTTTCCTTTCTTGGGGGTCCCTGAGGGGAGACCTGCAGAATATGCTACATGTGCAGACCTTCTAAGTGCAATTACCAATACTGAATGTAAGTGTACAATACATAATGGCCTTTCTACATAATTTTGATATTTAATATGTCAGTTAATGTGAATCTCTTCTCTACATTGTATGTTTAGATATATGTTCTGAGGAACTCTGGACCACCTTTCCCCCTGAGGAAGACTACTTAGTCGAAACGCGTAGGGGTCTTTGGGTCCAAGTTTCAGTTCCCCAGCACATGTGCATGGCACAAATTGAAGTTGGATCTGCTCTTTTGTTCTTTTGTCTTTAACAGGCATCTGGAGATATGTATATATGCCGTATACAATTTTGTAAATTTTATATGTGATTTATATGTGTTAATAAAGGATATATCTTTTTATTCTATCTACATCTTCTGCTTTACTTTAATATTTGACTATATGTCTGTACTGTTTACATAAGAGCATCAGAAACATCCCATTCCCCCGCTTTTTCTGTGCAGGAGGCCCACCTTTGGGTTCCATCCTACAGGATATTCCTTGTGAAACAATTTCGGGATGGATGCACCCCCACTACTTATACCTTTTTACTGAGCTTTTCTTCCTTAGGAAGGCTGCTAATTTTGCATTCAGCAGATACCATACAATCTTTTGTTTGGCCTGTACTATATTGGAAGTAACTAACCCCCATGCTTTTGCCAGGACCCGTTTGACTGAGGTAAACATAAAAGTCAGTAGCCAAAATTGTCTGTTAGTGCAGTTAGTAGGTTTCAGAATCAGAAGGGCCTCTTTGAGGTCTTTATGGATGCCCCTCTCGAAACTGTATATACTACTGTAGATGATACACAGTGGCCCAGTACCACTTTATTTTGGGGAAATCCCAATAAATATGCAATAGGGTGCATCTTGAGCTACACCCTTCAAAACGTGTCAGAGGCTTGGGGGTGAATTTTAAAAGTCTAGAGGGTACCATGTACCACCACATACCCATTTTGTAATGTGCCCTTTATGCAAAGACAATGGTGCAGTAAATGGTAGTATTCCAGAGCTGTTTTGTCTTCTTACTTTATAGGCGCACCCAAGATCTGTTCCCATTGTGACACATACACTCACTGGCCACTTTGTTAGGTTCACCAGTTCATTGGCATGGTAACACAAATTGCTAATCAGCCAATCGCATGGCAGCAACTCAATGCATTTAGGCATCTAGACGTGGTGAAAATGACATGCTAAACTTCAAACTGAGCATCAGAATGGGGAAGAAAGAGGATTTAGGTGGCTTTGAACATGGCATTGTTGTTGGCGCCAGGCAGGCTGGTCTGAGAATTTAAAAAACTGCTGATCTACTGGAATTTCAAACTAAAATATCAGTGCTGAATGGACCAAATCTTTAAACTGCCAAAATAATACATATTTGTGTAGAAATTAATAGTTTTTATCAATAAAGGATTTATATTACCTAATGTGCTTTTAAGCAAAAGTTTATGGACTCATCAATAATCCCAGCAGAGATTCCTGCTCTATGAGAAGATGTCACATCCTGATCTGAACTCAAACACCCAATCAAGTCTCAGGGAATCATTTCCTCTTAACCTTACTGTGTTTTTAAAGTGAACACAGATCAGGTAATATTATCCTCCCGGTATTGTGCCTCATTTGGAAGAAAATCATATGGGGAAGGATTTGACTTACAATCATGAAAAACAGGGAAGCAGAGATTATATGGGAAAAGTTACTGACTAAAATGGACTAAAAGTCTCAGGTTTTGCATCTTTCAGACTTTTACAGTGATCGATCACCTTCTTTTCATCCATGTTAGCCTGGTACCCCCATCAGCACATGTTATATAGGGTGTTTTATGTGAAGTCTCCGCAGGCATGCTTCCTAGCATTCTGACGTCCTGTGCACCTTGATGAATGGGTTTCTCCCTGTAACATGATTTAAAAAAAAAAAAATACATAATGCAAAACCCAGGCACAATGGGTATCATTACTTAAAAAAAAAAAAAAAAAAGTAAAACCACAAATATTTTTTCAGAGGTATTTCTCAGACAAGATGTTTTGTCATCCAGGCCATTTTCAAGGACAACCATACATTTGTTTACCTAGATTGCCTATAGAATAGGCAAATTGTTCCATGTTCAAAGTATTTTTCTGCAAGGTACAATTTATCTACCCGTCTCAGGTCCCTCAGTCAGGCAGAGAGGAGAAGTCGGGCAGCCTTTCTAATCTGGACTGGAGGGGAAGAAGCAGAAGTCTGGCGGAGGCGGAGCTCCTCCAATCCATCTCCCGGGTAGAGGAACAACAGAGTCCTGGTGGTGACAGTGTCCGATCAGATCATCGGGCTCCTCTGATCTCACCGATCACACCATTAAATCTTTCCCTCTGAGCATGCCGCCCCTGCCGAGCTGGACCAGAGAAGGTTGAGGAGGAGGTCGGTGGAGTTACGCACTAGACCTCCTCCTCTCTGTATGCTGGGGCCTCAGGCTCTCTCTGTGTGTGTGACATCACTGGTTGGAAGTCGCCAGGCGGCAGGCAGTCCTAGCAACCAGTTCCGGCAATGTAGCTGGTAGGGTGGCTGTGCTAGTTTCAATCTGGGACACTGTATTGTCCCGAAATGAAGGTGCCCAGGGCCCGGGACAGACCTGCCAAATGGGGGACTGTCCCAGGCAATCCAGGATACGTAGTCATCCTACTTGCAAGGGGGATCTCTCCTGGGACATTATATTGTGACAGCGGACTTTCTGCCGTCAGAATTCACTGTTCATCAGCTTCAGTGGGCTGATTGAGAAAAACAAGCCCATTTTACAAAAGTTTATCTAACAGGCATGGGCACATGGATCGAAATTTGTATTTCTTATGGCTAGCTTTAGGTTAAGTAAAGTCTTTTTTCAGTTATGTTGTGTATAAAACCGAAACTCTAGGCAGACATAAAATATTTAATTTGCATACTTGTTTCAGGTCAGCAAGCTAGTACTAAAACCACTGGGCCAGGGAAGTAGTATTTTCAGAAAGAGAACTAAAAATGGCAGCCTCTATACTTACTCTCACTGGGTTTCCAACAAATAACTGACGAGCCAAGGTAACTAATGCAACCTGAAACTTAACCTGAAATGCCAGTAACCAGTACAGTCACTAATAGCTTATCTTTGTTAAATTGCTGTGGTAATATGTACAGTGTATATTTGAATATGCCCCCTAGCCATTATTGAAGCTGCCTCTAAAATATACTGTAGGTTGTTTCTGGACGGGGCTGCTAGGGTAAACCTATCATAAATTTGGACATTGCAAACTGGGCATATAATGAAAAATGCATAGGCAGAAGTTGCATTTACTGAACACCTCCTGAAATTGACAGTTTAAATTTAAAATATATGGATAAAAAGTTGATAACTGTTACACTTATATGAACTTGTTGGACATCTCATTGTAAAGCAATAGGTGTTAATATGGATTTGCCCCCTCCACCCTCCCATGGCAACTCTAGTCGTTTCCTTTTCTCTGGTAAAGCTTTCCACACGAATTGGGATTGTCTATGGAAATTTGTGTCCATTCAGCCAAAAGGGGATTTGTAAGGTCAGGTACTTACAGTATATTGGATGAAAAGAACTGGCTTGTAACAGTAAAGTCTAGTACACACGATGAGAATTTTGGAGGAATGATTGTCCATTTTTTTTCGGATGCTAGTCTCATATCTATTTTCAGGCAAAAACTGTACAAATTAAAGCGTAACTTCACTCTCCCAATCAACATTGATTATTGTTAATCCTCATGCTGCTAGCATTAGTAAATATATAGGAAAGTATATCATATTTACTTGTTTTACACTTTTTTTTTTTTACATGTCTTCAGGTACTTCCTGGTTTCCATGCTAGGCAAATTATGTCATACATCCCAGGAGTCTTCATGGGGGGGGGGGGGGAGTGGAGGAGGGCTTTTCTCAGCTAAGCACAGTCTCCAGCATGCATACTTGAGTTAAGGGCAGGAAGTAAATGTTACAAGAATCATTTGCCCTTACTTAAGATGGCCACGGCCAGAAATCCTAGGTGTAGTTTTTCAAAGAGATTTCTCACCAAAATAAAGCATGGAGAAATGGATGGATGGGAGAGTTTTCTTTGAATATTAAAAATTGATTGAATAACGTTTTTGGTTTGTGGTGTTCAGATGCAGTAAAGATCCACTTTTAAATGAAAATTGTACGATCCGGTATCTTACTAGAAAAATGTTCATGTTTGTCCCTTCGGAAAATTTCGGACAACAGTTGTGTACCAACGATCAGATTGTCGTACGATCGTTTCGAAAGCGGTATTTTCTGTACGATATTCTGATCGTGTGTACGGAGCTTAACCTTCACTGTAGGCACCTGAACGCAATCTTTTAGAACAATAGTATCCACAGAATGCAACCCACAGGCTTGATGTATTTCTTTGCTTGCCTTTATCTGTCCCTTGGGACAGGTTCTCCCCACTGATATGAGACACTATTCCTCCCCCTCAGAGGCACCATTCATTCTACTGACACCAACAGCAGGGCACCATTCCTTCCACTGAAAACAGCAATGTTGCATTATTCCTTCCACTGACACCAGTGATGGGACACTATTTCTTCAACTGACACCAGTGATGGGACACTATTTCTTCAACTGACACCAGTGATGGAGCACTATTCCTTCCACTGACACCAGTGATGGGGCACTATTCCTTCCACTGACACCAACAATGGGGCATAATTCTTCCCACTTTTACAAACAATTGGGCACAATTTCTCCCACTGACATCAACGATGTGGCACTATTCTTCTCATTAATACCAATGATGGGTACTGTTCCTCCTCCAACTGACCACAGGTGCTGTATACATTTTTTACCCAAAGCCTGACCACCCAGCATTAGACATTGGGGTTTATTTACTAAAGCTGCAGAGTGCAAAATCAATCTCACTTCTGCATAGAAACCAATCAGCTTCCATGTTTTATTGCCAAAGCTTAATTGATCAAGCTGAGGTTAGAAGCTGATTGCATTCTGCAGAAGTGAGACTGATTTTGCGCTCTCCAGCTTCAGTAAATAAACCCCATAAACTGCCACTGATGCTGGGGCTTTTGTACTACCGATGGCCACAGCCAAGCCCCTAAAGTCTGAAGGACTGTAAAGGGCCCTTTGTTTAGAAAGTTTGGAGACCCCTGTTTTCGAGGGTGTCCACATTCTTTAGGCCATTTAATGCAGGTGTTATGGTCAGATGTCCAGAAACCTATGGCCATATAGTATATCTTGGCTTTTTCTGTAAGTGTTGACCTTGGTATTGCAAGATGAGAGGGGCAAAGCTACTATAGTTGTCTGTTACATAAAAAGTCATGGCTTTCATGTACATTTGGCTACCAATTTCTCTAAATCTGCTGATTTTTTATTAATGGTTATGCTGTTTTCACATATGATAACACTAATTTTTAAAGACCTAACAAAAGTAAATTATTTTCTGAATCCTTGCAAGCCTAATATTTGTACCTAATTAATAAAGCATGTTTAATGTAAGCATGTAAGCAGCATATGCTGAATACTTACTGTTTTTCTCTCAGTGAACAGAGCACTTGGGCAATTAGTGTGTGATGCCCACTGTCTGTCCTCTCCTTCACCAACCTCACCAGCTCAGACATTGGAAGTTGCAGTTTCTCCACGCCTTGCCAAGATACATTGATCTAAAGGGTCGAGAAAATTAACACACACATTACTTAAGATGGTGGCACACAGTCAGATTTTGTTTCACATTTGTTCTGTCTGATCAACAACTGAGTAGTTTCACATTCACCCTGATTTTTTGATGTGGCAGATCAAATCTTATAGCTATAAAGTTTGCCTTTTCACACCCCAGGTCCCGCTGCGTTTAACTCAACGGTCTTGGAATCTGAAAGCCGCTGTCTTCTTCTCCTTCCTTCCTTCCTTAGGGATGCCAGTACAGTTCAGAGCAATTCTGGTTGGTCAGCACTGGCACGTAACCGCACTGACCAATCGGAAAAGCTCTGATTCATCCAGAGTTCCTAAGAAAAAAAGGGGAGGAAGACCCCAACATTCAAATCCCTGGACCGCTGCATCGGCTGCATGGGCAGTGAAAGCCAATCATTGACTGTGAGGAGGGTATAGTGTGTTAGTTCACTTTTTCATTTTTTGTGAAAAGGTGAACTTACACTTTGATCCCGAGTCCATTATTTTTATGATTTTGCTAGAGTAGGGCCCTATTCAGAAGATTTTCCCTTGCTTTATCATGATATTGTTAGTAGGACAGGAAGTGGTAGAAAATCTCTGTAGCAAGGATAACAATGGCAATAGAATTAATTGTAATTAGTGGGCCAAGGGAAAGATCAAACTCCTGTTAGGAGTCCCTTATGCTAGCAAAGGAGTAACACCTCACCCAAAGATGTGCTCACCAGTGCCGGGGACCAGTCAGGGGCCCCACTCATGTGAAGAATCAAGTATTAAGGCAGTCCCCCAACTCAGATGTATGTAGTGATGTATGCACAGTCCCTCCAGAAGATGTTGCCCCTTGTCCTACACACTTGTTCAGGTGTACAGCTGCAAGAAAAAGTATGTGAACCCCTTGGAATGATATGGATTTCTGCACAAATTGGTCATAAAATGTGATCTGATCATCAACTAAGTCACAACAATAGACAATCACAGTTTGCTTAAACTAATAACACACAAAGAATGAAATGTTGCCATGTTTTTATTGAACACACCATGTAAAGATTCACAGTGCAGGTGGAAAAAGTATGTGAACCCTTGGATTTAATAACTGGTTGAACCTCCTTTGGCAGCAATAACTTCAACCTAACCTTTCCTGTAGTTGCACATCAGATGTTCACAACTGTCAGGAGTAATTCTTGACCATTCCTCTTTACAGAACTGTTTCAGTTCAGCAATATTCTTGGGATGTCTGGTGGGAATCGCTTTCTTGAGGTCATGCTACAGCATCTCAATCGGGTTGAGGTCAGGACTCTGACTGGGCCACTTCAGAAGGCGTATTTTCTTCTGTTTAAGCCATTCTGTTGTTGATTTACTTCTATACTTTGGGTCATTGTCCTGTTGCAACACCCATCTTCTGTTGAGCTTCAGCTGGCAGACAGATGGCCTTAAGTTCTCCTGCAAAATGTCTTGATATACTTGGGAATTCATTTTTCCTTCACCGATAGCAATCCGTCTGGGCCCTGACGCAGCAAAGCAGCCCCAAACCATGATGCCCCCACCACCATACTTCACAGTTGGGATGAGGTTTTGATGTTGGTGTGCTGTGCCTCTTTTTCGCCACACATAGTGTTGTGTGTTCCTTCCAAACACCTCAACTTTGGTTTCATCTGTCCACAGAATATTTTGCCAGTACTGCTGTGGAACATCCAGGTGCTCTTGTGCAAACTGTAAACGTGCAGCAATGTTTTGTTTGGACAGCAGTGGCTTCCTCTGTGGTATCCACCATGAAATCCATTCTTGTTTAGTGTTTTACGTATTGTAGATTCGCTAACAGGGATGTAACATTTTCCAGTGACTTTTGTAAGTCTTTAGCTGACACTCTAGGATTCTTCTTCACCTCATTGAGCAGTCTGCGCTGTGCTCTTGCAGTCATCTTTACAGGACGGCCACTCCTAGGGAGAGTAGCAGCAGTGCTGAACTTTCTCCATTTATAGACAATTTGTCTTACCGTGGACTGATGAACAGCAAGGCTTTTGGAGATACTTTTATAACCCTTTCCAGCTTTATACAAGTCAACAATTCTTAATCGTAGGTCTTCTGAGAGCTCTTTTGTGCGAGGCATCATTCACATCAGGCAATGCTTCTTGTGAAAAGCAAACCCAGAACTGATGTGTGTTTTTTATAGGGCAGGGCAGCTGTAACCAACACCTCCAATCTCATCTCATTGATTGGACTCCAGTTGGCTGACATCTAACTCCAATTAGCTCTTGGAGATGTTATTAGTCTAGGGGTTCACATACTTTTTCCACCTGCACTGTGAATGTTTACATGGTGTGTTCAATAAAAACATGGCAACATTTCATTCTTTGTGTGTTATTAGTTTAAGCAGACTGTGATTGTCTATTGTTGTGACTTAGATGATGATCAGATTACATTTTATGACCAATTTGTGCAGAAATCCATATCATTCCAAAGGGTTCACATACTTTTTCTTGCAGCTGTATGTGTTGCATTAAGAGGGGCATGCGGAGCCTGTGCCCACTCCACCAGTCAACGTACCTCTGTTACCTCACACCTTGCAAAAGAATGGTGTCCCGTCGAGCACATAGCGTGGACCTCAATTGTGCTCTCACTTAACTCTTGCCTTATGTACTTAGTAACCAGGCAATAGATCTCCGTAACGCTGTTCCGCTACCCATGACCGGCGGATACAGATAGCGAGGGATGGAGTCAGAATACCGAACCCCTTTGCTGTCTGTGACCCCTTAAGTTAATAGGCAGGTCCAAAAACAGCCTTATTCAGTGCAATGCTTCTAGGCACTTCTTCACACCACCGAAATGACCTACTAAAAGCCACTTCTGTACTCCAACTTTGTATTATCCATCCCAGAATATCAGAATTAATTTTTCAAAAGAAGACCACTGTGCAGTATTCCTTATTAAAAATTAATTAAAAAACACTCAATAGTGCACACTTACATTATAATATATTGATGCCAACTTTAACCACTTCAATACAGGGCACTTTTACCCCCTTCCTGCCCAGACTAATTTTCAGCTTTCAGTGCTCTTACACTTTAAATGACAGCTGCTCAGTCATACTACACTGTACCCAAACAACATTTTTTTCACACAAATAGAGATTTCTATTGGTGGCATTTCATAACCGCTGGGTTTCTTATTTTTTGCGATAAAAGCGAAAAAAATAGTGAAAATATTGAAAAAAAAAACACTTTTGTGTAGTTTGTATTAAAAAATTTGCCAATAAGCAATTTTTCTTCATAAATTTTGGCCAAATGTATACTGCTACATATCTTTGGTAAAAATAGCCCAAATTAGTGTATATTATTTAGGCTGTGTGAAAGTTATAGAGTCTACAAGCTATGGTTCCAATCATTGAAAATTGATCACACCTGATGTACTGACGGGTCAGCCGAGAGGAGCTCCCACATGATGAATGACCCTGACCAAGACAGTGGGTGATTTGTACCATACAAAGGTCTGATTCACTGTTGGAATATCAAGTCATCTGCCCTGGGTCAGCCATCATTCATTGGGACTCCTATCACTCCAATATTACTCCAAGATTAAGCCAGACATTCAGAGGGAACACTACGTCATTGGCAACACTTTAATATGTGACTGTCTTGGTAGACCCCTAGTGGAATTTCTCCTGTGGCCCTGTGGACACATGTGATCGGCGGTGTGTGTGTGTGGTGGGGGGGGGGGGGGTCTCGGCACTTTCACAATAAGAAGATATTACAAAAGAATTACATCAAAATGCGTTGGGTCTCTGCAGTCCAGTAGGGACAACCTTTATCCTAACATGGTTTTTCTTCATTATAGTCGCTATGCTTTTAATGTGCAAATTGTGCTTTCTTTATATATGTTTGTACCAATAAAATTTCTATATTTTTTATATAACCACAGTTCTCAGTGCAGTGCCCATTAAAGTCCCACTAGAGAGTTTTTTGATCTGTTTTGTGTCACATAGTTACATAGTTACATAGTTAGTGAGGCTGAAAAAAGACACAAGTCCATCCAGTTCAACCTATGATGCGTGTGTGTGTGTTTGCTAACCGTACATTGTATACCCCTGTATGTTGTGGTCTTTAAGGTGTCCATCCAATAGTTTTTTGAAACTATCAAGGCTCCCCGCTGATACGACTGCTTGCGGAAGAGAATTCCACATCCTTACTACTCTTACAGTGAAGAACCCCTTACGCACTTTAAGGTTAAACCGCCTTTCCTCAAGTTTTAGTGAGTGGCCACGTGTCTTATTGTATTCCCTTACTCTGAATAGTTTGTTCCTTATGCTAGGGTCGCCAGTACAGTATTTGTACATTGATATCATATCCCCCCTCAATCGTCTCTTCTCCAGAGAGAATAAGTTCAGTGCTTGTAGTCTTTCCTCATAGCTGATGTCCTCTATTCCCCTAATTATTTTTGTTGCCCTTCTCTGGACTTTCTCCAGTTCCAGCACATCCTTCCTGAGGACCGGTGCCCAGAACTGGACAGCATACTCCAGATGTGGCCGGACCAGAGTTTTGTAGAGTGGAAGAATAATCTCTTTATTTCTGGAGTGAATCCCCTTTTTTATACAACCCAGTATTCTGTTGGCTTTGCTTGCAGCGGCTTGGCATTGCATGCCACTTCCAAGCCTGTTGTCTACCAGTACCCCCAGGTCCCTTTCCATCCTAGACTCACCCAGAGGTTCCCCCCCTAGTGAGTAGCTTGCTTTCTGGTTACTGGCCCCCAAGTGCATTACTTTACATTTTTCTACATTAAACCTCATCTGCCATGTAGTTGCCCACCCCGTTATTTTGTTCAGGTCTGCTTGCAAGATTTCCACATCCTGCATAGAAGATATTGGCATGCCTAATTTAGTATCATCTGCAAATACTGAGATTGTACTAGATATCCCCTCCTCTAGATAATTTATGAATAAATTAAACAGGATTGGTCCCAGGACAGAACCCTGGGGGACCCCACTTTCCACACTCGCCCACTCAGAGTACTCCCCATTAATCACCACCCTCTGGACTCTCCCCTGGAGCCAGTTCTCTATCCAGGTACTCACCTTATGGTCCATACCTACCTTCCTTAGTTTGTACAGTAAGCGTTTGTGGGGAACGGTGTCAAAGGCCTTTGCAAAGTCCAGATACACCACATCCACAGGCTTACCTTTATCTAAGTGGCAGCTCACTTCATCGTAGAAGGTTAATAGATTGGTTTGGCATGAACGATTTTTCATGAATCCATGCTGATTACTACTTATAATACCGTTTTCATTACTAAAGTCTTGTATGTGGTCCCTTATCATCCCCTCCAAAATTTTGCAGACTACTGATGTTAGGCTGACCGGCCTATAGTTACCCGGGATATATCTCGGCCCCTTTTTAAATATTGGTACCACGTTGGCTTTTTTCCAATCAGCTGGCACCATACCTGTCTGTAAACTATCCTTAAAGATCAAGAATAATGGTCTGGCAATCACCTGGCTGAGCTCATTAAGAACCCTTGGGTGCAAGCCATCCGGTCCCGGGGATTTATTTATTTTAAGTTTCTCTAGTTTAGCTCTAAGTCTATCCTCTGTTAGCGATGGCGGCACTTCCTGAGGTGTATTATTTAGTTCGGCCTTACAAGCTGGGTTCGTGTAGCCCCCCGATTCCTTTGTGAAGACTGAAGAAAAGAAATTATTTAACACTTCCGCCTTTTCTCTGTCCTCTGTAGCCATTTTTCCTTTATCATCTTTTATGGGGCCAATGTGTTCTGGCCTCGCTTTCTTACTGTTTATATACTTAAAGAACTTCTTGGGGTTCTTTTTACTCTCCTCCGCTATATGTCTCTCGTGTTCTATTTTAGCCGCCCTGATTTCATCTTTACATTTCTTATTACACTCTTTGTAGTGCTTAAATGCTGCCAATGACCCCTCAGTCTTGTATTTTTTGAAGGCCTTTTCTTTAGCTCTAATATACATTTTTATGTTGGAGTTTAGCCACCCAGGGTTTAGTTTTGCTCTTTTAAATTTATTTCCCTGTGGAATGCACTGGCCCACCCCCTTGTTAAGTATGCTCTTGAAGCACTCCCATTTTTCCTCCGTGTTCTTTGTTCCCAGGGTTCTATCCCATTTGATATTTTCTAGCAGCAAGCGCAGTTTAGGGAAATTGGCTCTTTTGAAATTCAGTGTCCTTATATTACCCTTGTGTTTCCTATTACTGTAATTAATACTGAAACCAATTGACCTATGGTCACTGTTCCCTAAGTTGTCCCGTATTTCTATATCCGTGAGCAGGTCTGTATTGTTGGTAATCAGTAGGTCAAGTACCGCATTGTTTCTTGTCGGTGCATTCACCATCTGACCCATGAAATTGTCCTGCAAAACATTTAGGAACTGCCTAGCCTTGGCTGAATGCGCGGTTCCTTCTGCCCAGTCTATATCAGGATAATTAAAGTCCCCCATTATAATGACATTTCCCATCCTTGCTGCCAATCCTATCTGTAACATGAGGTCCACCTCCCCCTCCTCCCTCTGGTTGGGGGGCCTATAGCATACGCCCAATATTACCTTCCCCACCGTGCCTTCCCTTTGAAGCTCTACCCATAGGGATTCTGCTTCGTCCATAGCTCCATTATTAATATCATCCCTCATATTTACCTGTATACTGTTCTTAATATACAAACATACTCCTCCCCCTTTTTTACCCTCTCTATCTCTGCGATAAAGGGAATACCCCTGAATGGTCGCCATCCAGTCATGAGAGCTGTCAAACCAAGTCTCAGTTATCCCCACAAAATCTAAGTCCTCCTCAAATATCAGCAGCTCCAGCTCTCCCATCTTGTTGGCCAGGCTTCTGGCATTGGTATACAAGCCTCGTAATTTTGATGTTTTTAGGCTGCTCTCTTGATTTTTCCCCGTACCCACCCTGGGTATAGGAGCTCCGAACACCCTACCGCTAATGCCCCCATTTCTGCCCTCTGAAGCTTGCTTTCCACTGGCTAATTCTACATCTGTACCCTCCCCCCCATTCCCTAGTTTAAAAGCCCCTCTAACTTTTTGGCCATCCTCGCACCCAGTACGGCTGCACCCACCCCATTTAGGTGCAATCCGTCCCTACCAAAGAGCCGGTGACCGACTGAGAAGACGGCCCAGTTCTCCAGGAACCCGAAACCCTCCTTACTACACCAGCTCCTCAGCCACTCGTTAACTTCCCTAATCTCCCGCTGCCTCTCTGGTGTGGCTCGAGGTACAGGTAGTATTTCGGAAAATACTACCTTGGAGGTCCTAGTCCTCAACTTAGCGCCTAAGTCCCTGAAATCGTTTAGGACTCTCCGTCTTCCTCTGCCTATGTCATTGGTACCCACGTGTACCATGACAGCTGGGTCTTCCCCAGCCCCACCCAATAATCTGTTCACCCGATCCGCGATGTGCCGAACCCGAGCGCCCGGCAAACAACAGACTGTTCGGTCTTTGTCACAGATTACACTATCTGCCCTTCTAATAATTGAGTCCCCTACCACCAGCACCTGTCTTTCCTTTCCCTTTCTCCCGGCCTCATTGGAGGAGTTCTTCCCCTGGCAGCTAGGGGCGTCGCTCTGCTCCAGCAATGCTGGTCCCTGACTGGTTTCCCCAACATCACACAACGGGGCGTATCTATTGGGGTGCTCCAGCCCAGGATCAGCCTCCTTGACTTGTCCCCTTCTACCCCTCCTAACTGTCACCCCTCTGCTCTGCTCTGATGCCTGCACCTCCGATACTCCGCCCACCTCTGTGCAGGCCCCTGCCTGCACCTGATTGGTACAATCCTGGCTCTCCTCCGGTATGGACATTCGTCTCAGTGTTGCCAGCTGCTTCCCTAGATTCAGGACCTGAGCTTCCAGGGAAGCAACGTACTCACATTTTGCGCATTTGTATTCGCCCTCGATCGCATGACCGAGGAACGCATACATATCACAAGATGTACACCGAGTCGCATCTCCACACCCGCCGGGCATTGTACCTACTATCTAATCTAATGGGGATTCAGCGATTTAAGTCTATCCTATGTGGCTATTTCCTGGCTTCCTAACGCTACCTTCTCACCCTCTGGTATTCCGCTCCACTCACTTGACACCGGTCAGTCACCCAACACTCACAATCTCACAGCCCGGTCAGACGCACAACACTCAGTCGCACAGCCCGGTCAGACGCACAACACTAAGTCGCACAGCCCGGTCAGACGCACAACACTAAGTCGCACAGCCCGGTCAGACGCACTACATTCAGTCGCACAGCCCGGTCAGACGCACAACACCGAGTCGCACAGCCCGGTCAGACGCACAACACCGAGTCGCACAGCCCGGTCAGACGCACAACACCGAGTCGCACAGCCCGGTCAGACGCACAACACCGAGTCGCACAGCCCGGTCAGGCGCACAACACCGAGTCGCACAGCCCGGTCAGACGCACAACACTCAGTCGCACAGTCTGGTCAGACGCACAACACTGAGTCGCACAGGCCGGTCAGACGCACAACACTGAGTCGTACAGCCCGGTCAGACGCACAACACCGAGTCGCACAGCCCAGTCAGACGCACAACACCGAGTCGCACAGCCCGGTCAGACGCACAACACTCAGGTAGTGATAGGTACTCCCAGACACTCAGGTAGCAACAGATACTCCCAGATACTCAGGCACTCACAGGTACTCAGGTGCTCCCAGATACTCAGGTGCTCACAGATACTCAGGTACTCACAGATACTCACAGATACTCAGGTACTCACAGGTACTCACAGGTACTCAGGTACTCACAGGTACTCACAGATACTCAGGTACTCACAGGTACTCAGGTGCTCACAGATACTCAGGTGCTCACAGATACTCACAGGTACTCACAGATACTCAGGTACTCACAGGTACTCAGGTGCTCACAGGTACTCACAGGTACTCCCAGATACTCACAGGTACTCCCAGATACTCACAGGTACTCACAGATACTCAGGTACTACAATCTCAGTCACCAGTCTTACTTACCTAGTGTATGTCCCTTTAAGTCTGTCTCTAGCAGTTCCTGGCTGTTTTTTTTTTTTTCTTTCCCTCAGACGGTCAGTCTCCGCTCTGCACCCGCCTCCCTCTGTCACTTCCCGGTCAGCCTTTGCTCGCTAGTCTCCTCTGGTCCCTCTCTGTGGGGGGGGGGGGGTCCGCACCACTCGCCGCCCGCCGCAAAAAGGGGGGGGGGTTACTGTTCCGCTCGCCACCCGCAACAAGAGAGGGGGGGGGGTTACCGACCCGCTCGCCGCTCGCTTCTGGGGGGGGGGGGTCGGGGTTCGAGCGCCGCTCCCCGCCGCTGCTCTCCTGGGGGGGGGGTTACTCACACGCGGTCGGTCACGCACACACTCCACACACACTCCTCTCTCCTGCTCTCCCTGACAGCCTCTGATCCCGCGCTCTGCTCTCTGCTCCACAGCACCACCTACTGGCCGCCGTGTCAATTGAGGGATGTGGGCACTCCATGAGATGCTTCCAATAGTGACCTAACTACCAACAATTTGTCTAGCCAGGGGAAAGGGGTTAATGCTTTTACCGCCTTCTCCGGGCTAAAGTTGCAAGCTTTTTGGGGTCCGGCCTCCCATCCTGTGTTTATATAAAAGGGAAAGCGGTCTTGATCCCCACGGGGCGAGAGAGGGAGAGAGCAGGAGAGAAGAAGAGGGCCGCTGGGATCTGCGGTCCGCTTCAAGGAACACAGACTTAACAGGACACCATTGTTATGCACTACTGCCATTCTGGACTTACCATTTCTGGGCTCTTCCTATGCAGGTGTGCTGGGGCAGCCACAGTTAGGGCTAGTTAGGAAAAAGACTCTTGCCTGTTAAGCTGTTATGTTGAGTTTCCACAGTAATGTTATATTAACTGCTTTGAGCCTAGTCTGAAGTTATTCAAAGGGTTGCATGGTGGGTTTTGGCGTATCAAAAGAACCAGGGTCTGTAAATGCACCAATGGGTATGAAGTAACAACACTTCAGCAAGACAAGGAAGAGGAGGTAGTTGCCATGGTTAACTAAAAGATGGCGCTATATAAATCCTGTATAATAATAATAAAAATAATGTAAGCTGAGCCGTGCATGTGCAACTTAGCTTACATCGCTGACACAGCCCCTGTGTCCCGGGATGACTGACTCATGTGCATGTACAGGAGTGATATTATGCTGCACCAGCCAATGAAGAGAGCCAAAGACTGGCACCCAAAAGAAGATGCTGGCAAGGAACAGGGATCGTTGAAAGAAAGGGAAGTTTAGCTCTGCCGTAGCAGCTTAGAAACCCCTGCTGTGTGTTTTAATTAGAAGGCTAGTAGCTGCAAAGTTGATGCTGCTAAAAGTAAAAATGAAAGAAGTTGTGATTTCTGTGCCTCTGCTGCAAAAGGTGAATATACATTTCTCCACAATTCCTATAGCTACATAGGTAAATAACACCTTGTTTCAAAGTGGCTTAAATGCTTGTCCAGAATATGTACATATTTCAAATTTGCATAGGATCACTTTAATTAATGTAACTTAGTGTTGGGAGTCGATAATGTTCATTAAATTTGAAGAGAGACTGGACTGTGTAGCTCTACTTTCAGTAAATTACTTGCAAAAATCAGTACTTACTTTATTTAATGGCCTTTGCTCCTTAGAGGTCTTCTGAGGAGGAATTTGGTTTACTATTACCTTGGGGAAGAAAGCAGGGGAAGAGTTCCTAACTTTTTGTATTGGGTCACAAGTAAGTGTGCCTTCGTCTGTTACTGCCACCAAACTTACTGCCCGCTGAACAGTTTGTGGAGGCCTGGATGCTTCACAGCTTTTACAGCTAGACACTAAAGGGAGGGAAATGCTGATTGCCCCTGAATTACTCTGCAAGGGAGATGGAATATCTGTATGTGCCGCACTTCTTTTCTTCACTTGTTTTGAAACTTCTGGTGTGTCTTCATTATCCACTTCACAATCATCAATAACCTGCCCTAGGATAGGTCGAAGATCAATTGTTATTTGCCGAATAATGGGTCGCTCCTGTGTAGGCTGATCAAGGGCTGGTTCGAGGTGTGGGTATCTGAAAGTCTTTTTCTGTAGAGAAAACACATAGGGGTTTCATTTATAAATGTTCACAAACATTCATGCATTCTTCTAAATGGATTCACAGCAAAACTTCAGCCTCCCCCTCTTTCAGGTTCCCCAAACACGCCCCTTATGCCTGATTGTTATTTCTTTTAACTGTTTTTTTTTCCATCAGGTGCCGTCATTTTCTCTGTAAGGAAAAACAATTCCTGATCACATAACCTGTGTATTGTGGTAGGTGGTGATATGTTACTATGGACAGGTACAACTGCATGGTTCCTGCTCAGGACCTGCACACATCTATTTATTGTAATGTGTGGGAGGTTACCGTAAATCAATTAATAGCTCTGATCACATTGGGGCACTTCAATGATGCAGTGCCTGCACAGATCCTCCCCCTGAGTGCCGGTTCACACTTCAGTTATGTCAGACATCGCATGAGATTCAAACTGCACTGCTCTGCAAATCACATGGGATGTCTGAGCAATGCGAATTCAGCCATACGGATTGCATCGCATTTGGGTCAAAGTTACGCAGGACCCTTTTTTTTGGTCCGCACCAGAATCGTGAACACCCATGCAATCTGATTCCTTTCCGAATTGACAGTTCACACTGCGATTTGTGAACTAATCTGGGGGTGTCATTAACTTTGTATTGATACTCCCAGCAGTTCAGATATGGCAGTGTGAACTGCCTGCGAGTCAGGTGTGATGCGGGAACTCACAGTGGATTCGCAGGGTTCCCGCATCGCACCAATGTGAACCGGCACTGAATCAGGAATCTGGAAATGTAGATGTTCGAGGAACAGCTAATGATGTCATGTGTAACGAAAGGATATATTACACAAAAAGTATGCATTTCAAAAAATGTAAATGCATTTTTATTGTGGAAGAAAGATGAGGATAAAATGACAAATATCCTGGAGTTCAGCTTTAATTGAAAACGTATGACTCCTGGGTGAAGGTTGTGTGAATCGTGTGTGAAAACATTTATAAATGGATCCCATAGTTATCAATATAGGGCTCCAAAAATAATAGATCACACTATTAAGAAATAAACACGTGCAGAACGGAAACATTTGTTTTGTTTTGGATAGATTCCTTATGTTACTAATTTAATTTAGTTGATTTGTTTCAGAACTCGTTGAGTTTCATTTTCTTTTTGCTAAATTTAGTTTTGTTTATTCATTTTCTAACCAATTCAAAATTTGCAGAATTATTTGAATTTGGATCAGTTGAAAAATGATTGACCGGTTTGATTTCTGTGTGAAGAATAGCTGGTTGTTAAGCAGCTGGCCAGGAAGCCAGCTGCCGCGTCCTTAACAACCGATGAGTCATCAGCTGTCAGTGGGCTTTCCCGCTGAGAGCTGAAATGTAAACAAAACAATGCCGGGAACAGAAAATTCTGGAAAAAAAATAAAAGAGAGTGGGAACCTCCCCAATTCATACCAGGCCCTTTGGGTCTGGTAAGGATTTTAAGGAGAAACCCAAGCAAAAAAAAAAAAAAAAAAAAATGGCGTGGCCCCCCCCCCAAATCTATACCAGTCCCTTATCTGGCAATGCAGCCCAGCAGGCCAGAAAAGGGGGGGGGGTGGCGAGTGAGCACCCCCCTCCTGAACCATCCCAGGCCACATGCCCTCAACATAGTGTGGGGGATTTGGAGCAGGGGGGCTCCCTCACCCCAAAGCACCTTGTCTCCATGTTGATGGGGACAAGGGCCTCTTTCTCACAACCCTGGGCTGTGGTTGTGGGGGTCTGTGGGCAGGGGGCTTATCGGAACCTGGAAGCCCCCTTTATCAAGGGGGCCCCCCCAGATCCCGCCCCCCTATGTGAATGAGTATGGGGTACATAATACCCCTACCCATTCACCAAAAAAGTGCACAAAGTGAATAAAGACACTACACATGTTTTTAAAAATTCCTTTTTAAAAAAGAAAGAAAAAACAATGTCCCCCAATGTAAATCGATCCTCAATCACGCCACCCGCAGTACCAGGAAAAAAAAAACCTCCGGCCATGTCAAAGGCTCCCCGTCAACTGCCTGCTCCTTTATTTGACATTTCTTTAATAGCTAAAGGGCCTAGCATGGATTGGGGGGGGGGGACCCCACGCCTTTTTTTCTTGATTATTTTTATTGTCTGCATTGTTTTGTTTTTATTTCAGCTCTTAGAAAAGAAGCCCGCTGACAGCTGATGTGTCATCTGATGTTAAGGCCAGCTTCCCAGTCCGCTGCTTAACAACCAGCTATTCTTCACACAGAATTCAAATCGGTTGATCATTTTTGTGACCGATCTGAATTCGAATTGTTCTGAAAATTTGGAATTCATTACAAAACTAATAAATGCAACTAACTTAAATGAATTTGAACAAAATTCGTTACTAATTTTTTCGGAGATTCCGATACATTTAAATCTCTAAATTACCAAATATTCATCCGAATTTGTATTTGGACTGAAACAAATTGCACATATGTCTATTAAGAAATCTTTTTTTGAGAACTGATATGAAAAGCAGTCCTGACATAATAATAATATTAGCCTGCACACACATTTTCCTAAAGTCAAAATGTTTGATCATTTTTACTTGTCCTACTCTGGCATAGACTATTTTGACAATGTGTAATTTAGCTTAAAATGACTAAGATGACTGTATTCTACCAGCCCTATTTTTACAACGATAAGATGACTGTATTCTACTAGCCCTATTTTTACAACCTTACAACGATAAGATGACTGTATTCTACTAGCCCTATTTTTACAACCTTACAACGATAAGATGACTGTATTCTACTAGCCCTATTTTTATAAACTCCGATAAGATGACTGTATTCTACTAGCCCTATTTTTATAACCTCCGATAAGATGACTGTATTCTACTAGCCCTATTTTTATAACTTCCGATAAGATGACTGTATTCTACTAGCCCTATTTTTACAACTTCCGATAAGATGACTGTATTCTACTAGCCCTATTTTTACAACCTCCGATAAGATGACTGTATTCTACTAGCCCTATTTTTACAACCTCCGATAGGATGACTGTATTCTACTAGCCCTATTTTTATAATCTCCGATAAGATGACTGTATTCTACTAGCCTTATTTTTACAACCTCTAATAAGATGACTGTATTCTACTAGCCCTATTTTTACAACCTTTGATAAGATGACTGTATTCTACTAGCCCTATTTTTATAACATCCGATAAGATGACTGTATTCTACTAGCCCTATTTTTATAACCTCCAATAAGATGGCTGTATTCTACTAGTCCTATTTTTACAACCTCTAATATGAGGACTGTATTCTACTAGCCCTATTTTTACAACCTTTCATAAGATGACTGTATTCTACTAGCCCTATTTTTACAACCTTTCATAAGATGACTGTATTCTACTAGCCCTATTTTTACAACCTCCGATAAGATGACTGTATTCTACTAGCCCTATTTTTATAACATTAATTCATTACAAAACTAATAAATGCAACTAACTTAAATGAATTTGAACAAAATTCGTTACTAATTTTTTCGGAGATTCCGATACATTTAAATCTCTAAATTACCAAATATTCATCCGAATTTGTATTTGGACTGAAACAAATTGCACATATGTCTATTAAGAAATCTTTTTTTGAGAACTGATATGAAAAGCAGTCCTGACATAATAATAATATTAGCCTGCACACACATTTTCCTAAAGTCAAAATGTTTGATCATTTTTACTTGTCCTACTCTGGCATAGACTATTTTGACAATGTGTAATTTAGCTTAAAATGACTAAGATGACTGTATTCTACCAGCCCTATTTTTACAACGATAAGATGACTGTATTCTACTAGCCCTATTTTTACAACCTTACAACGATAAGATGACTGTATTCTACTAGCCCTATTTTTACAACCTTACAACGATAAGATGACTGTATTCTACTAGCCCTATTTTTATAAACTCCGATAAGATGACTGTATTCTACTAGCCCTATTTTTATAACCTCCGATAAGATGACTGTATTCTACTAGCCCTATTTTTATAACTTCCGATAAGATGACTGTATTCTACTAGCCCTATTTTTACAACTTCCGATAAGATGACTGTATTCTACTAGCCCTATTTTTACAACCTCCGATAAGATGACTGTATTCTACTAGCCCTATTTTTACAACCTCCGATAGGATGACTGTATTCTACTAGCCCTATTTTTATAATCTCCGATAAGATGACTGTATTCTACTAGCCTTATTTTTACAACCTCTAATAAGATGACTGTATTCTACTAGCCCTATTTTTACAACCTTTGATAAGATGACTGTATTCTACTAGCCCTATTTTTATAACATCCGATAAGATGACTGTATTCTACTAGCCCTATTTTTATAACCTCCAATAAGATGGCTGTATTCTACTAGTCCTATTTTTACAACCTCTAATATGAGGACTGTATTCTACTAGCCCTATTTTTACAACCTTTCATAAGATGACTGTATTCTACTAGCCCTATTTTTACAACCTTTCATAAGATGACTGTATTCTACTAGCCCTATTTTTACAACCTCCGATAAGATGACTGTATTCTACTAGCCCTATTTTTATAACCTCCGATAAGATGACTGTATTCTACTAGCCCTATTTTTATAGCCTCCGATAAAATGACTATATTCTACTAGCCCTATTTTTATAACCTCCGATAAGATGACTGTATTGTACTATCCCTATTTTTACAACCTCTGAAGGCTACTTCTGTTGTGTGGCACCACCTATGCGGCATTAAGCAGAGCATTCACTTTATCTATGATCCTATTCTCTATTACAGGGTTGGGGAACCTTTTTTCTGCCAAGGGCCATTTGGGTATTTATAAAATCATTCCGGGGCCGTACAAAATTATCAACTCAAAAATGTGCCTGTTATATTTGGTCAAAAATGTAATGGCTGCCACTGCTTCTCTATGGTGAAGTGAGTGATGTTAGCTAATATTGATGATGTTGCTACTCGCAACTGGTTTTCCAGGTTTGCATCAGTCAGTCTGGAGCGCAGTCAACTTTATGGTGGTAAGTTTTGAAAATAACTGCTGGCGGGTAATGCTGGTGGGTATAGCTGGCTGGTACTGCTGGTGGGTACAGCTGGCTGGTACTGCTGTGGGTACTGCTGGCTCAGGCTGATACTGCTGGCTTGTACTGTGCTGTGGGTACTGCTGGCTGGTACTGCTGGCTCAGGCTGGTACTGCTGGCTAAGGCTGGTACTGCTGTGGGTATTGCTGATTCAATCTGGTACTGTGCTGTAGGTACTGCTGGCTCAGGCTGGTACTGCTGGCTGGTACTGTGCTGTGGGTACTGCTGGCTGGTACTGCTGGCTCAGGCTGGTACTGCTGTGGGTACTGCTGGCTGGTATTGCTGTAGGTATTGCTCTAGTTGGTATTGCTGTGGGTACTGCTGGTTCTGCTGTGCGTACTGCTGGCTCTGGCTGGTACTGCTGTGGGTACTGCTGGCTCTGGCTGGTGCTGCTGTGGGTACTGCTGGCTCTGGCTTATACTGCTGTGAGTACTGCTGGCTCTGGCTGGTACTGCTGGCTCTGGCTGGTACTGCTATGTGTGCTGCTGGTGGGAAATGCTGGCTAGCAGCGGCGCCACGATGGAGGAAGAGGCGATGTTTCCTGTATTGGTCACAGGCGGAGTGCATTTGATATCACTCCACCTGTGACTCACTCAGACTGTCAGAACGGAGCCGGAACTATACAGGAAGCATTGGCTCCGTTCTGGCAGATCAGCTGAGAGACACAGACTCAGCTGCATGGGGGGCCGGACCAAATTACTTTGAGGGCCGCATACGGCCCCCGGGACGTAGGTTCCCCACCCCTGCTCTATTAGGTGCCAATGCCTCCACACATGTGGGTCTGACTTGTGGATAACAAGTGCAGCCCTAATTAAGAGAAGTTGCAATAGAAAATAATTTACACGATTGTGTATTCAAAAGTCCAAGTCCTCGCAGTACTGACATTTTTATTAGGGGCTCAAAATGCATAAAATCACGAATTGAACAGGGACAATCCAGCCTAAATGACTTTGAAACAGGCAACATAACTAAATATGGTGTATTTTAGACTACAAACACAATCTGATTAATTTCACTTAGCACATAACTGCTTTGTGCACTTAGGGTACTGCATGTAATTGATCATTTTTGAGATTTTAAAAAGGACTCAAATAATTATTCTGTTAGGTTGGCCTGTTACCATGTTCTAAGAGGTCAACCAATACAACTACTTTAATTAACCTGTAATAGTGCTGGGACAAAAAGATAACAAGTCTGATCCATGTCATCTGTTAAGAAAACAGAAAATAGGATTCTCAGAAAAAAAGATTGGTACTTTGTTCAGCCTGTTTTACCCAGTTTAAACCCAAATTGTAATAGTCTGAATGTGTTTCCTTCTCTCTGCTCCCTAGGCATAAAAATGCATGCTCGGACAAACCAATCACACATATTTATGCAGGCAGCAAAAAAAATCTTCAAATGCAGGCATAACTCAACTGTTCTTTAAAGTCCCTGACCTTAACCTTTGCTTGGTTAATTAAATCTCTTGGTGTGTGTCAGCCTTATTAGTGCTTACCTTAGTGTGACTGTCCGAGTGTATGTTGGTTTTTGACTGGATGACATCTAAATATAAAATAAAGGGTCAAAGATTAGAATGTTGTTTTTCTCAGTAACCTTTACTTTTTAGGATTCAAGAATGGCAAAATAAATATCCACATATTTGTTTTCCATTTTAGGACATACCTTCCATACTCCTTGCTTCTACTCCAACCCTCATTCACTTCTTCAGTAAACTTCCCTCAATCTTTATCCTCCAAACCCACTGCAAGAGCAATACTAGAGGCCTGTGACTTGGTGATCACTTGATTTTCAGAGCCACCGTTACGTTACCTAAGCTAGCCATACGCATTAATTTCTTTGGTTCAGCCTACAGCCTGAACAAAGGGAATCTAGCAGATTCCTCCATCCACAGTAAACAGCGCGGATGGAAGAATCTTCCCTGTTGGCTATTGTTTTCTGAAAGCCGACTTTGGCATCTGTCAAAATAGCAAAACAGTGCCTGCATCTGATTGGATACAGGTGCTGTTCGGCCTACAATTTTTACAGTTGGCTCCTCTGACAAAAGTCGATTGAACAGTCGACTTTTGTTGAGCTTGGTGGTGCTGACAGGAGCACCCACAGCTCGAATTTCAGCCTTTTCAGCATCAATTGTTATGAATTCAAGCCATGTATGACAGTCTTAGGACTTCAGTTAAAGCAGAACTTTACCCATAACAACTTATTAAAAAATAATGTTGTTTAGCAAGAAACATACATTCCACATTTAATAATTATGCTACCAAAGTGTGTGCTGTAAATTGCTTCCAGCTTTGCACCTGCTTCTTCTTGCTGGAGGCTGCCATTCTTTTAAAGCCGAGAGCCCCTGGACAGCAGTAAATCATAAAGCAGAACTAAACCCATTGATTTAACGGTTTCAAAAAACAGCTATATTCCTGGAATGCAGGGATTGCTAATTGTCACATTTGCTTGTTTCCTCACCCAAACTGTCAAACCATCAAATGGCTGGTGTCATAACTGATCGCATGTGCAGCACTATGGCAGTTGCAGTTTAAACAGAAGCATCTTCCTTGGCTGTAAAGGAGGGTTTAATTCCTCTTTAAGGCTGTCAACAGATCGGCCTTTACAAAAAGCAATGCCTAAAAATAGAGAGCAACTGAGCATGTGCAGAGCAGGTTGAGACAGCGTATTACTGGATTTTAAACAGTATAGACATTTATTTTTAATTTTTTCCATAGCTATACCGGCAAAATGGGCCAGCCTGAAGTGATCTAACAGGACTTAATTTTCTGACTAAAGCCCCACTTTAACTGCTTGCCGACTGCCGCACGACTATTTACTGCGGCGGTCAGCCCCTCACAGGCAGACAAAGCGACGTAGTACTATGTCGCTAGCCTGTGAGGCTCTAGGTGCTTCCTTGCGGTCACGGACCCCCCCCACGCGTGTGCCCGGTGGACCCGATGTCCGCCGGGCACTCGCGTTCGTCCGTTACACCAGAAGAAAGGCAGGCGGCTAATGTAAACAAAGCCGCCTGTCATTCTTCCCTGTGTAAGAATGGAGATCACACGGTTCTACTATGTAGGACCGTTGATCTCTGTTCTTACACTAGTAGCCACAGCCAATCACAGTTAGAAACACGCCCCTAGGGACACACTTAACCCCTCCCTCTCCAATAAAGTTAACTCCTTCACTGCCAGTGTCATTTTTACAGTAACAGTGCATATGTATAGCACTGATTACTGCAGTAATGGCACTGGTAACCCCAAAAGTGTCAAAAATGTCAGTCAAGGGTCCTTTCTGTCCGCCGCAATGTCGCAGTCCCGCAAAAAAAAATCTCAGATCGCCGCCATTACTAGTTAAAAAAAACAACAACAAAAATGACAAAAATCTTTCCCTTAGTTAGTAAATGCAATAACTTTTGCGCAAACCAATCAAAATATGCTTTTTGCGATTTTTTTTACTAAAAATATGTAGCATAAAACAAATTGGGCTAAAATGTTAAAAAATTTTCATTTTTAAATTTTTTTGGGGGGGAATTTCATATAAATAAATGTGAAAAATATTGTTATTTTTGCAAAATTGACGCTCTTTTTTTGTTTATAGCGCATGATCAAAAAATCGCACAGGTGATCAAATACCACCAAAAGAAAGCTCTGTTTGTGGGAAAAAAAGGACGTCAAATTAGTTTAGATACAGCGTCGCATGACCGCGCAATTATCCGTTAAAGTCACGCAGTGCCGAATCGCAAAATAGGCCCTGGTCAGGAAGGGGGTAAAATCTTCTGAGGCTTAAGTGGTTAACCAGTTGCCGACCACCCACCGCAATTGTATGTCAGTCGCGCACGGGGCTAGGTGGCGCGCGTGCACCCGCCATCCCTGAGTTGTGCTGATTCGGTTCAGAACCGATCAGTCATCAGGTCCAGCCAATGATTTTTGGCCTGGACCTGGTGATCGGTTCTGACCAATTGCAGAGCGTCCTGTGCCTGTGTAATGTAAACACAGGCACAGGAGATTATGCAATCTTCTCTCCTGGAGCTCTTTTCGGTTCCAGCATAAGAGAAGATAGCATCAACTGTGAGTACACAAGCACTACACTGACACCAGTACACATAGGCACATATCTAACCCCCTAATCACCCCCCAGTTAACCCTTACACTCCCTGTCACAGTGTCACTATATACAGTATAAAGATAGATAATTTACTGATCACTGTATTGGTGTCACTCATGACTTCAGTTAGTGTGAGAGGCAGTTAGTGGTAGATAGCGGCAGTCCCAGATTGGTTAGAGTACCCACCATACATCCCCTAATAAAGATTTAACCCCCCGATAACCCCCAGTTAACCCCTTCATTGCTCTATCTCAGTGTCCCTATTATAGTGTACAGATCTTTTTTCTGATCATTGTATTAGTCTCACAGGTGACATCAGTTAGCGTTAATGTTAGTTAGCATCAATCCAGGACAGCGTCAGACTGCCCGCCGAATATTTAGTGATACATTTTAACCCTTTGATTGATCTTTGATCAGATCAGAACTATACTAGCATCCCCAATAGTTTAGGATAGTGTTCCCAAAACACAGCGTTAGCAGAATCAGCCCCGACACCTGCCAGCACCTGCATTTAGCCCCTCTGCCCATCCCCCAAGAAGTACAGAATCAGCAGATTACTGTCACTTCTGATACACAGCACACTAAACCGCAGCGTTAGCAGAGTTAGGCCTGATCTCTGCTAGCGCTAGCAGTTACATTTTTTGACAACCAGGTGTTTTTTTACCTGTGAGCCACACTAGGTACCAATACATTTATTGGCCAAAATGTCCAAACAGAGGTACACTAATGAAGAGGCCTACACGATGCTGAGCATGACAGATGAGAGCTATGGGCAAGCCTCACTGTCAGAATCAGGCTCAGTATTCAAACCTGTAGAAAGCAGCGGCACCCTGACAGATAGCTGTGACGACGGAGTAGTGGTCTCTGCTGAGGTCAGGCATACCCAACCCTGTTCTTCTGTTGCTGAGGTGCAACAATCGCATGGTTCTTATATGCAGCAGAGTGTCGGCACTAGTGCCGCTCAACCTTCTGGTGAACTGCAAGCACCAGCGGCCTAGTACATCCTGGTCATAGTCAAACCAGCACTGCAGTAACACTTGGTGACATGGCGAGTCCCATAAGTGCAGTTCAAGCTGGTGCGGTGGCTAGCACAAGTAGTATCCCGCAGCCACCAATAATTCGAAGACAGGCCCATAGAGTCCATAGTGTCCTTCCTGATGCGCTTGCAAATCCTGATTGGGAGCCCACTACTTCTGCATTCACTGGCCAACCTGTAATTCAGGTGGAAACAGCCGATTTGACTCCCATTGGTTTTTATGAGCTGTATTTCACGGAAGATCTGTACAGATTGTACAGCTCTATTGTGGACCAAAGCAATTTTTATGCCAATCAGTTCATTGCCGCGAATCCAAATTTGACCCTTACCAGAGAATTTGCATGGAAACGTATCACGGTTTCCAAATTTAAAACCTTTCTGGGCCTATCCCTCCTCATGGGCATTGCTAAAAAGAGTGAGTTGTGGTCATATTGGTCTACTGACCCAATTCATCATATGCCTGTGTTCTCTGTTCCCATGGCCAGGACTAGATACGAGCAAATCTTATCATTCATGCACTTTAGTGACAATGGACTATGTCGTCCTCGGGGTGACCCTGTATAGGACTTTTTAGTCACCTTTTTGATTCTGGAACTGGCGCATGTGGCACCGTGTGACCCAATCACTGGAGCTTCCCCCAAAGGCTTGTAGATTCCTCACTTAGACGGGGGGGAAAGAGCCTGCTTGAAGTGTAATAAATTGCTTGCAATAAAATGGAGAGACACACGGAATCTTTTAGTTCTATCCTCCATTCACGCAGATAAAACAGTCCAAATTGCAAGGGCGACTGGTTTTGTTGAGAAGCCCCTCTATGTCCATGAATACAAGCTTAACATGGGAATGGTGGACATCAACGACCAGATGATGGCGCTGTACTTAATTGCCCATAAGGCCAGATGCTGGTACAAGAAAGTGTCTGTATACCTATTCCAATTGGCTCTGCTGAACGCTTATGTGCTATACAAAGCGTCAGGAAGAAGTGGAGCCTCCCTAAAATTCCAGGAAGAGATTATCATAGCCCTTCTGTGTCCAGAAGGTGCTGTGGCCCAAATTCACAATCCAGATGCAGTGAGCCGGCTGCATGAGAGGCATTTTCCGGTTGTCCTCCCTGGTACCCCTACCTAAAGAGCAACCCAAAGAAGATGTTGTGTCTGTAGAAAACGCAGATATAGACGTGACACCTGCTATTTTTATCCCTCCTGTCCTGGCCAACCTTGTTTCTGCATTGGGGACTGTTTCCGTCGCTACCACACACTAGTAGAATATTAGTATAGGGTACAGCATGGCACAGTCTAGGGCACACTTTCACACAGGGTCTCGAAAGATATTAGATGAGAGACCCTTTACAGGTTCAAAAAAAGTGTAAAATAAAGTTACAAAAAATAAATAAAAGTTTTTTTTTAAAAAATGTCATTGATTAGATTATAACTATACCAGCGTCCCCAAAATAGTTGTCGTTTTATTAGTTGAGTTAATTTTCTGTACTTACTTTTCTTTTATTGTACTTTATTATATACTGCTATACTGTAATGTTTTATTGTTACTTTTTTTCATTGTTAACTATAGTTTTCTTTGCAGATACCATCATTCTACTGTTATACTGTACTGTATGCTATTATAATGTAATGTTTTATTGTTGCTTTGTTTTTCATTGTTAACCATAGTTTTCTTTGCAGATACCACCATTCTACTGTTTTACTGTACTGTATACTATTATATTGTAATGTTTTATTGTTACTGTGTTTTATTGTAAACCATTGTTTGCTTTGCAGGTACACCCATCAGCTGCACCACTGATTTGTTTATTCTGGCAGCAACAGTGTTTGCTCTCAGCACATACGTAAATCGATTATTGCAGCACTGTAGGAGGTGATTTCACCTCAGCAGGTAAAGAAAAAGAGCATATATGGAGAAGCATAGGGGATGGGGTGGACACAGAGAGCAGATCTCCCCTATGCTTCACCATATATTTTTTAGCACTTTTCTTGGCAGAGATTTCGTCATTCACATTGATCCATGTGAATGGAAGAATCTGCTATGTTCTTTTTTTTCATTCAGCCCATGGGCTGAACGAAAAAAAAGAACATTGCATGTATGCCCATCATTAGAAGTGGGTGGTTGCTGGGAGGTCTAATGGTGGGCATAGCACACACTTTCTGGCAGAGATTTCTTCATCCACATCAATCAATGTGAATAAAGGAATCTGTAAGGCTCTCTTTTTTCATTCAGCCCACAGGCTGCATGGAAAAAAAAGAACCTAATAATATATGCCCAACAAGGACCAGCAATGTACTAGTACATCGCTGGACTTTGAGTGGCCATCACAGGATGATGCCTGCAGATTTAGGCATCATCTTGATATTGTTTTTTAAAGCCAGCGGTTGGCTTTAACGTAAAAGCAATTCTATCAAGTAATTAGCCGCTAGACTGCTTTTACAAGCAGTGGGAGGGGACCCCCCCTCACGCCGCCTTTCACGGTTTTCTCAGGCTCTGCTGTCCCACCGGGTAACCCGAGACTGCAGCCAGTGGTTCCGTCAGCTGACCATAGAGCTGATTGGAGACCAGAATGGCTCCAGTCATCTCTATTGCCTAAGATACCGGAAGGTATGAGCATTTCATGACTTTGGTTTCGCCAGATATAAACAGCGCCACTGGGAAATTGGGAAAGCATCTTATTACACCAATCTTGGTGTGGTCAGATGCTTTAAGGGCAGAGGAGAGATGTAGAGTCTAATAGACCCCAATTTTTTTTAAAGAGAGTACGTGTCACTACTTATTGCTTTATTATTGCTTATATAATTGCTATATATAGGGGGATATGTAAATTCCCTGTGATAACAATAAAAAAGATTTAAAAAAAAAATGAAAAGGAAGGTGCCAAATAAAATAATAAATAATAATAATAAAAAATTCAAGCACCCCTGTCCTCCGTGTTTGCGCGCAAAGGCGAACGCAAGCATCAGTCTGGTGTCATATGTAAACAGCAGTTACGACATGCATGTGAGGTATTGCCTCGAATGCCAGATCGAGGGCAATAATTCTTGCAGTAGACTACCTCTGTAAATCTAAAGTGGTAACCTGTAAAGGCTTTTGAAATTGTACGTAGTTTGTTGCCGCTGCACAGGCGTGCGCAATTTTAAAGCATGTCATGTTTGGTATCTATGTACTCAGCATGAGATCAACTTTTATGTTTTACCAAACAATTTGGCAATATATAGTATATTTGTGCGTTAAATTAAAAAAAAGTGTTTTTATTTTAACAAAAAATAGTGTTTGGAAGATTTCTGCGCAAATACCGTGTGACAAAAAAAACTGCAACACCCACCATTTTGTTCTGTAGGGCCTCTGCTTTAAAAAAATATAAATAATGTTTAGGGGTTTAAAGTCATTTTCTATAAAAAAAAAAAAAACTTTTCATGTAAACAAAAAGTGTCAGAAAAGGCTTGGTCTTCAAGTGGTTAGAAGAGTGGGTGATGTGTGGCATAAACCTCTAATATTGGGCATAAAATGCCAGGACAGTTCAAACAACCCCCAAATTACCCCTTTTTGGAAAGTAGACACTCCAAGCTATTTCATGAGAGACATGTTGAGTCCATGGAATATTTCAAATTTTGCCACAGGTTTCAGGAAAATTACAAGTTTTTTTTTTCTTTTTACACAAAGTTTTCACTAAATTATATATTGCTCACACATGCAGTGGTGTATTTAGGTTTTGTGCTGCCCTAGGCCTGACTAAACTCGACCCAACCCCTTCCTGTCAAAGCCACACCCCTTCCTGTTTAAGACCCCCTGTCATCTGCAAACCACACCCCTTCCTCTTTAGGCTTCACCAATGCAGCGGCTGGTGTGAATGGACCCTAAGCTGTGTTGAGAGGCTTTTGCTGGCTTCAAGTAGGTTTTCCATACCTGTGCAAGTCTATTGGAATGCAAAATCCATTCTGAATGATCACTGAAACATCTAAAACTGATGTCAGAACAAATGCCAATGTTAAGTGATAATAAAAGCACTTCCAGTGGTGGAAGTGCTCATATTCACCTGCTAAAATATCCCTAAATGACATCACATTGGGCCAGCAGATAGGGTTAGACTAAATCCATATTTGTTGATTATTGAACATACAGCGCTGATCTGACAACACAGGTACCGCTCTTGCCTGTCAGTGCCACTTATCCCAGGAGGAACACTGGGGATGGGGACCTGCCCAACTAAAGTTCCATTTGAAGGTGGTCATGTGACATTCACAATCCAGTTTAATAGTCAAAGCATTAGGACTCAGTCAGGCCAAAAATGACCCCAAAATATGTCAACACACAGACTAAAAGATCTTTTACTTGTGTATGTTTAATTGAAATACATTTTGCTAAATAAAACAGGATTAACTGGCATTAAGATGTTCCTATAGAGAAAAACCTATAACAGGTTGCAAACCTTATGAAGCTTTACTTCTCATCTAGAAGACTAAAAAAACCCGGTATGCCGCAGAGGAGGGTAGGCGGAGTATTAGGCTGCTAAGCCCTGCTGTCAATTCCATACTTACTAGTATTGGCGGCTGCCAGTTGTATTAAGTGCAGCCTCTGGTCTGTCCAAATGTCAGGCCAATGATTGGCCGCCAGCCACTATTATCATACAGGCAGTAGTGCGGCCGCTTTATGGGGCGCCAGACCGATTTGCCTCCTAGGGCCTGCCACCCGGCCCATAAGACTGGCTCTACAATAAAAGTGTAGCGCAAGCGGTGGGGACTATTTTCATGCAGGAGGCGGGAGGAGACTGTTTTTTTCATGCGGGGTGGCTTTTTTGCTGCTCCCCTGCAAAGTGCCGCCCTAGGCCTGGGCCTTGTTGGCCTAGGCCAAGATAGAGCGCTGCACACATGCCCTACATTCCGAAGACGTAAATTTTTGATGACACAAAGCGTCAAGGTGAGCCGCACGTAGTCTCGTTTTCAGTGTGGCACGTGGAACGCATACCACGTCATACCCGGAAGCCCCGTGCAGCAAGCGGGCGGAAGCAAAGTTGCGTCCCGCAAGGCTCCCTGGCTGTATGCTTTGAGCGGTCTTCCACTATACCTGTACCACCAAAGTTTTATTTGTATTCATTTGTATTTAGCAATTGTCGCATCTCTGTTTAATACATATTTTTTATAAAATAAATACGGATTTTTAACTACTACACCATGAGGAGTGAGATATTTGTGCTTTAAAATACTCACCTATAGGAGCATCCAGGACCACTCGGGCACGGATGGCTGGGACCCCCGCTGGATACTTACCTACAACTTTTTACCTTGCATTATTTGCACATTTTTGCACAATTTTTTTTTTTATTTTTTTTTATTTTTTACCTTGCATTATTTGCACATATAATATTGGAAATCATTATCATATGAACTGTGTTATATTTATATATTGATTTTCATGGTATATGTATATATTTTATACTGCACTGACTGCAAAGTCACACCAAGTATAACACTTGCACCTTAATCTGGTTTACAGGTATAGATAAGTGCATAGTAATCAACACAGGGATTAGGAGATAACAGATTGTCTCATTTCATAAATGATTTAATTCACCTAAAAGGACATGCTCTGTGGGTAATATTTCTCATATTACCAACACTCCACATATGTGAAATGACACCCCAAAATACATTCTGCTGCTTCTCCTGAGTACAGTGAAAAAGCTGAGTACAGTGAAACCACATGTGTGAGACTTTTTGGGAGCCTAGCTGTGTACAGGACCCCCGAAAACCAATCACCACCTTCAGGTTTTCTAAGGGCGTAAATTGCTTATTTTACTGCCTCACTACCTTTCACAGTTTCGGAGGCCCTGAAATGTTAAGATAGCACAAAACCCCCCAAATGACCCCATTTTGGAAAGGAGACACTCCATGTTATTTGCTGAGAGACATGTTGAGTTCATGGAAAATTTTATATTTTCCCACAAGTTTCAGGAAAATTACAAAAATGTTTTTTTTCTCTTTTTTTTTTTTTTACACAAAGTGGTCACTTAAATGATATATTGCTCAAACATGTCATGGCTATATGTGAAATGACACCCAAAAATACATTCTGCTACTTCTCCTTAGTATGGGAATACCACATGTGTGAGACTTTTTGGCAGTCTAGCCACGTACAGGACCCCGAAATCCTATCACTGCTTTAAGGCTTTCCAAGGGCGTAAGTTGTTGATTATACTCCTGACTACCTATCACAGTTTCAGGGGCCATTAAATGCCAAGATAGCACAAACTCCCCCAAATGACCCCTTTTCAGAAAGTAGACACCCCAAGGTATTTGCTAAGAGGCATGGTGAGTATTTTGCAGCTCTCATTTGTTTTGGAAAATGAAGAAGGAAAAGAATAATGTATTTTGTTTTCTTTTTCAATTTTTTTAAAACATTGTGACAAAAAGTGAGATCTGCAAAATACTCAACATGCCTCTCAGCAAATAGCTTAGGGTGTCTACTTTCCGAAAAGGGGTCATTTAGGAGGGGGGTTGTGCTATCTTTGCATTTCATGGCCTCCAAAACTGTCATAGGTAGTGAGGAGTGAATCAACAATTTACGCCCTTGGAAAGCCTGAAGGTGGTGATTGGTTTTCGGGGTCCTGTACACAGCTAGACTGCCAAAATGTCTCACACATGTGGTATACCAGTACTCTGGAGAAGCAGCAGAATGTATTTTGGGGCATCATTCACATATACCAATGGCATGTGTGAGTAATATATTATTTAAGTGACAACTTTGTGTAAAAAAAAAAAAAGAATTTTGCAATTTTCCCGAAACTTGTGGCAAAATATAAAATATTCCATGGACTCAACATGCCTCTCAGCAAATAGCTTAGGATGTCTACTTTCCAAAAAAGGGCCATTTTGGGGTTTTTTTTCATGCTCTCTGTAACTGTGATAGGTAGTGAGGAGTGCATGAAGGAGGAGATTGGTTTTCGGGGTCCTGTACGCAGCTAGACTGCCAAAAAGTCTCATGCGTGAGGTTTCCCCATACTCAGGAGAAGCAGCAGAATGTATTTTGGGGTGTAACTCCACATATACCCGTGGCATGCGTGAGCAATATATAATTTCAATGACAACTTTGTGTAAAAAAAAAAAATATATATATATATATATATATATATATATATATATATATATATATATATGTATATTTGTCATTTTTCAAACACCTGTGACAAAAACATTTAATATTCAACGGGCTCAAAATGCCTTTCAGGAAATTCCTTGGGGTGTCTACTTTCCAAAAAGGGGTCATTTGGGGGGGGGGGGGGGAATTGTACTACCCTGCCATTTTAGCACTTCTAAAAATGAGTCAGAAAGTAAAAGCTGCCTACATTCCAGTATATAAACCATAGTCGTAGACGCTATAACTTTTGCGCAAACCAATAAATATATGCCTATTGAGATTTTTTTTATCAAAGACATGTATCTAAATACATTTTGGCCTAGATGTATGACAAAAATTTGAGTTTATTGGATATTTTTTATAAGAGAAATTTGAAAATTTGATTTTTTCTCAAAATGTTCGACCTTTTTTCATTTAAATTACAAAAAAAAAACAAAAAACCCAGAGGTGATCAAATACCACCAATATAAATCTCTATTTGTGGGAAAAAAAAGGACATCAATTTTGTTTGGGTATAGCACTGCATGACTGCGCAATTACCAGTAAAGTCACGCAGTGCCAAATTGCAAAAAATGGCCTGGTCATTAACTGGGTAAAACCTTCCGGTCCAGAAGTGGTTAAGAAAGATTACCACTACAGAACAACCACCGCGTAGTACTACAAAGGCTGCAGAGCCTGACCATGAAATAACCACATGGAAACTCCCATGTACACGGATGAATAAAAGTGAACTCAGTGGCCACCCAATGACTGCAGCATACTGTACATATATTTAAGACTGTAAGGTCTAACGAGCAGGACCCACTGATTGAATTATGTTGTAACTGCAATGCCTTTATTTTTTAAAGTGCTGTGCAAATTGTTTGCCCTATATGAATCCTGAATAATAATAATAATACATATGCAGACATGGTCAGGAGGTTCAGTTGTTAGACAAAACCCTATAAAGGGGAAGTGATTTTACTGACAGACCGCAGAGTGGTTGTTGCTGCCAAATATGGCAATAAAAACATCTCACATTTTGTTCACTTCCTGGGATTTTCACTATAGTCTCTAATGTTTACAGAAATAATGTGAAATGCAAAAAAAAAAAAAACAAATACAGCAAGCAGACAGATCTGTGGGTAAAAATGATCACATTGTTAATAAGAAAGGATTAGGATAAAAGACCAGATGTGCAAACTGCAAACATTTTGCTAATTATTTTTGTCATAATCACTTCTTTCAGAAATCAAGCATAGGTTTTTGGACCTTTCTAGGTTAGACAATATGGAGGAGAGGAGGCATCAACATAGAGCATGGTGAGTGGCTGAGGACGTTGCTTACCTGGGCAGTCAACCAGAACATCCCATAATGTCTGTGTGGATTTGTAAAGCAGTCAGGGTAAGCTACAGTAGTGTCCTGGTAAATTTTGTCAAGTAGTGAGGCTTAACTCAGGAATTCACAGCCATGTTAACAGTATGGATGGAGGAATCGCTGCTGCGGGCTATTGTATTCAGGCAGCCAATTTGAGATCACACAAAATGTGTGGTTCCACAACTTTACCTAGCCACAGATTAATCTACCTGGCATTGAGTCTGTTTCTTCTTACTTTCCAACCATGACAGCTAGTGGGAAGTTGTAAGGGACCTTTGGGTTCCCAGCATCCCACTCAAGTTTTGGCTGTATGAAGCCCTTCTGTCTCCCTGTCTGACACCTCCTGGCTTTTGGGTGGAGCACACCTGTCCCCATAATGGAGCCCTGAGCTATGATCAGGTCTTTAAATATAAAGGGTGTGCACATCTGCACACAAACAGCTCGTCACACACAGCTCGTCAGTCTCCTGTAAGACCTGGGCACCAGGCTGGAGGCTTCATCCCTCCCAATATCCTCTGAAGAGTCCGAACTCCAGAACCCAGTCTGGGAATACCAAAACCTGGAGAAAGCTGTAAGATCAACTTTATTCACTCAGTACAGAAACTCTAGAGCAGGGGCAGACTGGCAACTTTCGGCCCAGGGGACAAGCACAAGCCAGAGGCCCATGGTGCAGCGACTCGGCCCCCTCCCACTTTTCCTTCACTCCCCCCTCCTCCTCTCCAAATCCTCCTCCTGACCCCCATTCCAAGCTGAAGCTCTGCTCCAGATACTCTCTTATTGACTGGCTGAATCTGGGTTCCCTACCTGTCCAGCAGGGGTAGGTTGGGGGAAGCTGAGACAGCTTGATTGGGGCTGGCTGGGGCAGAAGAGTCTCCAGTGGGGTATGGAACTGGCCTCTGCTCAGACACAGTTTACACCATATGTGCTGGGGGGAGGCCTGCGCTCTGTCCTTGTCTTCAACCCGCACTCAGTAGTGGGGACTTTTTAGTTCTTTTCACCAGGAATCCTTTAAGCATGTCTGTGGCAGAAGCGGTGCAGCCTTTTTACAGGACATCAGAACGGCCCAGGGGGCAGTTGCCCCCCTGCCCTCTGGCCCAGTCCTCCCCTGCTCTAGAGCTCCGCATTCGTGAGAACCCTGTGTCGTTTTTGCCTACTTTTACACAGTGACAGTTTCTTACACTGGGACAAGAGTCCTTTAGAGACTATGCTATGCAGCCATGTTGCCCTGATTGAGTCACAAAAACTATTGCTCTGAAGAGTCCATGTTTGTTCAGCTTTCAGATTTATGTGCAGATATTCCTATTCCTAATGCACTGTATGCATATTTGTTGCCATCTTGAACCTGTTTTGCATTTTTGCTTCTCACTGCAGTTTTTGTCTGATCATTCAGCCGATTACCCATTCTGTTAAACCACTTGCCAACATGAGCTGTTTTTCAAACTCTTACATTTAGTTCAATAATAGGTTCCTGTCTCTGTAAGGGGTACAGGTTGAACTGGTGGTGGCAGAAGTAAACCATTCATGAGACATAGACACCAGAAACAATCGAAGTAGGTCAGCAAGACAATAAACAAACACTTGTACAGCAAGTCGATAACAAAAAACAAACAAAACAACTGCTAGTCTGAGCCGTTAAATAAACCTATGTCAGTTCTTAACTAACAGGGTATCCCCTAATAGGTTCCCCAAACAAACAGGCAGCACATGTAACCTTTTAGGCTAGGTTTCCACTAGTGCGGCTACGAAGTCGTGCTACTTCTAGCACGACTTCGTAGCAAAAGTAAACCGCGGCTTCAGTTAGACTTGTCCCTCATATATAGAGGGAAGTCGCGCTCAAAAGTAGTACACGATTTACTTTTGAGGTCGCGGCAACTGAAGCCGCGGCAGTGGAAACGGGCCCCATTGAAAACAATGGGTTTTGACTTGCTGTGCGACTTGACATGTGTCAAGTCGCACCGCAAGTCGCACTAGTGGAAACCGAGCCTTAGTGTTCTGTCAGCAGTCAGCTTTTCAGCGAGCAGCAGGCTCTCACAACAGAGGGTTTGGGAGAGAAACCCCCCAGTATCAGTATGTTTAAGGGCTGAGGTCAGCTATAAAAAGTCACCTGAAATAATAATGAGGTCTGGCTAACAGGTAGGAGATGGACCTAGGGATAAAGGCTTTATACCTTCCAAAGCTCTACAAAGTCTCCAGACTCCAGAACCCATGCCAGAATTTAACCAAAATAAAAAGCAAAAAAGTTTGCTTTATTCATAACAAACAAATTCTGGAGCCTCTCATTATGTGTAGGTGAGAAACCTAGGTGACAAACCATCCACAATCCTGCCATCCATCGCCTCACTATATACAGTGGGTACGGAAAGTATTCAGACCCCCTTAAATTTTTCACTCTTTGTTATATTGCAGCCATTTGCTAAAATCATTTAAGTTCATTCTTCTTCCTCATGAATGTACACATAGCACCCCATACTGACAGAAAAACACAGAATTGTTGACATTGTTGCAGATTTATTAAAAAAGAAAAACTGAAATATCACATGGTCCTAAGTATTCAGACCCTTTGCTGTGACACTCATATATTTAACTCAGGTGCTTTCCATTTACTTCTGATCATCCTTGAGATGGTTCTACACCTTCATTTGAGTCCAGCTGTGTTTGATTATACTGATTGGACTTGATTAGGAAAGCCACACACCTGTCTATATAAGACCTTCCAGATCACAATGCATGTCAGAGCAAATGAGAATCATGAGGTCAAAGGAACTGCCTGAAGAGCTCAGAGACAGAATTGTGGCAAGGCACAGATCTGGCCAAGGTTACAAAAAGATTTCTGCTGCACTTAAAGGTTCCTAAGAGCACAGTGGCCTACATAATCCTCAAATGGAAGACGTTTTGGACGACCAGAACCCTTCCTAGAGCTGGCCGTCCGGCCAAACTGAGCTATCGGGGGAGAAGAGCCTTGGTGAGAGAGGTGAAGAAGAACCCAAAGATCACTGTGGCTGAGCTCCAGAGATGCAGTCAGGAGATGGGAGAAAGTTGTAGAAAGTCAACCATCACTGCAGCCCTCCACCAGTCGGGGCTTTATGGCAGAGTGGCCCGACGGAAGCCTCTCCTCAGTGTAAGACACATGAAAGCCCGTCTGGAGTTTGCTAAAAACACCTGAAGGACTCCAAGATGGTGAGAAATAAGATTCTCTGGTCTGATGAGACCAAAATAGAACTTTTTGGCCTTAATTCTAAGCGGTATGTGTGGAGAAAACCAGGCACTGCTCATCACCTGTCCAATACAGTCCCAACAGTGAAGCATGGTGGTGGCAGCATCATGCTGTGGGGGTGTTTTCCAGCTGCAGGGACAGGACTTAAACCCAATTGAGCATCTCTGGAGAGACCTAAAAATGGCTGTCCACCAACGTTTACCATCCAACCTGACAGAACTGGAGAGGATCTGCAAGGAGGAATGGCAGAGGATCCCCAAATCCAGGTGTGAAAGACTTGTTGCATCTTTCCCAAAAAGACTCCTGGCTGTATTAGATCAAAAGGGGGCTTCTACTAAATACTGAGCAAAGGGTCTGAATACTTAGGACCATGTGATATTTCAGTTTTTCTTTTTTAATAAATCTGCAACAATGTCAACAAATAGACATTTAATACATGACAAAGGATTCCCAGAAAACTAAGCTAAAGGGATAGCACTGCAAAAACAGCCTGCTTTAAAGCTTGTTTTGGCCCACTGAGGCTTCAGACTAAGTCATTCAATAAGGGATGAATCATTACAAAGTTGCCAACATTTGAAAAAAAAATTCCAGGAACACTTTGCAGCACAGCTATCAATTACCACACCCACTTCCCCGAAGCTCCGCCCACTCTGCATAATTAATCTCCGCCTACTTATCATCAGATTATAGGGTCTACTCAATAAAGAGAGAATTACAGGAAATTGAAAAGGGAATTTAAAACTTAAGGCCAAAGTGGCAGAGTTGGAATAATTCTCCCATTCAGCTGCACTACTTCTGCCTAAAGTTTAAAATTCTCATCAAAATTCCCTGCAATTTTAAAGTGTCAAATGTGCTCAGGTGTGACCATACAAAAAATGTAATATCTAAATATAAATAAAGTGCAAGGTGTTTATAAGTACGATAAAACCTAATTATACTATATACTATATAATTATGTTTTTCTTTTTTTTTTTACTCTCTTGCTGACAGAGTCCATAGAAATAAAAAGAAAAACTCCAAATGTGACAATATAAAGAATATAGATGTATACAGATCAGGCAGGATGTGTGATGGAGTCAGGTAGGAGCTCTTCCTGTGACACCATGTATACAGATCAGGCAGCAGCGCCACTATTGTGGAGGCTCTTGAGGTGAGGATTATGAATAGCACTGCTTGGTGATTACCTGTACACTCCTATTCTTCTAGATCACGGGTGGCAAACACAAGGCCCGCAGGCCAAATCCGGCCCGCCGGCCTTTTCATGCGGCCCGCGTAGCGGCCGCTGCCTGCCACCTCTTTATTACTTTCTCGCACACAAATACATTCTCCGGCGCCGCCTGTGTTTGTGCGCATGCGCGGCCGGCCGGTCTCCAAGGAGGCCTCTCGCGCTCCCTCTGTCCTAGCGGAGCCGGCTGATTGAGCTGAGCGCATGCCCGGCTGGCCAGTCTCCTGCTCTCTCTCCTCAGTCCCTCTAGTGGCGCCGGCTATTAGTGTCAGTGTTTTTTTTTCTGTCAGTGAGCTGCACCCTGAGAGCGGGCTTTTTGCCCAATACACAGGCATGGGTTTACCAGAGCTGGGACAGATAGGAAGGTAAGAGAAAGCACGGATGTGAGGTTTTTTTGGGGCGGCCAGGGTGGGGTGGTGAGGGCTGTGGAGGCAGGCGGGGCTCATGAGCCCCGTACTCCGTACCCAGCGCACGCAAAAACTCTGCACGCAACCTCGCACTCCTGAACTCCGCACGCAACCCCGCACTCCTGAACTCCGCACGCCGTACGCAACCCCGCACTCTGTACCCAGCGCACTCCTGAACTCCGCACTCTGTACCCAGCGCACTCCTGAACTCCGCACTCTGTACCCAGCGCACTCCTGAACTCCGCACTCTGTACCCAGCGCGCTCATGAACCCCATACTCCGTACAACCGGCCCTTTGAGGGCAACTATATTGCTGATGCGGCCCCCAATGAATTTGAGTTTGACACCCCTGTTCTAGATTAAAGCAATATGGCAGGGCTGACACCCCCAGCATTGTGTATCACCATATGGAACCATACACTGTCCAATTCTATGGAGAGCAGACAGGACTGGAATACATCTCAGGCGGGTGTTGGGGTGGCTCTTTAATACCCCTCCTCAGCACAAAAAGCACCCAACATCTCCCCTCAGATAATAGGCCGCCATGATCCCCACCTAATCCCCTTCCCACCCCCCAGTGTCACTCACCACGGGCCCTGGTACTCCTCTCCCTGTCTGTAATCTCCATACAGCTGACTTCCGCCTCTTCCCGCGTCATCACCGCCCCTCACCGAACACTGGCATCCCACTACTGAAGGCTGCGCTAACCTCCAATCCCGCACTCATCCTTGTGTGCTGTCTCCAGAGTGAAGGCCATTATTGAGAAGTCCGTTCTTGACACTTTAACACCGGCAGAGGGAGGTGTTTAGAGTTAAGGACTGCTTAAGTCAGGAAGTGTCAGAGGGGCCAACGTGAGTGGAGGGCAGAGTGGAGGGTCAATACGTATAGGGGAGTACAAAAAAAAATGGTAACGGGCCAGGACAAAGTAAATTACCCGGGACAGGCTCCTATTGCCCGGGATTGTCCCGGAAAAAAACGGGACAGTTGGCAGGTATGTTATTACAATGATCATAATTGTGCCTGTAAATTTCCACCAGAGAAATTAAATTCTTGCCACAAAAGGCTAATTTTATAAAACTTTACATAAGTATATGGATCTTTATCTTCAATTTTTTATTTCAGAACTAAAAAAAGTCGCTTGTTTTCAAAAAACAATCCTTGCCCTGGGATGTTAGCTTTGTGCTTTTTTTTAAATGATGGTAAAGAAAACCCGTGAAAAGAAGCTGAGCTGAGAACTCCCCCTACTGGCTAAACAAATACACAATATTAATATGCAAAACTTCATATTTAGTTTGAGAGAAAATATGTAAAAAGGAGCTGAAAACGCCACCTACTGCATATTTCAACAATATTTCATATTTAAAGAATATAAAGACAATATGTACAAACCCACAGAAAAAATGCTTAACCTGAGAAATATAATCTAGTTATGCATTTATGAACTAGGTAAATATCTTAGCTACATTATTTTTTTGGGCTAGGTACACTTTTAGCAAGTATAGAAAATTCCTGCTGATCTTGCCAGAAATGCAGTGTTTTTGTAACTTCAAGAAAACTGGACTGAAATCTCAAACAATGTTACAAGTCTTCCATGCTATCTCCTGTAAACATAAACGCCTTGCCATCCCTCATGAAATGGAGATAAAGATAAGAAGGGGTTTTTGTAGTCCAAATCAGGATAAAAGCCTAGGGTGAAAATGCTGCTTCCCCATAGATATAATGGTGTATGTGAGCGTTGTCACTGTAGAACAGGAAGTATGGTACTAGTAGATGGAAAGGGATGGTCGGTACTTAGGATGACATCCAAAAAAAAAAAAATATTCCTTTATTGAAAAGACATGTACAGTACTGTAAAATCAGCCCACATGTTTCGGGGGTTAAAGTAAAACTAAAGGCAACATTTATTTTTTATTTTTTGGACAGTGTGGAGGTGGATTAGAACACCTGTCTGTGCCCCCCGTTAGGGAGATCCACCCTCTCTATTTATCCTGTTTACCATTATCATTGAAAGTGAAATTGGAGGAAAATCCCAAATTTGGGGTTGTCCCCAGAAAAGTAATAGAGGGGTATTCTTCCAACGGGGACACTAGTTCTGGTGACCTGGGGGTCCCCAAGGGAATTCCTTTATTTTCAGTGATTTCCTCTCACTGCCTGTTTTGGCTTTGGGACAGGAAGTGAAGGGAAATCTCCCCAATAGGACACAGATGGCAAAAAGTAAACTGACAGGGGTTATAACCGTCCCGTACTCTATCCAAAATGGAAAAAAAAATTACATTTTTGTTTTTGGGTTTAGAAATACTTTTTTATAATTCAGTTTTTAATTCAGTGTGTTTTTTAATGAAAACCCTACAACCTATCCGTAACTAGCCCACAATATCTTAAACAAAGAGTAAATAAACATTTTTACTGTACATATACTAGTAAATTTGTAGACTAGTAATGCTAGAAAAAGGGACCTGCCTGTATGAGCACTGATGCCAGAAAGTAATAGATGGTCTAATTTCTGCTGCTCCGCCTTCCTTTTGTTATCATTCTCTTTCTTCATTTCTTGGAGAAGAGATATATGCCCATCTACAGGATAGAAACAATACAATCAATGTTAAGTTATTTCAATAAAGGAGTCATTTTCTGTTAGCCTTGCAAACGTGTTTGTTTTAACTAGCAAGCCAGGTAAAGGCAAAAATCAAAGTTTTACAGGGTGAAGCATTAGAATTTGACAAAGGTGATATCCATCCACAGGTGTCAAACTGGTGGCCCTCCAGCTGTTGCGGAACTACAAGTCCCATGAGGCATTGCAAGGGTGACAGGTATAAGCATGACTCACACAGGCAGAGGCATGATGGGACTTGTAGTTCTGCAACAGCTGGGGGGCCGCCAGTTTGACACCCCTACGAGTGTCTATCCAAAATGATCCAATTATCAAAAAAAAGGTTTGGCTTTATATTTTAAGCTGAACATAAGTGAAACAAATACAGGCCTACTAGGCAAGCATACAATTAGTCATTCAGTTAATTATTCTTATACACATACACATTAAGACATACTGTATGATATATTTAAAAGTGTGGCACTGCAGGGTTAGGCCCCTTTCACACAGGCGGACCGTTCAGATCCGCCTGTCAGTTTTTTGGTGGATCTGAACAGACGCCCCATGCATCTCTATGGGGCATCGGATGTCAGCGGAGACATGTCAGCTGACATCCGATCCGATCTATCAAATCTGGACGGATGGAAACCCTATTTTCCATCCGTCCAGCGGATCGGATGGGAACGGACAGACGGTCCATTCCCATCCGATTCCCCCATAGAGAACAGCAGGGAAATTACAGCTTTGTCTCCGCACACAGCGTGGAGATGGAGCTGCCATCCGCCTGCTCAGCGGGGGATCGGCAGATCAATCCCCCGCTGAGAAAAACGGAGTCCGCCTGACAGACCAAAGGGGCCTAAGGTTTTAACCACTTAAGCCCCGGAAGATTTGTCTGCTCAAAGACCAGGCCCTATTTTGCGATTCGACACTGCGTGACTTTAACGGACAATTGCGCGGTCGTGCGACACTGTACCCAAACAAAATTGACGTCCTTTTTTTCCCACAAACAGAGCTTTCTTTTGGTGGTATTTGATCACCTGTGCGATTTTTATTTTTTGCGCTATAAACAAAAAAAGAGCGACAATTTTGAAAAAATAACAATATTTTTCACATTTTTTTTATATGAAATTCTCAAAAAAAATGTAAAAATCTAAATGTTTTAACATTTTAGGTCAATTTGTTTTCTGCTACATATGTTTGGTAAAAAAAATCGCAATAAGCGTATTTTGATTGGTTTGCGCAAAAGTTATTGCGTTTACTAACTACGGGAAAGATTTATGTCATTTTTATTGTTTTTTTTTTTTACTAGTAATGGCGGCGATCTGCGTTTTTTTTTGCGGGACTGCGACATTGCGGCGGACAGATCGGACCCCTGACTGACATTTTTGACACTTTTGGGAGTACCAGTGATATTTCTACAGTAATCAGTGCTATAAATATGCACTGTTACTGTCAAAATGACACTGGCAGGGAAGGGGTTAACTTTATTGGTGATCAAGGGGTTCGGTGAGTCCCTAGGGGCGTGATTCTAACTGTGGGGGGGCGTGGCTTGTGAGGTACCCACAGAAACATAGGATCCTACATAGCAGGATCGCATAGCCTCTGTGCTTACATCAGGGAGAATGACAGACGGCTGTGTTTAAGTGTTTGTTTGTGTTTCAGACGACAAAACCTGAGGGTGCAGGCTAGTATATTTTTACCCTACGTGAACACAACGTCTAATTTTCATTTAAATAGGACTGCTTTCATCTGAAAAAAATGGAAGAGCAAGACTACACATGCTTGTAAACAAAAGAATACACTACAATACAATTCAACACGTTACATCACTTCCGAAGTTGTATTCTATCGTACAAGAAGTTTCGTAAGTTGAGTAACCTCTTTATTTCAGTATGAGACTAGCATGCAAAAAAAAAAAAAAAAAAATCGGAACTTTAAATAAAATAAATAAGTGGAACTTTAGTCAGAAAATGAAGTCCTGCTATATCCCTTCAGTCTGGCCCATTTTGCAGGTATAGCTATGTAAAATTTAAATAATAGGTGTCTATACTGTTTAAAATTCAGTAATACGGTGTCTCACCCTGCTCTGCAAATGCTCAGTTGCTCTCCCATTTTAGGCATTTTTAGGCACTGCTGAGTCTGTAGAGGCCGATCTGGTGAAAAGCTTAAGGCCCCTTTCACACACGGAGTTCGTCGGGATGACTCGGTTTTTACCAGCGGGGGATTGATCCGCCGGTCCCTCGCTGAGCAGCTCTGTCTCTGCTCTGTGTGCGGAGACACAGCTGTCAGGTCCCCATTCTTCTCTATGGGGGAATCGGATGGGAACGGACCGTCTGTCCGTTGAAAAAAAAAAAAAAAACAATATTTTTTACTTTCTGCTATAAAACACATCCAATAAAAAAATGTAAAAAAAAATCTAATTTTTTTCATCAATTCAGGCCTATATGTATTCTGCTACATATTTTTGGTAAAAAAATCCTAGGTGTATATTGATTGGTTTGCGCAAAAGTTATTGCGTCTACAAACCATGGGATACATTTATGGACTTTTTATTTTTTTAAATTGTTTTTACTAGTAATGGCGGTGATCAGCGATTATTTAACGGGACTGTGAAACTTCTTGACACCGAGTGACCCTTTTTGGGACCAGTGACACCAACACAGTGATCAGTGCTAAAAAAAAAATGCACTGTTACTGTATAAATGACACTGGCCGGCAAGAGGTTAACACCAGGGGCGATCAAGGGGTTAAGTGTGCACCTAGGGAGTGCTTTATAACTGTGAGGGAGTGGATGCACTTGAGGAAAAGAGAGATCTGTGTTTTAGCTTAGCTGAAACACAAGATCTTGGTTTGCCTACCTGACTTGTTTACATAGTCAGACCGCTGTTCTGTCATTCCGCCAAAGGATGGTTCTGGCGGGTTCTGGCGGCCATTGCTCGCGCCCCGACATCTCCTGCACAAAATCATAATGTACTTGATTTTGCGCAGCCGGGCCGCCCTGCTGCTCTTCGAGCAGCTAATTAGCCACTGGATTGCTTTAACAGGTGGCCGCTGGTGCCTCTTCAGGACTGAAGTTGGTGATTCCGCTGGATTACTATAGAGCCCATGGAGGACCAGAAGGTCTGCGATGTCACTTCTTGTTTCCCCAGAAGAAAACAGCACCATTTTTAAAGCTTAAAAAGCATTTGATCACACCGATCTTTGTGTAATCAGGTGCTTTTAGGGCAGAGGAGACATATGGGGTCTAATAGACCCCAGATCTCTCCATAAAGAGTACTTGCCACTGCCTATTGCTGTCACAAGTGATGTTTACATTCATTGTAATAGCAAAATGTGTAAAACATTTTTTTTTTATAAGAAACAGTGTACAAATAAAAAAATAAATAAAAATAAATAAATATTAAAACTTAAAAAAAAAAAAAAAAAAATGTTTAAATGGCCCTGTCTCCCTGTGCTCGCGTGCAAAGGGCGCATTGTGTTTGGTTCCACACGTATACGTCAATGGTGATCGCACCACACATGTGAGGTATTGCCACAAATGTCAGAGTAAGAGCAATAATTCTAGCACAAGACCTCCCCTATAACTTTAAATTTGTAACCTGTAAAGGCTTTTAAAGCATTGCCTATGGAGATTTTTTAAATACTGTAGTTTGGCGCCATTTCACGAGTGAGCACAATTTTAAAGCGTGACATGTTTGTTATCTGTATACTCGGCATTTTATATTTACCCAAAAAATAGGGTATTATATTGTGTTTGTGTGCATTAAAATAATTTCCCTTAAGAAATTGCGTTAGTAAAACCACTGCATGACCTAAAAAATTGCAAAACTTACCATTTTATTCTCCAGGGCCTCTGTTTAACCACATAGCCACCGCCCACCGCAGTTTTACTGCGGCAGGCAGCCGCTCCTGGGCAAAGTGATGTAGTACTATGGCGCTCGCTCAGGAGACTCTAGGGGGCGAGCGCGTGCCGCCCCCGCTCGTTAGCCGGGGAATCAGTGCGTGTGACCGGTGGCTCCGATGGCCGCCGGCCACTCGCAATCTCCCGCAGCTGAGAGAGAAAGACCAGACGGCTGTCATTCTCCCTTAGATTATCACAGAGGCTATATGATCCTGCTATATAGGATCGCATGTTTCTGTGATGATCTCACAAGCCACGCCCCCTGACAGTTAGAATCACGCCCCTAGGGTCACACTTAAAGCGGAGTTCCACCCAAAAGTGGAACTTCCGCTTTTGGTATTCTAACCCCCTGACATGCCACATTTGGCATGTCCTTTTTTGGGGGGGGAGCGGGTACCTAGTTTTGACAGGTACCCGCTCCCACTTCCGCTCGGAGCGCCGCGGCGCCCTGAACGGAAGTTCTCCTCTCCCCCTCCCTCCCTGCAATCTTCTGGGACACGTCAGAGGTCCCAGAAGATTGCCGGCCAATCAAGATGCGCAGCGCGACTCGCGCATGCGCAGTGGGTACCCAGCTGTGAAGCCGCAAACTGTCACAGCCGGGTGCCCACAGCAGTGATGCCGGCGCCGAGGGAGAGGATCGAGGCTTCGGGCGGCCGCATCGCTGGACCGTTGGACAGGTGAGTGAAATGGCTGGAACTCTGCTTTAACCCCTTAATCACCAGTAATGTTAACCCTTTTCCTGCCAGTGTCATTTTTACAGTAACAGTGCATAGTTATAGCAATGATTACTGTAGTAATGTCACTGGTACAACCAAAAGTTTCAAAAATGTCAGTTAGGGATCTGTCCGCCGCAATGTCACAGTCCCGCATAAAAAATCGCAGATCGCCGCCATTACTAGTCAAAAAAAAAAACAATAGAAATGACATAAATCTTTTCCGTAGTTTGTAAACGCAATAACTGCGCAAACCAATCAAAATATGCTTATTGCGATTTTTTTTAGCAAAAATATGTAGCATAAAACAAATTGGCCTAAAATGTTAAAAAATTTTGATTTTTACTTTTTTTTTTTGAGAATTTCATATAAAAGAATGTGAAAAATATTGTCGCCCTTTTTTTGATTATAGCATTAAAATCGCACAGGTGATCAAATACCACCAAAAGAATGCTCTGTTTGTGGGGAAAAAAAGGACGTCAATTTTGTTTGGGTAAAAGGACGCAATTGTCTGTTAAAGTTCCGCAGTGCCGAATAGCAAAATAGGGCCTGGTCATTGAGCAGGAAAATCCTCTGGGGCTTAAGTGGTGAAAAAATGTATTATGTTTGGGGGTTCTAAGTAATTTTTTTACAACAAGGAGTGCTTTATTGAAAAAAAAAAACATAAGTACAGGGTAGGAGGTAAACGGTAATGGTCATCACAAGACAGAAGTCAAGAGCAAACATTATTATAAATCAACCAATCTTACAGGCTGGATGTCAGACACAATTGACAGAAAAATACTCAGTAGCAAATTCAAAACCATAACAAGCCAGGAAAAAGAAGAAGGGAGGGGGAGGGGGAACAGGAAAGGGAAGGGGACACAAGGCTCGAAATCAATCAGCAGTCCAAGGCGCCCAGACCTTATCATACTTCCAAGGGCAACCCCTGTTCATGTAAGTAAGTTTGTACATAGGCAGATCCACATCCACCAATTTAAGCCAAAATGCCACATCCGGAGGAGATGAAGCAGCCCACTTAAGAAGTATGCCCTTTTTTGCATAGTATAAAAGGTTGGAGTGATGTGAGCGCTGATCATCCTCATGGATACCCAGCAATGCCAACTCCGGGGAAACCTGCAGCGAGAGCCCCAGTTTGGCATTGATAGCCCCAAAAACTGCCGCCCAGTAACCAGCTATCACCGAGGAGTCCCAGAACATTCTAAGTAATTTACTAGCAAAAAATACAGATCTTTAAAATGCAAACAAGTGTCAGAAAAAAATGGGTCTTCAAATGAATACACAGGTGTCTCAAACTACACAAATGTGTTTTATTGTTTCCACCAAAGTGCAGAGGAGCAGTAACCAGTGCAACATTCCCATGATAAGCCATTGATCATAGATGTAAAGAGATGTATGTCTGCAAATGGCATTACATAGCATGTAATATACTGGGCTAAAGCAGGATGCATCTGATGCCCACATATAAACTGTAAGCCCTTAGCAACATTTTGCTTTTTTTTTTTTTCAGTGTTAAATGCTTTATGTTGACCAGCTTTAGGTTAACCAGCAGTCCTTATTTATAAACACTAAAGTTATCCTTTCCATAAGGCTCATTGAGTGTCAGAATCGCTGCTGTGCCTGTCGGTATACAACGATGTTTAAACGACTAGTTCAATATATAGTTCTATATATAGAAGCTACTTATAGAAGCAGTTCTATATTATATAGAACATATATATATATATAATATCTATATATATATATATATATATATATATATACAGTGGGTACGGAAAGTATTCAGACCCCCTTAAATTTTTCACTCTTTGTTATATTGCAGCCATTTGCTAAAATCATTTAAGTTCATTCTTCTTCCTCATGAATGTACACATAGCACCCCATACTGACAGAAAAACACAGAATTGTTGACATTGTTGCAGATTTATTAAAAAAGAAAAACTGAAATATCACATGGTCCTAAGTATTCAGACCCTTTGCTCAGTATTTAGTAGAAGCCCCCTTTTGATCTAATACAGCCAGGAGTCTTTTTGGGAAAGATGCAACAAGTCTTTCACACCTGGATTTAAGGATCCTCTGCCATTCCTCCTTGCAGATCCTCTCCAGTTCTGTCAGGTTGGATGGTAAACGTTGGTGGACAGCCATTTTTAGGTCTCTCCAGAGATGCTCAATTGGGTTTAAGTCAGGGCTCTGGCTGGGCCATTCAAGAACAGTCACGGAGTTGTTGTGAAGCCACTCCTTCGTTATTTTAGCTGTGTGCTTAGGGTCATTGTCTTGTTGGAAGGTAAACCTTCGGCCCAGTCTGAGGTCCAGAGCACTCTGGAGAAGGTTTTTGTCCAGGATATCCCTGTACTTGGCCGCATTCATCTTTCCCTCGATTGCAACCAGTCGTCCTGTCCCTGCAGCTGAAAAACACCCCCACAGCATGATGCTGCCACCACCATGCTTCACTGTTGGGACTGTATTGGACAGGTGATGAGCAGTGCCTGGTTTTCTCCACACATACCGCTTAGAATTAAGGCCAAAAAGTTCTATTTTGGTCTCATCAGACCAGAGAATCTTATTTCTCACCATCTTGGAGTCCTTCAGGTGTTTTTTTAGCAAACTCCATGCGGGCTTTCATGTGTCTTACACTGAGGAGAGGCTTCAGTCGGGCCACTCTGCCATAAAGCCCCGACTGGTGGAGGGCTGCAGTGATGGTTGACTTTCTACAACTTTCTCCCATCTCCTGACTGCATCTCTGGAGCTCAGCCACAGTGATCTTTGGGTTCTTCTTTACCTCTCTCACCAAGGCTCTTCTCCCCCGATAGCTCAGTTTGGCCGGACGGCCAGCTCTAGGAAGGGTTCTGGTCGTCCCAAACGTCTTCCATTTGAGGATTATGGAGGCCACTGTGCTCTTAGGAACCTTAAGTGCAGCAGAAATCTTTTTGTAACCTTGGCCAGATCTGTGCCTTGCCACAATTCTGTCTCTGAGCTCTTTAAGCAGTTCCTTTGACCTCATGATTCTCATTTGCTCTGACATGCATTGTGATCTGGAAGGTCTTATATAGACAGGTGTGTGGCTTTCCTAATCAAGTCCAATCAGTATAATCAAACACAGCTGGACTCAAATGAAGGTGTAGAACCATCTCAAGGATGATCAGAAGAAATGGAAAGCACCTGAGTTAAATATATGAGTGTCACAGCAAAGGGTCTGAATACTTAGGACCATGTGATATTTCAGTTTTTCTTTTTTAATAAATCTGCAACAATGTCAACAATTCTGTGTTTTTCTGTCAGTATGGGGTGCTATGTGTACATTCATGAGGAAGAAGAATGAACCTAAATGATTTTAGCAAATGGCTGCAATATAACAAAGAGTGAAAAATTTAAGGGGGTCTGAATACTTTCCGTACCCACTGTATATATAATATATATACATGCAGCTTGATAAAGAACATATGCATGTCTGAAACTATGTAGTTGCTTGTAAATGTATGTTTTCTTTTTAATGCATGAAGATCAGAAGTAAAGGATATTTGCAACAACAATTGTATCTTCTATTATTTGATGGATGCTTTGTGGTAAGAAGGAAGTGCCACAATAGATGTAATCTTTTAAACAAAGAGATCTACACAGCAGAGGTGTCCCACCTTGAAATTATATATATATATATATATATATATTAGTTCTATGTATAGAAGCTAGTTATAGAAGCTAGTTCTATATATAGAAGCTATTTAAAGCGGAGTTTCGGCCTCGAAAACAACTTTTGCACCATCCGCTTTCTTTTGTTTTCCTGAAAAAGAATTGGATAATTTATTTATTTTTTTATTTACTTACCTTGTTTTTAAAGAAAATATACTTACCTTCCTTCCTCTTCCTCCCTCTGCGGCCACGGCCCACGCCGTCTCTTCCTGCTTGCATTGAATCCTGGGAGATGAACGTCATCAATCCCAGGAGTCAATGTGCCTGCACCAGCCCTGCTCGTCACTTCCAGTGCAGGCGCGTTATTCCCTGCTGAACAGCTTCTATTTTTCAGGGTGGAACTCCGCTTAACCACTTGCCGCCTGCCCTATAGCGGATTGATGGCGGCAAAGTGGTTGTATTATCCTGACCCGCTGTCATATGACGTCCAGCAGGATAATGCCCTCTGCGCCCCCGGGTGCCCATCAGTGCCGATCAATGCCGGCCATCAGTGCCGCTTATCAGTGCCCATCAGTGCTGCCTATCAGTGCCGCCTATTAGTGCCCACCAATGCTGTATATCAGTGCTACCTACCAGTGCCCATCAGTGTTGCATATTAGTACCGCCTATCAGTGCCCATTAGTGCTGCATATTAGTGCCACCCCATCAGTGCCTCCTCATCAGTGTCTGTCAGTGTGGCCTCATCAGTGCTCATCAGTGCAGGAAAAAACGTATCTATTTACAAAATGTTATAACATAAACAAAAAAACTTTTTATTTTATCAAACTTTTCGGTCTTTTTTTATTTGTATAGCAAAAAATAAAAAAAACTTGCAGTGATCAAATACCACCAAAAGAAAGCTCTATTTGTGGGAAAAAAATAACGTAAATTTGGTTTAGGTACAGTGTTGCATGACCGCGCGATTATCATTCAAAATGCAACAGCGCTAAAAGCTGGAAATTGGCCTGGGCAGGAAGGGAGTGTAACTGCCCTGTATTGAAGTGGTTAAAAGAGACTATTGGCCTACATGGCTTTGTTTGCTATACTGAAGGCAAATAAAACTAATGTGTAACTATTTATATTTTCTATTGATGGCTAAAAGTTGTTTTACTTCCAACGCTTATTGAATGGACATAAATTGAATACATAACAGCTTAGGGAAACAATACTTAGTCTTGGTCAGTTGGGTAAGTAATACATCACTTAGGCAGTGTAATTTTCTCTAGAGTGCTGATCAGCCAGCTCATGGACTCCAGCCAAGTGTATGTGGTTAATGTGGGAGTATGCAGAGCTCTAATTAAACAGAATGCCTGGTTTTCATAGCACGAAAGGAAAAGCTGCACAAACAATTGTGTGTTATTTTTTAATCATGTTTAAGTAGCTAATTGATTAATGTAATGACATGACACACAGGTTGCAAAACTAGAAACATTTATCTTGAAAAGTTTCTTTTGCTGAGAAGAATTAAAATGTACTCAGTTGTAGCAACACTCATAGCTAGTTCCCAAAAAAAGTCAAATTTAGTTACCAGTCACTCACGTCCCTAACAAACACAGTCCCATTATAATAGCAGCTGTGATGTCATAGTGGTTTAGGTCTATGGTTATACCATAGCTAATCTACTGACCAGACTACTTGCTATACCAGGTTTCACCTGTTCAGCCACAGAGACTTTCAGATTGCAGATATTTCAATAAAAGAATTACAGTTTTTTTGGCACTTTGGCTCTTTAAAACAACCTGCGCCAGAGGCGTAACTAGAACCTTTAGGGCCCTGGTGCAAGAAACCATCAAGGTCCCCCCTGGCCCCTGACTGGGGCCCTTCCCACTGATCCCGGGGTCCTATTCTCCCATCATAGAACCCTTTATTACTGTCCCACAGCAGGCCACCTTGGGGTCCCCCCAAAGTGGTGGAATGCCAGAGCCCAGTGTAAGTGCAAAACAAGTGCAACCTTTCTGACCCTGGTAGTTCCGACACTGGTGTCAGTTGTATTTATTTTTGTTGTTTTATTATTATTATTATTATTTTTTTTTACCTTTTTGTTTTATTTTATGGATCTTTTTTTAATTATGACGTCCAGGATAGCAGCACTCCCCGTCATATTACTAAAGGCTAGGCGGGAAATAGTTAGAAGTAAAGTTCTGCCTAAGAGCAGGCACCACAAGGTGCATATTATGATTATTTTTTCTGACTTCTTACTAAATAGCCATATGGGTATTGTACAGGACACCAGGGATTGGTCCTGTATGGGAGAGACATGTCCCTTTTAACCGGTTGCCGACCGCCGCACGACTATATACTGCGGCGGTCAGCCCCGGCCAGGCAGAGTGACGTATGGATACGTCACTCGCCTGTCACTTACTTGAGTGCCAATTGCGGGCGGGCGCCCGCCGCGGCTCGTTCACAGACAAGTCAGTGCGTGTGACCGGCGGACTCGATGTCCACCGGTCACACTACGATCGCTCCGGTGAAGGGAGAAAGGCGGAGCGGCTTATGTAAACAAGCCGCCCGTCATTCTCCCTGGTGTAAAAATGAAGATCAGACGGTTCTACTATGTAGGACCGTTGATCTTTGTTTTTACACCAATAGCAATGTCCCTATACAGTTATAATCATGCCCCTAGGACACACTTAACCCCTCCCTCTCCAATAAAGTTAACCCCTTCCCTGCCAGTGTCATTTTTGCAGTAACAGTGCATATATATAGCACTGATTACTGCAGTAATGTCACTGGTAACCCCAAAAGTGTCAAAAATGTCAGTCAAGGGTCCGATCTGTCCGCCGCAATGTCGCAGTACCAAAAAAAAAATCGCAGATCGCCGCCATTACGCGTTAAAAAAAAACCCACCAAAAATGACAAAAATCTTTCCCTTTGTTAGTAAACGCGATAACTTTTGCGCAAACCAATCAAAATACGCTTTTTGCGATTTTTTTTTTACCAAACATATGTAGCAGAAAACAAATTGGCCGAAAATGTTAAAAAAATTTGATTTTTACATTTTTTTTGGGGAATTTCATATAAAAAAATGTGAAAAATATTGTTATTTTTGCAAAATTGACGCTCTTTTTCTGTTTATAGCGCATGATCAAAAAATCGCACAGGTGATCAAATACCACCAAAAGAAAGCTCTGTTTGTGGGAAAAAAAGGACGTCAAATTCGTTTAGGTACAACGTTGCACGACCGCGCAATTGTCCGTTAAAGTCACGCAGTAAAAAATCACAAAAAACCCCCTGGTCTTTTAGCAGCCAAATCCTCCGGGGCTTAAGTGGTTAAGAGGAATGGAGCTAACATGTTTTTGAGTACTCAAGGGTTCTCCCCCGTGTAGAGTGAGGGGTTTTCTGGTTGGAGAGGACTGGTTTACAGTGCTTTCAGGATTTCAAGTCCTCATTTGGAACCCGGAATTCGGAAGCTCGGAAAAACTTCTGATGGGAAAGAGCCTTGAACCCTGAATACAGGGACTTTGCTCCTAAAAGGGTTAACCTGCTTGCAAGGGAGGTCTGGAAAAAAGCAGGAAGGAGTCAGCAACTGTTGGTGAAGTGGAGTAGTTCACAGCTGTAAGATGGGGTTGATAGTTTGCTTGCTGAGCGTCTGACTTTTGTGGTACCCCAAAGCAGATGGGAACTCTAAACTCTGGTGAGGGATTGATATACTGGCAGGGAGTCATTGTGTTGTCTTAATTATACCAGGATTCTGCACTGTTTTCCTTCACTTTGTGCAAAAAAGCTGAGTTTTTTAGCTTGTTTTTGAGCAGAGATGTATAGTAACTAAGTAGAACTACTTCACTACTGTACTTAAGTACCGAAAGGCGGTATCTGTACTTTCCTGGAGTAGAATTTTTTTCTCCTACTTCCACTTTTACTTCACTACATTTTTTCAATGATTTCCATACTTCTACTCCCATATATTTTTTTTTGTGTTGCATAGTTACTCGTTACTATTATAAAAATTACCACTGCCAGAACAGTAGATGGAAGTTTCATGAAGCTCAAAACATGTGTATTATCAGCGCATACGAAAATAAATGCTACTGTATGTATAAATAAAAGCTGCATTTGAAATAATAAAAAACAATATGATGTTCAAACTTTTGACTTCTTTCTTTAATAACTACATAACACAGTACTTGTACTTTTACTTTCAGTACTTGAGTAGCAATTTTTTTTTCAAAACTACTGGTACTTTTACTTTCAGTACTTGAGTAGCAAAATGTTTAAAAAAACTACTTGCAATACTTAAGTACAAAAAATGTTGAATACTTTAGTACTTCTACTCAAGTCACTTTTTGATCGAGCACTTCCACTTCTACTCAAGTCACTTTTTGATCGAGCACTTGTACTTTTACTCAAGTATGGGTTTCGAGTACTTTATACAACTCTGTTTTTGAGAGACTAATAAAGGCAGTTCACTTTTAGAAGTGGCTGGCTGGTGGTTTGTATCCTCCAGCTGCTAAAGTTTGGATTAGGCATGGAAAAGCTGAGCCCCCTCTGCTTGCTATCTTATATGAATAACATCTAAATAGCAATTATTACTAATCTAATAACTATCTGATACTTTAGTATTTATGGTTTCTAAGTAGCATGTCAATTTATTGAAGCCACAACAGTTATTTGCTCACAGAATTATTCTGACAGTAATACAAAGCAAACAATTTATCATTAGTCTGGACACATTCTCATTTTACAGTTAAAGCATGCATAAAAGAGATATTCTGTAATCAAATATGAGTCATGAGCTATCCAGATGACATCATTCAAGAAAAGAACTCCAGGTGTACATGCTAATAAACCCGTTTTGCTATCAGTTCTTTAATCAAGGTTTTACAGATCTTGTTAAAAATACACTAATGACTGTGATATACAGTATATACGCAGTTATCAAATGAAATTATGCTCTCTGCTAACATACTGTACATGAAACGACTTTACTTTGTGCATTGGTGAACAGTCATGTTGGAACAGGAAGGGGCCATCCCCAAACTATTCCCACAAAGTCGGGAGCATGAAATTGTCCAAAATGTCTTGGTGTGCTGACGCCTTAAGCGTTCCCTTCACTGTAACTAAGGGGCCAAGCAAAACACCTGAAAAACAACCCCACACCATAACCCCCCCCCCTCCACCAGATGATTTGGACCAATGCACAAAGCAAGGTCCATAAAGTCATGGCTGAGCGAGTTTGAGAGACTTGACTGGCCTGCACAGAGTCCTGACCTTAACTCAATAGAACACCTTTGGGATGAATTAGAGCAGAGACAGCGAGCCAGGCGTTCTCGCCCAACAGCAGTGCCAGACCTCAAAAATCTGCTTCTGGAAGGATGGTCAAACATTCCCATAGACACACTCCTAAACCTTGTGGACAGCCTTCCCAGAAGATTTGAAGCTGTTATAGCTGCAAAGGGTGGGCCAACTCAATATTGAACCCTACGGACTAAGACTGGGATGCCACTAAAGTTCATGTACAAAAGAGAAACACATTACCAGTCCCTGCGCAGATCCTGGAGAATAATTCTCAAGCTGGGGAACCTTGTAGTATGGCCAGTGGTGAAACACATAAGAAAAAGCGTGGCAGCTCTCTTAACCCTCCATGGGATGTGAGGCAGAGAAACTAAGCAGAAGACAAAAGAAAGAGAGCGCACACCGCCCTAGTGTAACACCATTTAATGAAAATAATAGAAGCCATAAAAACAGGTACTCACAAACATATATAGTGCCACGCATGGAAATTATATCCCCCGATCTGATGTGTACAGGGTACTCTCCTCCTTGCCCTGGCGGCTCAGCTGTTCGTTCCCGCACTGATGAGTAGATAACGTCCGGCTAAGCCAACCGCCTCAGATGACTCAGGGTGACTCAATGTGGTGCGCCTGCGCATGGTCTAGCTGCCGCTGCACACTCTCCAAGAGCCGGATGCTGTAGCCGACAGTGCGGTTACGCAAATCCCCGATCAGGACCCAGGACATAACATTCATGGGGTTGCTAGGGACAACGTTTCGGAGGCGTGGCCTCCTTCAGATCTCATGCACATGAACTCATAAAGTTCATGTGCATGTAAAGGCAGGCGACCCAATAATTTTGGTAATGTAGTGTATATTTTTTATATATACGACATGGCCCTTGTACTAAAAGTTTTGGGTAAAGAGACAATACCAAGCCTTAAAGCATAACTAAAGGCAAAACTTTTTGGGATAGAATGGAGAGGGATTAGAACACCTATTAGGATTTTGTGTCCCCATTAATAAGATTCACCCTCCCAATTAGTCCTGTTTACCATTTTTAATAAAAGTGACAGAAAAAAAAAATCCCAATTTTTTTGGTTGTTCCAGAAAAGTAATAAAGAGGAAATCTTCCAATGGGGACACTCGTTCTGGTGACCTGGGGGACCCCAAAGGATTCCCTTAATTTGCAGGGGTTTTCTCTCACTTTCTGTTTTGGCTATGGGACAGGATGTGAAAGTAAATCTTCCCAATGGGACAAAGATTAGCACAAAAACGTAAACCATTTGTTAAAATATTAAAAGATAAAGAAACTGCATTCAATTATCCCGACATTGACTGGGAAGAGGGGACTACACACTCACAGAAGGCCCGTCTCTTCATGGAAACCTTACATGACAACTACATGTCTCAGTTGGTGGATTCTCCTACTAGAGAAAATACAGTGCTGGATCTATTAATCACTAATGACCCAGACCTAATCTCGGAGGTAGGAGTCCAGGACAACCTGGGCTCTAGCGATCACAGGATGATCACAGTTAGCGTAAATAACAATATAACAAGGCAAGAGGGGAACATAAGAACCCTAAACTTCAGATGGGCAAACTTTCCCAAATTGTGCTCAATGATGGAAAGGGTAAACTGGAACCAAACCCTAGGAACACTGACCACGGAGGAAAAATGGGATTGCTTTAGGAACATATTAAACAAATGCATCTCGCAGTGCATTCCTATAAGAAATAAATTTAGAAGAGACAAAGTAAAACCTGGCTGGCTAAACCGTAATGTTAAAAAACGTATTAGGGGAAAAAATGGCCTTCAAGAAATATAAATCAGAGGGCACAGCATCGGATTTCCAGCAATACAAGGAAGCGAATATGGAATGTAAATACGAAATCAAAATGGCTAAAATCAACTTCGAGAGACAAATAGCGGAGGATAGTAAAAAGAACCCTAAGAAATTCTTTAAATATATCAACAGCAAACTCGGTGGGTTTCTATGCTGAGCATTTCCTCCCTATCAAATCTGAGCAGCCCATGGGACTATAGAGTCACACATCTGGGTGTACATACAGTGGTAAATGACAGCCCTCTCACTCCCTCCTCCTCTTCCATGCCCACTAACCAGCTAAAAACAAAGGGGTGGCGGGATATTATGTGTAGATTGATGGAGGCTTCACCTCCCTCCTATTATGAGACCAAGGCTGGAGGGGTGTGACACAGCCTGTGCCAGGCAGAAATCCACCCACACTATGATATTTCCACAAAATAATAAAGATTTTATTTCAAATATATATTTGTATGCCCATTTATCACAGTGTAATGATATAATTTATTTTCACTCTGTATTCCAAAATCTGTTTTTTTGTGTGTTTTTTTGAACATGTGACTAGCAGCAGAGAACTAGAAGCTCCTCTTGCTTATGTTTCTGTTTAGACAGGCTGGGAAAGATCTGGGTCATGTGACAGCTGTATATCACATAGGAAAAAGGGTACTTAGATGTTTTGTGCCATTATCCACATACAGAAATAGAACGGATAATGTAAATTAAACAGTGTGTATTTAGTATTACTTTAACACATCCAATGGATTCACACTCTTGTACCATGTGCATATGAAATCTGATAACATACAGTACATCCACATAGTAATGAAGAAGATGAGACAGACTTTGGCCTAAAAAGTAAAGTTCTGGAGCTGCCTACAAAGGTGCATGGGTGTCCGCAAGTATGGGCAAGGGGGGAAAATGCCCCCCCCTGGAATCTCCACTTCCCCTTTAAAGTGGTTGTTAGGCCACTTTATACCATCCTGTCTGGTCTGTTTAATAATCCTGTGTGCCCCTGTGTCTGTGTATGTGTTTTAAAAAAATAAGTCGTTCTTTACCAGTTTTCAGAGTGCCGCTCACGTGACCTGTCGACTCTCTCCTCTCCCTGTCTGACAGCTGCCTGCCGAGGATTCCTCGCTGACGTCAGTCAGGAGGGGAGGAAGAGGGGAGGAGAGAGGCGGCGGGGCACGCGAGCGCTGTTTGGCACTCTGAAACTGGTAAAGAACGGCTTATTTTTATAAAACACAGACACAGGGGCACACAGGATTATTAAACAGACTGTAGACAGGATATGGAAAACTTTAATGAAGCTACAGCAGCAGGAGGGGAGAGGGGGGGAGGCAGTGACACAGGAGCAGACAGGCAGAGAGGGAGGGGGGGAGGGGGGAGAGGACAGGAGGGCTGCGGATGACGGAGGAATGTAAACTGACCACAGTGTCAGAGCTCAGCAGCCATGGAATACCGTTGTCAGTTTACAGAGGGGAGGACATAGCCAGGCAGGATCAGCCAGGTATTTTAGGTGATAGAAGGGGCCAAATGACATAGCACAAGCACTGTGCTATATAACATGCTTTAAGGGAACAGGATCAATCTTTTTTTTTTTTTTAGGTTAACAAATGCTTTAAAAATAAATACTGCCGTTTGCCCCCTTAAAAATAAATACTCAAAATAAGAATAATGACTAAGCCCCTCCCCTTCATGACATTGTTGAAAAGGGGCAGAGCATGGGTGACCTTAAAATTATGCCCCCCCCCCCTGAAAAAAGTTCTGAGGACGCCAATGCAAAGGGGTAGAGGGAGAGTACTCTTTATCATACTACAGTGAAGAATTAAAGGTGATGGGTTATTTTCCTCTTAACTGAAGAAGTAACGTGTTATACAACATTTTGTTGATTGCTTATTTCCTAGTAAAACATTCTCAATTTTCCATCAGAGAGCTAAACACTTTTCTGCCAGGCTATTGAAACAAATATACCTGTATGTATAGTATATAGGTCAAAATGGCAGATATCATTACTTACATTTCCACATTAATACATGTTTATATATTCTGCTTCAGTAATTGGTACATTTTTACCCAAATTACTTACTGATTTTTCTGGAAGCTTTCATGAAGTCCTCTAGCTGAACATGCTCAGCACTCCTCACCTTTAGCAGGTGATCTCTAGACTGTCAGCGTCCTTCTGTTGCAGTGGGTGAGCAAGCACCAAGCAACTCAAACAGAGCAGAACAAATAAATCACGGAGACATGATATAGCTCCTTTATATACCTCTTAAAAGACTTATAGAAAAGAAAAAGAAGGCACCGCTGAGTGTAGCAGATAAACTTTATTGCATAACACAAACATAGGCTTACATAGGGGATGGCTCTTGCCGTCATGACTCGGGGGTCCTATCCTGGTCCGTGGTGATCTCGTCCTTTAGCTGGCCAGCAGCAGGGAGATGACAATATGGGGAAGACCAATTGGAGGGACTTATTCAGACTGAGGCAGCGGTGGAACGCATGCCTCACTCATGGACCGCACAAGCGTGATGGCGTGGCGGGGTGGTAATGCATTTCGGAGCATGTGCAGAAGTGCTCCTTCCTCAGACCGATGGGGAAACAGGACATGGCGCAGGACATCTAAGCACTAAAAACGGATGTGACAGCTGATGGGAAAAGCCGTTGTTCTGTCAAAAAACCCTACCCCATCAGATTTCCCTACCTACGTAATTTCCGATGCAGGTTCGTCATGCACCAGCTGTAGCCGCGTCACACGTCCTACTGTGCATGCGCGGAATAGGTAGGGAATTTTGATAACATCGTAAGGGGTGAGGCACAAGTCCTACTGCACATGAGCGGGTGCATGCGCACCAATGGATCGGGCAGCGGCATCTCTCATAACAAACATACATCCGATCTCCATGGCACACACTGCGCCGAGCCGACAATGGGACAATCCTATTCCCTACCCACACGCGCACGCCCACTGTCTCAATATCGGGTCGGCGCAATGTGGGGCATGGATATCGGATTGTCGGGTCGGTGCAGTGTCGGCCATGGAGATCGGATGGATGTTTGTTATAAGAGATCCCACTGCCCGACCCGTTGGTGCGCATGCACACTAGGACTTTTGTCTGACCCCTTACGATGCTATCAAAATTCCCTACCTATTCTGCGCATGCCCAATAGGACGTGTGACGTGGCTACAAGCTGCTGCATGACGAATCCACAGCTGATCTCAACCGGAAATGACGTAGGTAGGGAAATCTGTTGGGGTAGGGAAATCCGATAGAACACTGGGGAACGGGGAACACAAAACCGGAAAGGGCCCCCTGGCCACAGCTGAAACACTTGACATAGTAAATCTAAAAATGGTAAAAACATTTTTTGGGGGAGATTTTCAGAGAATAAGGCAATAGTATAAAATATACACATAAAAACTGGAAAATATAAAAACAATAACAATTGGAGACCCCTCTTAGAGCAGAAGTGCCCAACAAAACTTTTCTCCAGCACTTTGCTTGAGAAGACATAGTGTTACTTGGGTGAATACTTGGGCAGCAACCGCTGCTGTAACTCAGAGGAAATCCCGGACAACGCCCCCAAATGTAGCACTGTCCCCATATGGCTTGTTGTATGATGATTTGTTGGGCCTCCTTTGATTACCAGCACACAGTCACTTTCAGTTCTCACATTCGTCCTTACTCCCAATGGCTCATTACTCAAAAAACAGTCCAGGGGTTTTGTTTTGTTTTTTGTGTTTATTTTGGAACTTAGATGGGAGAAGGGAATAGTGGGATACTCCAACTGGAACTATGTACATTGGATAAGGACAACTCTCACTTGGCCTCACCAGGTTGCTTGTGGAAGCAGCTACACTGCTTGAACCATACTGCCACATGTATGGAAAGGGTTAAGTCTCCTTGCTCTTTCTCTGCAGCCAAAGACTTGGTGGCCTACATTCTCTTCAGGACACTCACTAGCATCCCCTTAACTGACACCCATCCACTAACTCTTCTAGCTGCAGGGATGGCCCCCTCAGGTCAGGCCCCTTGACACAGATCTGTACTAACTGTAATGCAGAATCAGATCCTGCAGTGTCTCCCCTCTCAGTCAGTTCCAAAGGACCTCTGGGTTCAGTTCCTCTCTAGCTCTCTCTAGGCCCTCAGGTCGACCACCTGAGGCCACATGGTAACTCTACAGAGGAGGAGGCAGCCGCCCCCTTCTTCTGGGACTCCGCTATCCAGCCGAAAAGACCCGAGCACATGTGCTCCTGGCATTTATACAGTATCCCAGCATGCACAGAGGCACTTTTCCTCTGCCAAATCACAGGGCTGTACTAAATGCCTATGCACTCATTCGTCAGGTTTCCTCCCACTGTCCAATATGCCTCCCTATTGGACCAGTGTGAAAAACTCTACAGACAGACATGAGCACATTGAGTTGCACATGAGCACATTGAGCAGACCTCTATTCTAACAGATTCTGCTCTCTGATAGGCAGAGTACAATATTGATATACCTGAAATCCCTCTGGTAAACAGACACGATTCAAAACTATACTTTCTCTCCAGCACCTACCTAGGAGGGTGCTATATTCATAAAACCAGTTTGAGAGGATTTGAGCTTTGTGACATGGTGCATTATGCTGCTGGAAGGAGCCATCAGAAGATGGGTATACTGTAGTCATAAAGGGATGGACATGGTCAGCAACAACACTCAGGTAGGCCGTGTCATTTAAACAATGCTCAATTGGAACTAAGGGGCCCAAAGTGTGCCAAAAAAATATCCCACACACCATTACACCGCCATCAGCAGCCTGAACGAGATACAGATGAGCAGGCAGGATGGATCCATGATTTTATATGTTGTTTATGCAAAATTCAGACCCTACCATCTGAATGTCACAGCTGAAATCAAGACTGATCAGACCAGGCAAAGTTTTTCCAATCTTCTATTGTCCAATTTTGGTGAGCCTGTGCGAATTGTAGCCTCAATTTCCAGTTCGTAGCTGACAGGAGTGGCACCTGGTGTGGTCTTCTGCTGCTGTAGCCCATCTGCTTCAAGGTTCGATGTGTTGTGCATTCAGATATGGTATTCTGCATACCTTGGTTGTAACTAGTGGGTATTTGAGTTGCCTTTCTATTATCTCAAACCAGTCTGCCCATACTCCTCTGACATCAACAAGGCATTTTCGAAAATTCAAAATAAAAATCAGCGCAAATATATAGTAAGTAGCTGCTTGCAATAAAGGAAAACACACTTCCATCAATGCTGCGCTTCTATAAAATCATAACACACAAAATGGCAATAGTCCACGTTAAGGTAATAATACCCAAAGAAGTCCATAAAAAGTCCAACTGTGACTCTCCTTTACTCAAAATTATAAAGTCACTCACCAAAAGCTGAAAAGGCTCTGTATACCTATGAAGAAACCTGTGTAGGTTTGCTTGCCTCTCTTTCACCGTCATACCATGAAAAAAATATGAATAATGTTCATGGTGCGGTATGTTATTTAAATGTAAACAAAGCTGATAGGAATAGAGCACCCATGATAAGAACAAACGTGCATGCAGTGCAAACTCACCAGATGATTATATTCAATGAGCCTATTACCATCACGTAAATGCCACAAGTGGTAGATCGACTTCCACATCAGCGTCCCAAGGGTCTCAAACCATGTATTGGTGGGGGACCTTTAATCACTCTCACCGTATCATGATGCCCAACAGAACAGACAGGGTATCATATTGTAGCATCTTGTATTAAAATTGCCAAGTTACAAACATGTATATCGCATACAAAGATAAAAGACGCTCACTTGTGAAATGCCACCACAAGTGCCGATCGTGTGAAGTCACGTGAGTAGTACCGCCCAACGCGTTTCCACCCAATGCTCGTCCTTGGGGGCCTCACCACGTCCACACAATTGCCGCTCACTGGATATTTTTTCTTTTTCGGACCATGCTATGTAAACCCTAGAGATGGTTGTGTGTGAAAATCCCAGTAGATCAGCAGTTTTTGAAATACTCAGACCAGCCTGTCTGGCACCAACAACCATGGCACATTTAAAGTCACTTAAATCTCCTATATATACACACTTTATAAATACCTTTTATATAAGTTTGATCACATAACCTCTATTCTCAGCAGCAAAAGGGGCTTGTAGAGGTGGGGGTGGAGAAACAGCAGAACACCTATCTTTCCAGAGAATAACTGTGCAGGGGGGGGGGGGGGCGGTGTCGGGACAGGTCTTGGCCATCTTCTCCCAGTGCAGCCAGAAAACTGACCACACTGGGATGGATGTGCTCTCATGAATAGCATGGTCAGTTTGAAATAGGAAAGCAGGGTGACTGGAAGGATCATCAGGTATTTCACACAAAGGAAGCAATACAAAGAGAACAGAATACTTTTTAACACAAGTACATAATACAACAGACACATAACAGGAATATGAAATGTTTGGGTAACATATTCTTAAAGGGTCACCTATGAAACATTTTAGGTACCGTAGTTTGTCGCCATTTCACAGACATGTTTGGTATGTATGTACTTGACACAACATCATCTTTTATTTTTTACCAAAAATTGGGTATTTTATTGTGTTTGAGTGCACTAAAATTCATTCTAGTGTATTTTTTCCTAGAAAATTTGCATTTGATAAATGGCTGCGCAAATATTGTGTGACGTACAAAATTGCAACAGCCACCATTTTATTCTCTAGTCTCGGGTCTCTGCTTTCAGAAAATATAGAATTCATTCATATGTTTGAATGTATTATAAATTTACATCATTGGTTACTGGAAGGCAGTGGCGTAGCGTGAATTGTCAGCACCCGGGGCAAGGCAAGTAATTTGCGCCCCCTAAACCGCGGGATTTTAGCACTCGAATCTCTTCCACTAGATTAGTTAAAGAAACCCTTACCCCCTAAGCACATGTATTGTTTGTTATGAAAATACTGATGTAATTAAAGTAAAATGCATATAAATACAAGTTTGAATGACCAGCGTGCCCCCTTTCAATGCAGAGAGACCAGCGTGTCGCCTTTCAATGCAGAATGACCAGCGTGCCCCCATTAAATGCAGAATGACCAGCGTGCCCCCTTTCAATGCAGAATAACCAGCGTGCCCCCTTTCAATGCAGAATAACCAGCATGCCCCCTTTCAATGCAGAGAGATCATCGTACCCCCTTTCTATGCAGACAGACCAGCGTGCCCCTCTTCAATGCAGAGAGACCAGCGTGCCCCCTTTATTGCAGAGAGACTTACCTGCAGTGGCGGCTTCTCCTCAGTTCCCCACATCTTCTCGAGTCCTCCGCGTCTCCTCGAGTTCTCCCGCCTCCTCCAGTCCTCCCGCCTCCTCCTCGGCCAATGGCATGAGTTCGCCTTTCGGCCAATCAGGAAGCGGGTCTCGGACCCGCTTCCTTATTGTCCAGGAGGAGGATCCGTGTGACAATAGCGAATTTTCATTCGCTATTGTCACACAATGGGTGGCTCGGGGTGCACTGCTCTGCGCCCCGGGTCCACCCTTTTTTGAAGCCTATTAGCGCCTCTGGCTCTAATCAGGCGATTAAAAAAAAAAAAAAACACTCTGTGACAGCGCCAGGCTGCTGACTCACTTGCTGCTAAACTGACTGAGCAGTGAGGAGAGGGGGCATAGGTGGGGCTTGGCTTGCAACGCCACCCCACCCTACACCAATGGAGAGGTGAGGCACAGTCCAGCCCCGTCCCGACCTGCCATTTTCATCCATAGGGCGGCCGCGCTGGACATCTCCCAGCCTAAAGATGGAGGCAGCTGCAGACAGTGTGTGAACTGTATATGTCAGAGTCAGACAGAAAGAGTGACAGTGAAGATGCGCCCCCCCAGATGTTGCGCCCGGTGCGGCTGGCCCCCCCTGCACCCCCCACGCTATGCCACTGCTGGAAGGAAAGCCACCCATGTCCTAGCAACCAAGGATACAGGTTACTCTCAATGGACAATAGCTGGATCCTGATGGGGGAACTCTGAGACTAGTTTCCCATCATATTTGCCCTGCATGGCCGGATTTAATAGCCACTGTTAGACTAAATCGCCTACTTCCATCTGCTGTCAGTCACGCAGGGCGGACCTGATCTGAGCAAAGTGACATAATGTATAAAAATTAGGATTAAATAGGTAGCTGAACTTACACAGCACCTGAAGGAACTTGCATATCCGCTGGTACAAAAGATCTCCCTTGCACATAAACACCATCTTTAGATACAAGCTCAACAAAGTAGGACCCAAGGGTCAAGCCAAACTGCCACAAAGTGATTTCTGTAATGCCCACTTCCATAATGTATCTGTGGTGTGTTGCAGGGATTAATGCCACTCTCCTCCCTGTGCAGGAGCAGTTAGTGAAAGAACATTAACATTTATCTGTTTAGGAACTGAAGCCAGTGGTGAGCACAATCTAAAATAAATCTATACAGTAAAACAATAATTGACAAATCCACTAGATGGCGCCAGAAATCATATATTCTATCTCAATAAACACATAACAATTGACACTGCAAATAATCACTGTATTCTTCATTAGTGCCATATCATGACTAATCAATAATAAAAGGGGATGAAGGCACCCACTCTATTGAATGCCGCTCCAGACTCTGTGTTTTATAAGAGGATTACAATAAGGAAGAATATAAAAAGTGTAATATACTATCTCAAGATCCTCCTAAAACTTGTATCAAATATATAATTGTAAAAAAATATTAACTGCATTATATTTTTGTTATACTATTTATGCATATTCTCAGTTTTTTTTTATTTCATGTTGATCTTGATTAACCATGCTTAACAGCACTAGGAAAAGACCACAGGGGACTATTCACCACCACAATGGTATATGCAACGCTTGAATAGCACTGGTGCCTGGAGCTTAAGAGGAGTTCCGCCACCCATGAAAAAATTAACCACTTGCCGACCGCTCACGTTGAGCCTACTGCGGCAAAGTGGTTCGTTATTGTCCAGCGACGTAGACCTACGTCACTGGACTCCTCCCCTTGTGGGCGGCGCGCGCGCCGCCGGAGGCTCTCTCCCGCTGTATTCAGTCACAGCGGGAGTCAGGCCAGGGGAGGAGCGGCGGTGATCACCGCCGCTCTTCCCCGATCGTCGGGGATCGAGTGAGGAGATCCGCCCGCTTGTGTAAACAAAGCGGGCGGATCTCCTAAGTGACAGGCAGGGACAGATTGCAGGATTCAGCATAGCTGAACCTGCGATCTGTGCCTGTGTCACACAGTCCCCTCCCCCCACACACGTCAGAAAGCACCAGGCATACATTAACCCCTTGATCACCAATAAAAGTTAACCCCTTCCCTGCCAGTGTCATTTTTACAGTAACAGTGCATATTTATAGCACTGATTACTGTAGTAATGTCACTGGTACCCCCAAAAGTGTAAAAAAAAGTCAGTCAAGGGTCCGATCTGTCCGCCGCAATGTCGCAGTCCCGCAAAAAAAAAATCGCAGATCGCCGCCATTACTAATTTAAAAAAAAAACAATAAAAATGACATTAATTTCCCGTAGTTAGTAGCTGCGATAACTTTTGCGCAAACCAATCAAAATACGCTTATTGCGATTTTTTTTTTCAGCAAAAATATGTAGCAGAAAACAAATTGGCCTAAAATGTTAAAAAATTTAGATTTTTACATTTTTTTTTGGGGGGGGGGGGGGATTTTATATATAAAAATGTGAAAAATATTGTTATTTTTTCAAAATTGTCGCTCTTTTTTTGTTTATAGCGCAAAAAGTAAAAATCGCACAGATGATCAAATATCACCAAAAGAAAGCTCTATTTGTGGGAAAAAAAGGACATTAATTTAATTTGGGTACAGCATTGCATGACTGCGCAATTGTCAGTTAAAGTAACGCAGTGCCGAATCGCAAAATATGGCCTGGTCAGGAATGGGGTAAAATCTTCCGGTCTTAAAGCAGTTAAAAATACACCCATTGAGAATTTTTTTGTCAAAGACATGTAGCTAAATACATTTTGGCCTAAATATATGACAAAAATTGAATATATTGGATATTTTTTAACTGTCAAAGTAGAAAAATATTGTTATTTTTTCGAAATTGGCGATATTTTTAAATTAATATCGCAAAAAATGAAAAGCGAAGAGGTGATCAAATACCACCAAAAGAAAGCTCTGTTTGTGGAAAAAAAAGGAGGTAAATTTTGTTTGGGTACGGCGTTGCATGAATGTGCAATTGTCAGTTAAAGTCACACAGTGCCGAATCGCAAAAAGTGGCCTGGTCAGGAATGGGGTAAAATCTTCCGGTCATAAAGCGGTTAAAAATACGCTCATGGAGAATTTTTTTGTCAAAGACATGTAGCTAAATACATTTTGGCCTAAATATATGACAAAAATTGAATATATTGGATATTTTTTAACTGTCAAAGTAGAAAAATATTGTTATTTTTTCAAAATTGTCGAATTTTTTTGTTATTATCGCAAAAAATGAAAAGCGCAGAGGTGATCAAATACCACCAAAAGAAAGCTCTGTTTGTGGAAAAAAAAGGACGTAAATTTTGTTTGGGTACGGCGTTGCATGAACGTGCAATTGTCAGTTAAAGTGGTACAGTGCCGAATCGCAAAAAGTGGCCTAGACGTAAAGCAGGAAAATCCTCCGGTGGTAAAGTGGTTAAAAGTCAGCAGCTACAAATACTGTAGTTGCTGACCTTTAACTATTAGAACTTACCTGTCCAGGGTTTCCGCGATGTTGGCACCCAAAGCGATTTTTGTATTATTCAGGGTAAGGGAACCCGGCAGTGAAGCCTTTCGGCTTCACAGCTGGTTCACTACTGCGCATGTGTGAAACGCGCTGTGCTCTGTAATTGGCCCGGCGGCAGAAGAAAAAGGAGGGGCCACGGCGTTGTCTCCCGGAAGTGGGGAAGGTTAACTGTCATAAACTCCAATTTTAAGGGGAATCCCAAAGGCCCTACTATTTACTGGCAGAAGCAGATTAGGTTAGATTTCTGATACAGAGCAACTCTAAACAGTATATCAGGGTCTCTGTGTTTCTTTTTTGCTCTGAGACTGTGAAAGTAATTTCCAACATTTAAACTGAAATAGAAAAGAAAAAAGAAGCTATTATTAGTCCGGCTATAAGAAATTATGTACAAAGCCACAACACGTTTCATTTATTGCCATCTAGTGGTGAAAGAAATTAAGTCTAAGGCCTTGATCACATGGGGCATAGAGCTGCACGATTAAAAAATCACAATTCAACCTCACACACGATCTTTATCCAGCATTTCCACGATTCATGTAACAAAGCAGAGCCATTCTCTGCTCAGAGCTGTCAAGGGAAAATTAAAAAAAAAAAAAGTAGCCGGCAAGGTTTATCACAACATTGCTATGCGCTGAGAGATAATTAGAAACATGGTATCATTTGGTTCTTTTTGATCAAAGGGATGAACTTTAGTCTGTACATGCGGTCAGTTTAACAATTTAAAGACTAAGCATTTTTCTGACACTTGCTGCTTACAAGTTAAAATCAGTATTTTTTGCTAGAAAATTACTTAAAACCCCCAAATATTATATATATATTTTTAGCAGAGAACCTAGAGAATAAAATGGCGGTCGCTGCAATATTTTATGTCACATTGTATTTGCTCAGTGGTCTTTCAAATGCATTTTTTGGGGAAAAAAATACACTTCAATGGATAAAAGAAAAACGAAACAGTAAAGTTAGCCCAATTTTTTTGTATAATGTGAAAGATGATGTTACACCGAGATTTGTGAGAGAATCATGATCTTTATTTAAAGCAAAAAATGTGTGATTCTTATTTTATCCAGAATTGTGCAGCTTTAATGGAACGTTTTAAACCATGACCCATGCAGGGCTGTGTTTTACCTGTACGGTGTATGCACACGCATTCCTCCCAACTTTTTGAGATAGGAATGGGGGACACCTATTAGCAAAAGTATGTAGGCATAGGACACACACCCTGCCACACACCCTTTAAGGATGATTAGTTAAAGTGGTTGTAAAGTCAGAAGTTTTTTTTTTTATCTTAATGCATTCTATGCATTAGGATAAAAAGCCTTCCATGTGCAGAAGCCCCCCCTCAGCCCCCCAATACTTACCTGCGCTCCCTCTCTGTCCAGCGATGTCCACGAGTGTGTCAGCCATGCAAGATTCTCCCTCCTGATTGGCTAAGACACAGCAGTGGCGCCATTGGTTTTCCGTTGTTGTCAATCAAAGTCAGCTAGCCAATCAGGGGAGAGAGGGGCGGGGCCGGGTCAGGGCTATGTGTATGAATGGACACAGGTAGCTGTGTCTTGGCTCGAGTGCCCCATAGCAAGCTGTTTGCTGTGGGACACTCAACAGAAGGGATGAGCTAGGACCTGAGAAGAGGAGGATCTGGGCTGCTCCGTGCAAATCCACTGCAACAGAACAGGTAAGTACATTACCCCCCCCCCCCCCCCCGGCGCGCTGCTTCATGGACGTTTTTCATGCTTACCAGAGTCATCTGTAGCAGGGAAAACAATACGGTTCGTCAATGTCCCAGGCAGGAAGTCGAGTGAGAGCACAATGGCTCAGGAGACTCTACCTAACATCCCCTCCCGCCCCCGCTCGTCCGGCGGAGGAGCCAGTGCGTGTTACAGGCGGCTCAGATGGCCGCTGGCCACTCGCGATCTTCCCCCGCTGACAGAGAAGGACGGATGGCTGATGTAAACACAGCCATCTGTCATTCTCCCTGAAGTGATCACAGAGGCTATGTGATCCTGCTATATAGAACCACATGTCACAACCCCCCCTACAGTTAGAATCACTCCCCTAGGCTTACATTTAACCCCTTGATCACTAATAGTATTAACCTCTTCCCTGCCAATGGCATTTTTACAGTAACAGTGCATTTTTTTTAACACTGATTACTGTAGTAATGTCACTGGTACCCCCAAAAGTGTCAAAAATGTCAGTTAGGGGTCCGATCCGTCTGTCCCACAAAAAAATCGCAAATCGCCGCCATTACCAGTAAAAAAAAAAAAAAGGCAATAAAAATGACATAAATCTTTCCCGTAGTTAGTAAACGCAATAACTTTTGCGCAAACCAATCAAAATACGCTTATTGCTATTTTTTTACCAAAAATATGTAGCAGAAAACAAATTGGCCTAAAATGTTAAAAAATGTTGATTTTTAATTTTTTTTTTTTGGGAATGTTATACAGTGTATAGCAGAATGTGAAAAATATTGTGGTTTTTTTCAAAATTGTTGCTCTTTTTTTGTTTATAGCACAAAAAATAAAAATTGCACAAGTGATCAAATACCACCAAAAGAAAGCTCTATTTGTGGGAAAAAAAGGACGTCAATTTTATTTGGGTACAGCTTTGTAGGACCATGCAATTGTCTGTTAAAGTAACGCAGTGCCGAATCGCAAATTAGGGCCTGGCAGCAAAATCCTCCGGGGCTAAAGTGGATAAAAAGAGATAAATTAAGATATCTGCTCGAGGAAGAGACCAGATAATGCTTTAATAGGGTGGCTAAAGAAAGATATAAGTGGGGAAATAAACCTGGAAAATATCTGTCTGGACTATTAAAGAGTAAACAATCAAGTAATTGTATAGAAAAAAATAAAGAACAGTAAAGAAGAAATGGTGTTTTCAGCCACATAAATAGCGAGTGCTTTCCAAAATTATTATAATAACCTCTATACCATTCGACAAAAAGATATACCTGAGGTAGAACAAAATAGTAAAAAAAAGGATTATGAAATATATCCAGAACTCAAAGCTTCCTAAAACAGATATAGAAAAATTGTTAACTCTTGAGGCGCCAATCTCTCAGGAGGAAGTAAGTGAGGCTTTAAAAAACATCTCAACTGGAAAAAGCCCTGGTCCAGACGGATATACAATCAGTTATTATAGGAGATTCAAGGAAATACTGGTCCATAAACTCTGCTCATATATGAATGAGATAGGTGATGAGGGGGAGATGAAAATGTAATCACTGCAGGCAAATATAACAGTAATTCCTAATGAAGGGAAATATGAAACTCTATGTTCTAGCTATAGGCCAATAGCAATGCTAAATACAGATAAAAAATTTCTACTCAAAAATCTTAGCAGCGCGATCTGACAGCAGAATGGATCCATGCTGACCAGACAGGATTCATTCCAGGAAGAGAAGGAAAAGATAATGGGATTAGAACGCAACTGTTATTACATAGGCCCAAAAACCAAGAGGTCCCGACCCTCCTGTTGTCAATTGATGCTGAAAAAGCATTTTGTCAGGGTGTACTGGGAGTTTATGGTTGAAACAATAAAGAACTTGGGTGTTGGACCTAGGATGAAAAACCCATCTGCCTTGGTAAAAGTAAATGGCAACCTGTCAACTAGGTTTGAGATGTGTAATGGGAGAAGACAGGGTTGCCCTCTCTCGCCCCTGTTGTTCGTCTTGTCATTAGAACCTCTGCTGGCATCTATTAGGAACAATATAGATATAGAGGGTGTGAAGATCGGGCAAGACGAATATAAAATCGCAGCTTACGCAGACAATTAAAAGAAAAAAGTGAGCTAGCCCTCGTGTGCCATAATCCTAGATATGAACAAAGAAGAGAAGGAATGGTACAACAAATATAGTTGCCCAACCAAGGATTGCGGACTTTAGAGGCACATACTAAGTAGGCAGAATAATTGGTTTAAAAACATTGATATTCAACAGGCCCTCCTGGGTCAGAAAGTGGAGGCGGCCACGAGGGCACAGAGGAGGCTTATTACCTTTATTTTTACAGCAGCAAAAATTACTATTGCCAGGTCCTGGAGGTCTCCTGTGGTCCCGTTCGAGCAGCTGAGGCATAAATTGTCCTGGATCATGGTGAATGAGCGACTGTCGGCTCAGCTGGACGACAGGATGCGTAACTTCGACAGGGTTTGGGAGCCATGGCTCAGCTATCTGACGGGGCCGGCTTGAGAGAGGTCTTTGGGGTGGGGGGGGCGGGGTGCGGAGCTGGGTCCACTCTTTTTCCCTTTTTTTCTACTTCTTCTTTTCTCTCTTCTCTTACCTTTTTCCTTTGTCTTTTTTGTATTTTTTCTACTTATCACTGGGGGCTCCCGTACGAGGGCCTATGACTGCAAATATGTGCTCTTTTACCTGCTCAGGGAGTTACGCTTGTGTAGCATATCTTCTGTGTCTTAATTTGTAGGTTGAGTGTGTAACCACTGTTTTCTTTTTGTTTGCCCTGGGTACTGTTACAGCTTGTTGCAGTGATGGCCTTGCCCCTACGTGGCACTCTTTGTTATTGTTCTAATGTTAATGCATAAAACTCTCAATAAAAATTATTGAAAAAGAAAAACATTGATATTTTATTGAGAATATTCTTCTTTAAAAAAGAAAAAATCGAAACATTATATGTGCAAAGTACAACATATTAAAAACAACACTATTTGTGGAGAGAGAAACCCTCCATATAGGTTCAAAAAAGATATACAAACATTATATACAGATTGTTTACAATAGATACGTGTGTTGTACTGGTCTGGAAAGGTCGACGAGTTTCGCATTGCGCTTCTTTAGGACCACAGACGCTTAAGTACTCTCTTGACAGAATAAGCAAAATATACAAATTAGTCAACAGTACATATTATCATGTGCCTGTATTTATGCAATACTTTATATTGTCCAAAAATGAATGCATAGACCAACCTCCTGTAGTGCAACACACTGCGTCATCCATGGTGAACCACGGCCAGGGGGGGGGGGGAATAGAAACCCACCTATGGTTCTGGCTGATTTCAAATAAGGGACGGCTGGGCAATAAATGGCGTTTAGCTTACCGGGCGGAAAAAACAAGCCTTCCGGGCTGTGTGATGAAGAATCACAGCTCAATAAATTATTCTATTTTTTTACATGCCAAGGGGGAGGTAGTTGTAATATTCTGAGACAAAAGATACCGGACTGCTTTCTTTATGTAATAGGTAGCTTACCACCCAGAGTAAGATTGATATAAAGTAGCAGTGTTTGGAAAGATCAATGTCTCAGAGGGAAGGGAGAAGAAGGGAATCTCATGTCCCATATAACCACCAAAGAAATTACTTTGGCGATAAATATGTCCATCTGTCCGCATCCAGCCGTCCTTCACAAATAGTGTTGTTTTTAATATGTTGTACTTTGCACATATAATGTTTTGATTTTTTCTTTTTTAAAGAAGAATATTCTCAATAAAATATCAATGTTTTTAAACCAATTATTCTGCCTACTTAGTATGTGCCTCTAAAGTCCGCAATCCTTGGTTGGGCAACTATATTTGTTGTACCATTCCTTCTCTTCTTACGCAGACAATGTTTTGTTTTATATCAGTTATCCTAGAATAAGTCTTCCAAACGTCATCAAAGAACTGAGGAGATTTGGAGAATTGACAAATTTTAAGATAAACCCAATAAAATCCAAAATCTTAAATATTGGATTGAATAAAAAAGAATAGGCACTACAGAAGGAATTTTTATTTGGGCAAAGTCAAAATTCAAATTCTTAGGGATAAACATAACACCATTACCTGAAAACCTTTATCTATACAACTATATACTCTTGCTAGAGGAGATAAAGTTATGGCATATATCGACTCACCCAATCTCTTAGTTGGGTAGAATCAATATGTTTAAAATGATAAAATTCTATATAAATTCCAAATGCTACCCATTGCTAATCCACAGGCATATTTTAAAACAATAAAAACAATATTACTAAAGTATATATGGCAAGGGAAAAAACCTAGAGTGCAGTGGGTGGCACCTGATATTAAAAGATATTACACAGCAACTGTGCTATCACGGATGACAGAATAGACAAAAAAATAAATAAACTCAGAAAAAAGAAGGGTTACGTTGGAAATCACGTTAAGTCTAACACAATTGTACAAGAATATTTGGATCCCACCAAAATATAGGGAAATACACGAGGATACACTTGAAATAATGAGAGATGTATATAAGACATGGGATGCTTTCTATAAGCAGGCCAGGTGGGAATACAACTCTCCGTCATTACCATTAGAGGGCACAAATTTTTTTTTTTACCTGGGTTAGAGAAACAATTTGGTGGTGGGTTGGGAGATTTACGAATAAAAGATATAACACACAAAAGAAGGATTATGAACTCAATACTATGAGAAAGTTAACACTAAATGAGTGGAATTATATGCAATTAAAACATTTAGTAGGATCTTTGCCTCAACCCATCAGATCAGAAAAGGAGTTAAACCTTATGGAAAAACTTTGTAACCCATTAACAAAGGTAAGACATGGTATGTCTCAGATATATAAGATGCTAACTAATCTGGTGGGAATGAGGAAACTCCCTTTTATTGAAAAATGGGAAAGAGAAACAAATAGGATCTAGATTAGATGAACATGAGGAGAAAACTGTGCTGAGAGCCGTCCACTGCACTGCTAGATATGTGAATACCACTGAGATGAACTATAAATGCCTTTTTGAGATGGTATATTACACCGGCCACACCATTTTCAGCCAGAGAAGTCAAATCTGTGCTGGAGGGGATGTTAGGTAGAGGGCTCAACAATGATCCATGTATGGTGGGAATGCCCCAAGATCCATGAATATTGGTTAAAGATACAACATCTCATTAACCAAATTACAGGTGAGGATGTTATGGATAATCCCTGGACATGCCTATTTCATAAAATAAATAAACCTTTAAAGTGTTAAAGAAACTCAATAGTTCCAAATTTGCTTAATGCTGCGAAGGGAACAATTCCAAAAAGATGGCTCGAAATAGAAGCCCCTACTGTCAGGGAATGGTGCGGGAGAATTGAATATATATATATATATATATATATATATATATATATATATATATATATATATATGATATGGAATACATGTGTAGTAGAGATGAAGAATGAGTTGACAGCTTCTCAACAAAGTGGAAAAAGTGGATAGACTTTAAAAAAAAAAAAAGAGATTTCATACATATGGGAAAACTAGGGAAACTGATAAGAGCAGGACACGTCAGAGGTATACAGAAAAGATGGGTGGGATTAAAATGGTGGAATGGGGTAATATAGGGGGATTGAAGGGGAAGAGGAATGGGATTAAGGGGGGTATAAATATTGTAACGTGTAATTGAAGGAATTTTGTTTCTTCTTTTTTTCTTTGATTGTTTTGTAGAATTGATTGAAATTAATAAAAATTATAATATAAAAAATTTCTGTTGTACAAGGGCATATTTCATAGTTATTTACTTCTGCTCGTATTGCCTTTTCTGCCCCATTTTCCCCTTCTGCCCTTTTTGACCCATAAGCCCTTTCTGTCTGATTTGCCCCAATTTGTTCACAATGCCAAAGAAGCATGCTGTCCACACAATTCTGGATTTAAAGGCTCTGAATGACTTCTTGCAAGTGTGCAAGTTTTGGATGGAGTCAATGCACTCAATGGCAGGTTCACTACACCAGTAAGATCATCTGGCCTCAGCTGACATCAGTGACGCTTGTCATGTCTGCATTTGCCGCAACAACCAATGTTCCTCCAGTTCTTGGTTGGGGAGCTTTATTACCAGCAGCCAGGACGCCCCCACTTATGGAAATGCTTACCCAAAGGGCAAGGGAGGTGCAGAATCAGATATGATCTTTCAATATAACAATCACAAGAGCCAAGGTATGCTCAGATAGCTAAGGATAAAAGAGTATTCGGTATCCAGATGTGGAAACATTTTGGAGAGCTAATTGTTGCTCGTGGAATAGGTCCATCCACTCAGAAGTCACTGAGAGTGAATTGCCATTAGCAATTACCATACCTCTGGCAGTATAAAGCAATGAATACTGCAAGTTCAATTTTTGACCTCCTGAGTTCTTGCCTATTGCCACTGAATTTCCTGAGAGACGATAGGGAAAAGCAATATCCTCAATCTCTGCAGATTAATCTCGCTTTCTACAGAATTACTTTATCTCTGATGTTCAATAGACAAACTAAAATAGGGCAAGGTAGGCTACCAGGAGAAGGAGGGTGGGGGACCCAATAAACACGTTCTACAGCAAAGAATAATGAGAGTGCTTCTTTGCCAATAGTATCTAGTAGTCACCTTTCAACTAATTCAGTTGCCTTATTTCCCTCTACCCATTCTGGGACACCCACAACTGGAACATTATTTCTGCAGAGTCAGTTTTCAATGTCTTCAGCTTTAGTAATAGTGTCATAAAGCTGGGAAAGAGTACATACAGCATAATTTTTAAATGAAGAGAGAACAACCTCCATATCACTAAATATATTCTTTAGTGAAGTAGCGTGCTTTATGACCTTTTGCAGGTCAGAGTGCAAACTATACCTAGGTATCATAAAGCTGGCGAAGAGTATCTACAGCATTATTTTTAAAGAAGGGAGAATAACCTCCATATTGCTAATTAGGTTCTTTAGTGCAGTAACATGCCCTCTGACCTTGTGCAGGTCATGGCTCAAGAAGAAAATGTCCTCTCACATGCAAAGTAATTGTGAGGTAGGGTGCTGCTTATCTAAGCTGTAGTGAAGATATCTTTCAAAGTGGGCTCAATATTGATACCCGGATCATGTTGGAAGCTGGGATTGAGGGCAATTCCTGTACTTACAATGATCTCAGGAAATAATTGTGGTGCCATTGAGTTCCTCTTCTATACCAGACAGGCAGTGGGTCCACCAGGATTAAGTGGTGACAAGGGTGCTGGTGGAGGCAACAGAGCAGGGGGAGAGTCTGCAGCATTGTGCTCCTTTGACCTGGTAAACCTCTCTAACTGGGCTGAAACCTCCTTCACCCAGTCCCACAGTTTACTACTGTGTAGCACACCATTAGCATTTTGCAGCCGCCAGTCCTCCTGCCTCCCTGTTCTTCTCAGTCATGCGCCAGGAAGGAAGCACCAGGAAGGAAGCACCAGGAAGGAAGCCCCAGGGGTATAGAAGAAGTCTGTGTGGTAGTAAGGGAGGATATGAATCCTCTCTAGAGGGTTCAAAGTATCAAGTCAGGATCTGTACTGGGAACGCAGGAAAAATGTGTCCATCTACATGAGCAGCAGGCCATGCCCTCCCTCTTCTGTTTGTTGTTCTGCAAGATTTTTGTTCCCACGGTACAATTCTTTTCATGTCAACCCATACCCATAGACAAATTTTAAGCAAAATTAACTAAGAAATGATGAAAAAAGGTAGCATTTACTCCTAAAATGATGTATTTTCAAAATTATAATGCCTTAAAAAGTTCAAAATCAAGGTTTTTGAAGACCTATGAATAGATAAAACTAGATCTTTAGGTATATACTCGTAATAACCATATCGTTTGGACAGCTTGGGCTCATGCTCTTCAGTATTTATGGGTAAATGGATAGAGGTCAGTTTTCTGCTTAAAGAAATAGCTCTGCACCTGGTGTGGACATGACACAAGTCACACAAAATCAGCATAAAAGATCCACTCAGTTTCCTTTTCTAAGCCTATATACACAGCAAGAGATAGCATGGTTGTGAGAAAAAACACAGGGGAGTAAAACGGATTCTTGGTGTCAAGTATTTGTGTATGGAGAGTGTTCACATACAAATGAAAGGTCAGTAAACAGAGAAAAATTGTATTCTGCTAAGGCTGCAACTGGATAAAATGCATATGACCTTGTCGATGCCTGCTCTCTATTTAAAGATAGACAGCTATATTAAGGTATCAAGTTAATCTAATAACTATGAGGTCTTGGACCTTGCAATACTTGTTCCTTTCCATCTCAGAAATTGCATCCAGTGTTCTCACACATCCACATTTTGGACACAGGAATAAAATTAGAGGCAGAAACATAACTAGAACCTTCAGGGCCCGGCCCCGGTGCAAGAAACCCACTGGTCCCAAGGCCTCTCCCTCCGAATCTGGGGCCCTTTACTCCCATCGTTGGGGATTATGACCCTGCAGTGGGATCCTTTGACCTGTTTTGCAGTAGGCCCCCTTCCTGCCATCTCGGAGCCCCCTCTGGAACACCAGAGCCCGGTCACAAGTGCAACCTTTACGACCCTGGTAGTTTCACCACTGGGTTAAATACTCTGCAGTGTCATGGGATTGGTGGAATGCTCTGCAGTGTATCATGGGATAGTTGTAATGCTCTGCAGTGTATCCAGGAGTCGGGTGAAATGCTCTGCAGTGTATCATGGGATGGGTGGAATGCTCTGCAGTGTCAGGGGATGGGTGGAGTGCTCTGCAGTGTGTCATGTGATGGGTGGAATGCTCTGAAGTGTATCATGGGATGGGTGGAATGATATTTAGTGTGTCATGGGATGGGTGGAATGCTCTGCACACATATACACACATACAAACAGATATAAAAACCCACATATAAACACACACGCACACAATCACGCACACACACACAATTAAATAAACAATCACATGCACAAGCACAATTACACACACGCACACAACCACACACACATATATAGATATATAGATATATATTTACTGTATATACAACCTTTCAAAAATTAGCAGTACAGTACCTTCAATCACAACTGTAGGGGGAGGCACTCTGGAAAACACTTCTCCCTCCTTTGCTTTCACTTTGCTGAGTGTTTTCACTGTCTGATGGAATTCCCAGTGCCTAAGCACAATAGGGAGTTTGGTCTGACAGCCTCTCTTTACCAGCCGCACGGGCCCCCCAAAGCAGGGGCGGGGTCGCCGTTGCGACCCCTACGACTGCTGTAGCTACGCCACAGATTAGAGGATATTAGATATGCTAGACAAATTTTGCTGTGTTTTTTACTAAATTGCCCTTGTGGATATTATGTAGGGCAATGCCCCTGAAAGTCAAAGACTAATTTATGAGGCATAAATATATTCGATTAGCGATAAACTGGTACAGTTGACAGTTGCACAGCATTTTGTGGCGTGTTCTCATTCAGTGTCACAATTGAAATTTATGATAATTGACTACGTTCCACAAAATAAATAAGAGGGTGATCAAGAACTATTATTGAAGAAGGGATTATGTATGTGTCTATTGGATTGAATGGTTAGGTTACTCTGAAACCTCTAAGGCAGTGATGGCGAACCTTGGCACCCCAGATGTTTTGGAACTACATTTCCCATAATGCTCAACTACACTGCAGAGTGCAGGAGCATCATGGGAAATGAAGTTTCAAAACATCTGGGGTGCCAAGGTTCACCATCACTGCTCTAAGGCTTTGGCCGGCCATACATGGTTCGAACCTTGGCAGGCTGATCAATCAATTGGGTACAATCAGCCTGCCAGATTCACTTCCAATTATCACAAACGGCTGCTAAAGCTGCTAGCGATAATCAATGCCTTTTCCTGATTGGGACACCTTCCCCCGCCCGCCCCCACCGCCTCTGGGAGAAGACAAAATTGCTTGACATGAGGGATTCTGTCTTTGTTGATGGGGAAATCATGTGAATTTCTTTCCTGCAACCAAATTCACACCGCCTATGGGCTGCCTTATTTCAGATTCTGTTTTCAAAATTATTTTTATATATTTTTTTTTTCTATAGTTATTTATTATTATTATATTTTTTGGTTATGGATAAGAATCCATGTGTGTGTACAGTATATACTGTATATTGCTTGTTTCTTTGAAGATCGGTCTGCCTCTTTCTTTGGGTAGGAATTTGACCACGCAGGGTCCTCTATGCATGCTTGTCAAATGTTCTGATAGTTGTAATGCTATGATCAATTGCAGAGTTTCTGGCTTCCTGGTATTCATAAATGCTGAGATTATATGATTTCATTAGGCAGTGTTCCTAGCCTGAGGAAGGACATACTGTTCAAAAGCTGGCTTGATGATAGGACACTGATTGTGATTCTATAGTTGTTATGAATCTCATTCACTAAATAAAAGAAGATTAGTAATTGGAGGGCTGTAGCACTGAAATATAGTGTATAGACTGTACATCCTAATTCCTTTTTTAAGGTCCATACATTTACCAAAATCTGGATGGAATCTGTCAGGACAAAAAAAATAAGGCCTCGGGGCCCGAGAGGATGCGCATTTGCGTGAAGCGCATTGGGTGGAGCTACATGCGTTACATCACATCGTCGCATCAATCTGTGTTGTGGTGGATTGAGATTGCTTTACATTTTAGCTTGTCAGAGGTTTTATATGGATGAATGTTAGTGTAGAACCCTCCTAGTTAGGTGCTAGGGAGTGAGTATAGTTTTGGCTCTGTCTGTGTATCAGAGGAGCAGCAGGTAAATTATATATTGCACTCTGCTTAACCACTTAAGCCCCGGAGGATTTTCCTGCTAAAAGACCAGGGGGTATTTTGCGATTCGGCACTGCGTGAATTTAACGGACAATTGCGCGGTCGTGCGACGCTGTACCTAAACTAATTTGGCATCCTTTTTTTTCCCCACAAACAGAGCTTTCTTTTGGTGGTATTTGATCACCTGTGCGATTTTTACTTTTTGCGCTATAAACAAAAAAAGAGCGTAAATTTTGCAAAAATAGCAATATTTTTCACATTTTTATATATGAAATTCCCCAAAAAAAAAATGTAAAAATCAAAATTTTTTAACATTTTCGGCCAATTTGTTTTATCCTACCTATGTTTGGTAAAAAAAATTGCAAAAAGCGTATTTTGATTGGTTTGCGCAAAAGTTATCGCGTTTACTAACAAAGGGAAAGATTTTTGTCATTTTTGTTGTTTTTTTTTTAACGCGTAATGGCGGCGATCTGCGATTTTTTTTGCGGGACTGCGACGTTGAGGCGGACAGATCGGACCCTTGACTGACATTTTTGACACTTTTGGGGTTACCAGTGACATTTCTACAGTAATCAGTGCTATACATATGCACTGTTACTGTAAAAATACACTGGTAGTTAAGGGGTTAACTTTATTTGGGAGGGGCTGTGTGTGTCCCTAGGGGCGTGCTTTCTACTGTGATTGGCTGTGGCTTGAGCTGTAAGGACACTGATCAACGGATCTACATAGTAGATCCGTGTGATCAGTGTCTTTACACCGAGGAGAATGACAGGTGGCTTGTTTACACAAGCCGCCTAACTTTCTCCCTCTCCCCCGCCGATCGCCGAGTGACCGGCGGACATCGGGTCGGCCAGTCACACGCGCGGGGGGGTCCGTGACCGCGCGGGAGCGGGAGCGCGCCTCCGCGGGCGCACGCTCGCTCCCCAGACCCTCCCAGGCTAGTGACGTTAATTAATGTCACTCTGCCTGGCAGGGGCTGACCGCCGCAAGTAGATTGTGTTAATCGGCAAGCGGTTAACAGAAAGCAGGATCTGTGAGCTAGGTCTGCTCAATGTGCCCAGTGTTTGATTCATCTGGTCTGAGGGAGTGTCCCCACTGTGCCCAATGGGGAGGCACATTGAACAGTGGAGGAGACCTGGCCAATGAGGACACAGGCTTTGATACAGCCCCAGGGATTGGCACAGACGGCTGTCTTAGTGCATTGTGGTATATAAAGCCAGGGGGCACGTGTGCACCAGGTCTTTGGCGGGAAGCAGAGTCCCAGAAGGAGGGTGACAGCTGCCTCCTCTTCTGAAGTGGTTGGTGCGTGGTCACAGGCAGTCAACCTGGTAAACCAGAGGTGTGAAGCTGAGCCCAGGGGTCCAGGAGAGCTGACTGGAGGAGTCAAGGCACTGCGAGAATCTGGAAAGCAGTATCGTGAGTACAGAGGGTCTTGCCTAAGGGTTTGCCCAGGAAGGGGACCACTTTGGAGTAGAGTAGTCAGTGGACAGGTATCAGCTGTAGGAAAGGGGGTACTAGGTGAGTGCCCTAAAAAGAAATACTATAAGGAACATTTACCTTAGATTCATCCAGTGGCAGGATGAAGTAGCAGCCTTGCCGCATCCTCAAGTTAGAAGTCCTCAGAATTGTGAATAGTTCAAGTGTTGGAGTATCCCCCTCATTGCTTCTCCCATCCCAATATAAAATAAAAACAAAAACATCAACCCCTAGACTGATCATTGACTGAGCCAATAACGTAAAGTGCTAAGACTTCTGCTTGCAGTTGCTACGGGTAACCCAGGGGAATCCAAAAGTGTTAAAAACCAGCAGCTCTTAAGGGGGCAGTGCTACATTATTTTATGGGATCCTTTGTAACTTGTGGAGATTTGATTTTAATAAATGCTACACTATGAGCACTATGAGTTACATTCTATTCATGGTATGTCGCATGAGTACAAGTGGGGAGGACAGCCCTAACGGAGGCTTAAGTGAGAAGGGGACTGACCTACCCGTAGAGACTGGTGGGAACTGTGACTGATGCACAGTTGATTTCTTCTAGATTATGCTTTATTGCTGCTTATCACCTGGCAGCACATCCTTGTGGTGAGTGCACATTACATGTGATATACTCACCATGGTGGTGGTCACACAAGACTAATTGAAGGTTTCTTGGACACTGATACATTTTGGATACTGATATATATATATTCAAAAAATTAATGGAACACTTAAAAACACAACAGATCTCAATAGAGAAAAATATCATGCTGGATATCTATACTGATATGGACTGGGTAATGTGTTAGGAATGAAAAGATGCCACATCGTTTGATGGAAATTGAAATTATCAACCTACAGAGGACTGAATTCAAAATCAAAGTGAAAAAATGATGCAGCAGGCTAGTCTATTATGATAAAATTTCATTGCAGCAATTCAAAATGGTACTCAGTAGTTTGTATGGCCCCCACGTGCTTGTATGCATGCCTGACAACGTTGGGGCATGTTCCTAATCAGACCATGGATGGTGTCCTGGGGTATTTCCTCCCAGATCTGGACCAGGGCATCACTGAGCTCCTGAACAGACTGATGTGATACCTGGCGGCGTCGGATGGACCGAAACATAATGTCTCAGAAATTTTCTAATGTATTTAGGTCAGGCAAGCGTTGGAGCCATTTAATGGTATTAATTCCTTCATCCTCCAGGAACTCGCTGCATACTCTCACCACATGAGGCCAGGCATTGTCGTGCACCAGGAGGAACCCAGGACCCACTGCACCAGCGTAGGGTCTGATAATGAGTCTAAGGAGTTCATCCTGATACCTAATGGCAGTCAGGGTGCTGTTGTCTAGCCTGTAGAGGTCTGTTCATTCCTCCATGGATATGCCTTCCCAGACCATCGCTGACCCACCACCAAACCGGTCATGCTAACAATGTTACAGGCAGCATAACGTTCTCCACAGCTTTTCCAGACCCTTTCATGTTTGTTACATGTGCTCAGGGTGAACCTGCTCTCATCTGTGAAAAGCACATGTTGCCAGTGGCGGACTTGCAAGTTCTGGTGCTCAATGGCAAATACCAATCGAGTGCACAGTGCCTGGCAGTGAGCACAGGGCCCACTAAAGGACATCAGGCCCTTAGGCCACCCTCATGAAGTCTGTTTCTGATTGTTTGGTCAGAGACATTCACACCAGTGGCCTGCTGGAGGTCATTTTTCAGGACTCTGGCAGTGCTCATCCTGTTCCTCCTTGCACAAAAGAGCAGATATCGGTCCTTCTGATGGGTTAAGGACCATCTACGGCCCTCCCCAGCTCTTCTAGATTAACTTCCTGTCACCTGGAATGCCCTCCATGCTCTTGAGACTGTGCTGGGAGACACAGTAAACCTTCTGGCAATGGCACATTCTGGAGGAGTTGGACTGCCTGTGCTATCTCTATAGGGTCCAGATATCGCCTCATGCTACACTGACCCAATCCAAATAAAAAACTAGTGAAAAACAGTCAGAAAAAGAGGAGTAGGTAAAAAAATGTCAGTGGCTTTCACCTGTAAAATCATTGCTGTTTTGGAGGTCATCTCATTGTTGCCCATCTAGCGCACCTGTTGTTAATTTAATTAACACCAAACCAGCTGAAACTGATTACCAACCCCCTCTGCTACTTAACTGACCAGATCAATATCCCAGTTTATTTAACTTAATGCTATACTCTGATTAGAAAGTGTTCCTTTAATTTTTTGAGAAGTGTATGTATGTATGCATGTATGTATGTGTGTATATATATACAGTGCTTTGCGAAAGTATTTGACCCCCTTAAACTTTGCGACCTTTTGCCACATTTCAGGCTTCAAACATGAAGATATAAAACTGTAATTTTTTGTGAAGAATCAACAATAAGTGGGACACAATCATGAAGTGGAACGAAATTTATTGAATATTTCAAACTTTTTTAACAAATAAAAAACTGAAAAATTGGGCGTGCAAAATTATTCAGCCCCCTTAAGTTAATACTTTGTAGCGCCACCTTTTGCTGCGATTACAGCTGTAAGTCGCTTGGGGTATGTCTCTATCAGTTTTGCACATCGAGAGACTGAAATTTTTGCCCATTCCTCCTTGCAAAACAGCTCAAGCTCAGTGAGGTTGGATGGAGAGCGTTTGTGAACAGCAGTTTTCAGTTCTTTCCACAGATTCTCGATTGGATTCAGGTCTGGACTTTGACTTGGCCATTCTAACAAGTCAAGTTTATTTGTGAACCATTCCATTGTAGATTTTGCTTTATGTTTTGGATCATTGTCTTGTTGGAAGACAAATCTCCGTCCCAGTCTCAGGTCTTTTGCAGACTCCATCAGGTTTTCTTCCAGAATGGTCCTGTATTTGGCTCCATCCATCTTCCCATCAATTTTAACCATCTTCCCTGTCCCTGCTGAAGAAAAGCAGGCCCAAACCATGATGCTGCCACCACCATGTTTGACAGTGGGGATGGTGTGTTCAGGGTGATGAGCTGTGTTGCTTTTACGCCAAACATAATGTTTTGCATTGTTGCCAAAAAGTTTGATTTTGGTTTCATCTGACCAGAGCACCTTCTTCCACATGTTTGGTGTGTCTCCCAGGTGGCTTGTGGCAAACTTTAAACGACACTTTTTATGGATATCTTTAAGAAATGGCTTTCTTCTTGCCACTCTTCCATAAAGGCCATATTTGTGCAGTATACGACTGATTGTTGTCCTATGGACAGAGTCTCCCACCTCAGCTGTAGATCTCTGCAGTTCATCCAGAGTGATCATGGGCCTCTTGGCTGCATCTCTGATCAGTCTTCTCCTTGTATGAGCTGAAAGTTTAGAGGGACGGCCAGGTCCTCGTAGATTTGCAGTGGTCTGATACTCCTTCCATTTCAATATTATCGCTTGCACAGTGCTCCTTGGGATGTTTAAAGCTTGGGAAATCTTTTTGTATCCAAATCCGGCTTTAAAGTTCTCCACAACAGTATCTCGGACCTGCCTGGTGTGTTCCTTGTTCTTCATGATGCTCTCTGCGCTTTGAACGGACCTCTGAGACTATCACAGTGCAGGTGCATTTATACGGAGACTTGATTACACACAGGTGGATTCTATTTATCATCATTAGTCATTTAGGTCAACATTGGATCATTCAGAGATCCTCACTGAACTTCTGGAGAGGGTTTGCTGCACTGAAAGTAAAGGGGCTGAATAATTTTGCACGCCCAATTTTTCAGTTTTTTATTTGTTAACAAAGTTTGAAATATCCAATACATTTCATTCCACTTCATGATTGTGTCCCACTTGTTGTTGATTCTTCACAAAAAATTTCAGTTTTATATCTTTATGTTTGAAGCCTGAAATGTGGCAAAAGTTCGCAAAGTTCAAGGGGGCCGAATACTTTCGCAAGGCACTGTATATATATATGTGTGTGCATGTGTGTGTGTGTGTGTGTATGTATATGTGTATATATATATATATATATATATATATATATATTACTGTATATCAATTGTTTTGAGCAGCAAACTCTCTAAAATAATATTTATATTGCTATGTGCTTCTCCCAAATAGATGGTTTAAGAGGGATTGGATATGGAACACAGTCTTTTTTTTTTTTTCTCAATCTAAAACTTTTATTCAGGAAAATGAATAAACAAGAAACAGTATGCATTACAATAGGAACACAGTCTTGTAGTTGAAGGTACTGCAACAACCTTGTACTACTCATGAACATAATTAAAAAAAAATGTTTAGCTTATATACAACTAAAAACTGCATAATCATTGAAAAAAAAAAACTCCAGTCTGTCGCAAGACCCAATTATTTCCCCAATGGGCACCAGAGATGTATAGTAACTAAGTAGAAATACTTCACTACTGTACTTAAGTCCCGAAAGGCGGTATCTGTACTTTTCTAGAGTAGAATTTTTTTCTCCTACTTCCACTTTTACTTCACTACATTTTTTCATTGATTTCAATACTTCTTCTCCGATATTTTTTTTTTTATGCTGCATAGTTACTCGTTACTATTATAAAAATTACCACTGCCAGAACAGTAGATGGCAGGTTTCATGAAGCTCAAAACATGTGTATTATCAGCGCATACGAAAATAAATGCTACTGTATGTATAAATAAAATCTGCATTTGAAATGATAAACAATATGATGTTCAAATTTTTGACTTCTTTCTTTAATAACTACATAACACAGTACTTGTAATTTTAATTTTAGTACTTGAGTAGCAATTTTTTTTTTCAAAACTACTGGTACTTTTACTTTCAGTACTTGAGTAGCAAAATTTAAAAAAAAAAAAACTACTTGCAATACTTAAGTACAAAAAATGTTGAATACTTTAGTACTTCTACTCAAGTCACTTTTTGATCGAGCACTTCCACTTCTACTCAAGTATGGGTTTCGAGTACTTTATACAACTCTGATGGGCACCACCATCTTGTCCTTGGTACAGCACAGGGAAGGTTAATTGCAGGTTGTCAGTTAGAGCCTGCGTGTAAAAGACTATCTGCATATGTCAGTGACCAAGGTGAATGGTTAATGATGAAGGTGGGGTCTTAGCTGTTCAATATTTGAAAAATGTTTGTACTTGCATGTTAGCAGCAGCAAAAGCTGTTAAAAGCTACCTCATTGATTGCTTTCAAAAACTGAGCTGAAAGACTCCTGTAAGAGAAGAACTGCAACTAACATACGACTCTTGCTCATTCAACACTTCTGGGAGTGTTGGATATTTGCAGCCTGTGTCTTGTAGTAACCAAGTTGGAATAGGGAATGACAGCAGAAGGAGGGTGACACTGACATCTGGTACTCCTGAAAGTGTTGACTGATGGAGGCTGCAGTGCTTGAATGGAGTGAATGTAAGATACAACGGTCGCTGGGGAGATGAGTGTAAAAGCTCTTTTTTTGCAGGAGACCTACAACTGTTTTTTAGGCAACTGACAGAGCCACTTTTATCTGCCGTAGTCTGCTTGTTTTTGATTTAGCGAAGAAAAGAGTGCTTTTAAAACAGCTGATGAGCAGATTGGGTACAGTAGGTTTCAGTACATTTACATAGAAAATAGAAAGATTCTTAACAGTAAATGAAATTAGGGTCCTTACCTCTTGGTAATAAACAAGCAAAAAATTGGGGGAGCAAACCCTGAACATGTATATCTAAAGCCGATGCAGCTATTGACCAAGCAACATGTATATTAAAAAAGAATAGCGCAACCATGCAAAAGAAATGACTATTAAATATGGAGACAATCCATAAATAAAAATGGGGGGTTAGTCCCACCATATGGCCATATCGTGCTCAAGCCCACCACTGCGTCAAAGTACCCCATTATCAGTGGGTCCTACACTATCCATAAAAAAGGGGTGAATCCAGCCTCTCTAACCCTTGGAGACAACACTCCTTGCTGGGATGGATGTGCTAATGCACTACAAAGGACTCCTCCTATATCTACTTGATGGTGGACTCTGATAGAGTACAGGTGTGTGTGGGGGGTGGGATGCTCAACCACAGAAGTCTGGTCAGACCGAATACATAATAAACAAGCAAAAAATTGGGGGAGCAAACCCTGAACATGTATATCTAAAGCCGGTGCAGCTATGGACCAAGCAACATGTATATTAAAAAAGAATAGCGCAACCATGCAAAAGAAATGACTATTAAATATGGAGACAATCCATAAATAAAAATGGGGGTTTAGTCCCACCATATGGCCATATCGTGCTCAAGCCCACCACTGCGTCAAAGTACCCCATTATCAGTGGGTCCTACACTATCCATAAAAAAGGGGTGAATCCAGCCTCTCCAACCCTTGGAGACAACACTCCTTGCTGGGGCCTGGGAGAGATGTGCTAATGCACCACAAGGGACTCCTCCTATATCTACTTGATAGTGGACTCTGATAGAGTACAGGTGTGTGTGGGGGGTGGGATGCTCAACCACAGAAGTCTGGTCAGACCGAATACATAATAAACAAGCAAAAAATTGGGGGAGCAAACCCTGAACATGTATATCTAAAGCCGGTGCAGCTATGGACCAAGCAACATGTATATTAAAAAAGAATAGTGCAACCATGCAAAAGAAATGACTATTAAATATGGAGACAATCCATAAATAAAAATGGGGGTTTAGTCCCACCATATGGTCATATCGTGCTCAAGCCCACCACTGCGTCAAAGTACCCCATTATCAGTGGGTCCTACACTATCCATAAAAAAGGGGTGAATCCAGCCTCTCCAACCCTTGGAGACAACACTCCTTGCTGGGATGGATGTGCTAATGCACTACAAAGGACTCCTCCTATATCTACTTGATGGTGGACTCTGATAGAGTACAGGTGTGTGTGTGGGGGGTGGGATGCTCAACCTCAGAAGTCTGGTCAGACCGAATACATAATAAACAAGCAAAAAATTGGGGGAGCAAACCCTGAACATGTATATCTAAAGCCGGTGCAGTTATGGACCAAGCAACATGTATATTAAAAAAGAATAGCGCAACCATGCAAAAGAAATGACTATCAAATATGGAGACCATCCATAAATAAAAATGGGGGTTTAGTCCCACCATATGGCCATATCGTGCTCAAGCCCACCACTGGTGAATACAATTGTTTCAAATCAAAGTATATTCTAATTTTATTTTATTCTATTTATTTATTCAAAGTATTATAGAAAATTATTTAACAAAAACACCCAAGATCTGTTATGGGAGTTGCCTATTTTAGACAGCCTTACATCAATATAGTACAAGGGTCTTCAAACTATGGTCATCCAGTTGTTTAGGAACTACAATTCCCATCATGCCTAGTCAGGTCGGTGAATCTCAGAGTTTTACAATGCCTCATTTTGGGATGTGTAGTTCTGCACCAGCTGGAGGGCCATAGTTTGAGGTTCCCTGATAAAGTAGGACATCCAATCCAGTACTTCTGTAATAACTATGTGGTTTAATTACAAATGAGGAAAGGACTTAAAATGTGAAAATGTTATAGACCTATGACCTTATTATAATGACTTGTGGTTATCCATAAACCTACTCAAACTTGATAAACTTGTACTATGTGCTGTCAATTAATTTAATAATATTTATTAACTTTTAGGAAATTAGATTTAGATCATTTAACCACTTGCCGACCACCTCCCGACTATATACGGCGGCGGTCAGCCCCTCCCAGGCAAAGTGACGTACTGGTACGTCACTAGCCTGGGAGCCAATAGGGGGCGAGCCGGAGGCACGCTCCCGCCCCCGCTCGTTCAGTAGGAAGCCCACGCGTGTCACTCGCGATCGTCGGGTGGAGAGGGAGAAAGGCAGGCGGCTAATGTAAACAACGCTGCCTGTCATTCTCCCCTGTGTAAAAGCACAGATCACTCGGTCCTGCTATGTAGGACCGTTGATCTGTGCTGTTACACACACAGCCACATCCAATGACAGTTAGAAACACGCCCCTAGGGACACACTTAACCCCTCCCTTTCCAATAAAGTTAACCCCTTCCCTCCCAGTGTCATTTTTACAGTAACAGTGCATATGTATAGCACTGATTACTGTAGTAATGTCACTGGTACCCCCAAAAGTGTCAAAAATGTCAGTCAAGGGTCCAATCTGTCCGCCACAATGTCGCAGTCCCGCAAAAAAAAAAATCGCAGATCGCCGCCATTACTCGTTAAAAAAAACAACTACAAAAATAAAAAAAATCTTTCCCTTAGTTAGTAAACGCAATAACTTTTGCGCAAACCAATCAAAATACGCTTGTTGTGATTTTTTTACCAAACATATGTAGCAGAAAACAAATTGGCCAAAAATTTTTAAAAATTTTGATTTTTACATTTTTTTGGGGGGAATTTCATATAAAAAAATGTGAAAAATATTGTTATTTTTGCAAAATTGACGCTCTTTTTTTAATTATAGCGCATGATCAAAAAATAACACAGGTGATCAAATACCACCAAAAGAAAGCTCTATTTGTGGGAAAAAAAAGGACGTCAAATTTGTTTAGGTACAGCGTCGCAGGACCGCGCAATTGTCCATTAAAGTCACGCAGTGCCGAATTGCAAAATACCCCCTGGTCAGGAAAGGGGTAAAATCTTCCGAGGCTTAAGTGACCAACAGTAACAAGATAGGAAAACTTGAACAGAATTGAAGCGCTTTACCTCGTTTTGCAAATCCAAGAATGGAATTCTTTTTGTGTGTGTGTTATATGTGTACAGAGAAACCTGAAAGAGGTGAGAGACACACACACAAACAGATAGTATGCAAGGTTCAGTTTAAAAAGGGAGGTGTTATCAGTGGAGGAGGTGGAAAATGAATTCAGAGAGGACAGAACTTAGTCTCTTATTCAGTGAAAAGGCCGCTTATGATGTGAAAAAGATTCCCTACAGCTAACAAGAGCCACCATGATGAAGAGACTTCAGTGATTTGACACTCGAATTAGACCAGGAACCTCAAAAGTAATTCAAGAAATGCAGTGGATTTAGGACACCTTGCTACCTGGCCTGATGCAAACAGTGATTTAACCCTTATGAGCCAGTAAACTATTTATTCAAGCCAAGGGGAAGTAGCAAGATTGAAAATCCAACAACAGCTTGCAAATTCAAGTGTGTTCAAACCTGAAGCCAAATTTGAAAATTCTTAAATCTACAGTGTCTGTAGAAACCTGCTTAGAATAATGCCTCCTCTCTTCTTCATCCCTTTCCTTTTACTTCTGATGTCACGTGGAGCACAACCTGATGGCCCTAGAGGTTCCTGGCGTCGCAGATTTAGATGGGAAAGTAATGGACGAGTTTTCAGCCTCCAGAGCTCAGGTTCTGATCACAGAGCTGGTACTTTCTACATTTCGGAGATACATAACCCTGTTAAACCAAGGAGACCTGCAGGATCTCAAACAAGGAATTTCATCAGTAATGGTAAACCAAGTCATGCTGAAGAACAACTTAACCTCAGTCAAACTTCCACCCAAAGGAGTGATACTCCTTTGAGAATTTACACAAGCAATCAAGAACATATACTTTCTACACACAAAGCTAAAGGAATTCAGCAAGAGACAATGCAAAGAAATGATATCACACAAGTGTACCCTACAACAACTAAGGGTAAAAAACAGACTTCAGCTCAGTACATGGCAGTCACAGAAACAAGTACACAGAAAAATGAAGCAATGTACAGGGTATCTACGCAGAGCAGTGTAATGCAAACAGGTAAAGCTACTACACAGTCAGCATCCCAAAGAAGTTATGAAACGCCTGCAGAGCCTATCAAAATGACCCAAAGAATTCCTACAGGGGTTAGTGATGTTCTGCTAAGGAATGATGTGCCATTGCATAGTGCTATAACTCAGAAGAATGATGCTACACAGCAAAGGGCTGTCACCCAAAGGAATGACATTACACATCGGACCTCTGTCACTCCAAGGAGTAACATTACACAGTGGAGTCCTGTCAACATGAGGAATGAAGTATCAGAAAGGACTGGCATCACTCAAAATAGTAATGCAATTCAAAGGGCAATCACCACGCAAAGACAATTAAATTCTGTAAGCTCTAATGACAGGGAGACACCCTCAAATGCCCTTCCAATAGGCTCTCCTTCTGTGGCGCAGAGAATGGCTGGAGATGACCCACGAAACCCTTACAGACCTCGAAATGTTTTGACATCCAATTTAGCCCCTGCAGGTAGAAGACCAGGAGCAAGGCCCTATCAATATGGTAAGTTTATTTAGGGTTTATAGGGCCAGTTCACTAGGTTGTGAGTTTTTTGACGATTATCATTTTTTAAAATTCAAATGTACACATAAACAAATAGGTCACATACAAAATTATTGCATAGGTATGTAATTGTTGTTTTCTGCCTCAAATAGCTATATAAACTTGCAAAATGTTATTTCTCATGACTCAGTACTTTATTCTTACAATAAGTTAACTTTCCTCCCCCTCGAGGGGAAGGGCCCATTCACACTTGTGTATTGTGATAACGTGCACTAAAATGTGTACGTTATCGCAATGCATGGCAATGCACCTGCTCTGTGTGCGGTGCTTTGTGATGCCATTCAATGTATACAGTATGTCAGCCAATGCACCACAATGCAAAAGGAATGAGGAAGAGAGCGTGACATCACTGCACCACCTTTACATTTCATCCATATCAGAGAATGCTTTGCATTAAATTCAGAAAAGTATTCTCTAAATGGTGCCCATACCAGGAGGCTAAGTAGTGGTGTCTACTTTAGGGATTTTCAGCTTTCAGGGGCATCGACCAGGTATGGCATATGCATAGTTACTTTGGTTCAAGCTTTTTATACATGACTGCATTGGAGGGAGATCTGTAAGATTATGGGAGTTTACTGTCTATGACCCGGCTCAGTTTAGCTGAGGAGCATAAACTGTGGGATTGAGTGTGCTGTGAGAGCTGCCCATTAGGATAAGGAGTACATGACTGTGTGATCCTCATAATTTGGGATCCACATTATCCGGTAAGCGGCCATTCTCTTTTTAAAGCAGCAAATTCGAGCACTTCACCACTTTTATGGAGTTACTGCACATCAAGCACCTTTAGTTCACCTTATCTTTATATGGACATTTTATCTTTTAGTTTGTTTTGCCAGTGACATTTAATAATATCTATTTGATTTTTTTTTTTTTTTTTTACAGTTACATACAGTTTGCATTATTGCTATTTGCACATTTTCTTGCTTTTGTTGTACTTTTATGTTTTGACAGTCATTAATTCGCATTTATTTTAGGTCCATATTATGTGCATTTGCACAACTTTTTGTTACTTGACTTTTTGGTCCATATGTTATGTGTGGCATATTGGGTATGTAATATTATTACTTGCATAGTTGTCTGCACTTTTTGTACTTTTATACAATATTATTTACAATATTTTTATGGTTTTTGGATAATCCAGTGTCTGGATCATATAGGCTACAGCAGTCTAAACAATAATTTTTTTATCTGCTGAACTAAGCGCAGGAGTTCTTTTATTTTATGTATGTATATCCAAACCTGGAATTTCAATTTATAAAGCTAATACACCAGGATGAGGGCCTTTGTTGATGGTATCAATTTAACATCAGTTTGAGATGCTTCTGAAATCATTCAGAATTTATTGACTGGCCCGTTACTTTGTTCTGACCTGTATTTGACTTAATTCATTGGGGGTTTTGCATTTACATAGACTTGTAAAGGAATGTAAAACTAGTTTAAAACTAAATGCCTAGCAGACACGAGACAATCGACCAAAAAAAACTAGACATGTGCAGAACGGAAAAATTTGTTTAATTTTGTGTCAAATAGATTTTTTATGTTACTAATTTAGTTTTGTTGATTTGGTTCATAATTTGCTTAGTTTTATTTGGTTTCATCTGGTTTAATTTATTCATTTTCTAACTAATTCCACGTTTTTGTAACGATTCAAACTCGAATTGGTCGAAAAATTATAAACTGATTCAAATTCGGTGTGAATTCGGCCCAGCATACCCTGGCTGATGATGTCCAAGGGGATGGAATCACCTGATGACGTCCACGGAGGGTCCGCCCCTTAGTTATTTAAGAACTGTCATATGGCAGAGCTGGAAGATGGCGGGAGGCTTAGTTGGAACCAGAGGTGTTTTTTTTTTTTTTTTTGAGGGTCGGCGGTGGCAGTGGGTTTTGTGATTGATGATAGATCTTCACTGAATGTTTTTTCTTAAATATTATTATTGATTTTTTAATAGAGGAATTGTCAAAAACATGTGTTGTGTTTTTATTTTGTTTTGACACTTTCTGGATGAATTAGTAGGGGTACTATGTACCTCTACTCATTTACATAGGGGTGGGCCAGGATCTGGGGGCCCCCTTGTTAAAGGGGGCTTTCAGATTCCAAAAGCCCGACCAGCAGACCCCCACAACCACCAGCCAGGATTGTGGAGAAGAGGCCCTTGTCCCTATCAACATTGGGATAAGGTGCTTTTGGGGGGCCGAGCCCCCCCCCACCCCAAAGTACCCCCTCATGTTGAGGGAATGTGGCCTTGTATGGTTCAGAGGGGGGGCGCTCGCTTGCCCACCCCCTTTCCTGGCCTGCCGGGCTACATGCTCGGATAAGGGTCTGGTATGGATTGCGGCGGGACCCCATGCTGTTTTTTTCTGTATTTTTCTTTGCCGGCATGAGTCATCGGTTGTTAAAGTGTAACTCCAATTTTGTTGAGAAAAAAACATTCCCCTTTGGATGATCTATGTACATTGCAAATATTATAACAAACTTTGTTGCAGATTCCTACCTTTTGTTATTCTGAAGAAATCATTGCTTGTTTCTCTGTGTCTCTGTGCTGAGTGGGTCAAATGGGAGTGGTTTCATAATTATCAGTCAGCTGTGCAGCTGCAGAGAACTAATTAGGAAATTTACTGTGCCTGCATCCCTTTAGACATGTTCCTATTGGAATTATCATGATCAAATTATATTTTTGTTGCAGGGGATGCCTGAAATCTGACTTGTATCTTAGGGAGACTTTTGGGAAAATTGGTGAGCCAATTACACAGGCAGGAAATGATGCTTCTGGGGTGTGGTCAGTACACATTCTGTGTGCAGAACACCTCCAGGTAGCCATATTCGAATAGGTCGATCATTTTTCAACTGATCTGAAATCGAATTGTTCTGAAAATTCGGAATACGTTAGAACAAGTATCTACAAAACTAAATTAAACAATTTTCAAAGTAAATTTATTACTAAATATTTTGGAGATTGAATACATCCAAATCTCCGTATAACCAAAAATTTGTCTGGATTTATATTCGGGCCAAAACACATGTCTAAAAAATACCGCTTTTGGAGGGATTGTCTAATAATCTGATTTCGAGAGCCGATCGGGACAGTTCATACAAAACTGGACAAGCACGAAAACTTTTCTCATATGATTTTCATGTAGTCAGTATGGTATTTGTACGAAAAAAAATCATGTGACCAAGACCACGCATGCTCGGAAACAAAAAAGAAAAAACACTAAAATAGGCACTCTAAGTTAACCCTAATATCACCTGCAAAGGTTCAAGTGAGAAAAAATGGCTATATACGGTGTGAGTATATCGGTGGATATACAACTGGAAAAACTGAGCTAAAAGACCTGATTTAAACTCAACCACTAAAGAACTGCATAGAATATATATATATATATATATATATATATATATATATATATATATATATATATATATATATATATATCTATATCTATATATAGATATATATATATATATATATATATATATATATATATATATATATATCTATATCTATATATATATATATATATATATAGATATATATATATATATATATATATATCTATATATATAGATATAGATATAGATATGGATAACATTACTCACTGGACTATAATGAATTTATATTTAATTTAATTAATCAAAAATGTATAACAAGAATATACCAAAGAAAATGGATATGTGCAAATTGTATAATGCATTAAAATGCATTAAGACTCACATCATACACACCTAAAAACATGCATCCACCTCTCTCACTAAATATATATGTATAAGTGGACCCCTGTATACATCAATATATAATAAGTAAAATAATCTAAGAATCAAAACAATCAGAAATAATAATGGTAATGGTGATCCCATGTATGGTGGATAGATGGGACTCTGGAAACAAGGAGTTCAATGTTTGGCGAGGCAAAAAAGACGAAGACAAGCTAATAGCCGTTCAATGGTTGACTCTGGTTGACTCATATTATGAAAACTCCCATGGTGATTAGGGAGAAATCACTCGGAAACAAAAGAATACATTACAATACAAAATAGAGAAGGAAATGCCAGGGCCGAATCCTGTCAAAACCACATCCCAAAAAAGGTATGTCAAAGAGCAAAAATAGAAAGGAAAAATGGGACTTTAAAGGTGTTGAACTCCTCCGCCAGGTACTACTAAATCACAACTGTATATATAAAAATATTATTTTATTGAATACATAATAAAAACCTACAATCAATGGAGATATCACATATAAGAACAATACATAACATTGAATCACATTGGATAAATCAGATAACCCATCACACAGCCCCTCAAAAACAAAAAAGGGGGAACTTGGGGGTACCGGCTCAATAACCATCAGCCAGGAGAGCTGAATAGCCAAGGGAGGAGCTATTGGCTATTCAGCTCTTCTGGCTGATGGTTATTGGGGCGGTACCCCCAAGTTCCCCCTTTCTTGTTTTTGGGCAGATCACTTTGGTAAATACATACTTCCCTAACAGTAGCCAGCTGGCATTTTTACTACTTCTGACACCAATAATCCTTGAATTCCAAGAGGGTTCGCTAATTATGGGTGGGGATTTCAATTACGCGGCCGAGCCTATGTTGGATACGTCAATGGGAACGTCACATTTACCATACGCTCGGTTGAAAAAACTCAGCAGGGAGTTGTCCCTGCTTAATTTAATTGACCCCTGGAGAATTATGCATCCAGAGGAGAAAGACTATACGTATTTCTCCCCAATACATAATAGATATTCTAGGATTGATCGGATTTTGATTTCACAGACAGAGCTATCCAGAGTAGTGTCGTCTCAGATTGGATCTTTCTCCATGTCGGATCACTCGCCTATTCATATCACAATAAATTTTGAAGCAGGCCCAAAAAGGCCACCGACATGGAGATTGAATGAACTCTTAGTACAATCAGTGGACACAAAAACAGAGATTCAGACAGAATTAGAAAGGTATTTTCAGGAAAACACGAGTGAGCAAGCGACGCCATCGAGCATTTGGGAGGCACACAAGTGTGTCATCAGAGGAGTGATGATACGGTTGGGTACCAAACGCAAACGTGAAAAAGAGAGAGAGATTGCTGAGTTGTTGGCTCAGATAGAGATTTTGAGTTTAGTGCATAAAAAAACAGTAGCGAAGATACAACTGTCGCCCCTAACGAAGGCCAGGGAAAAACTCAATGAATTGCTATATGAGAAAGTTATGAGATCTTTAGTGGCACAAAAAAGACATTTCTATGAATATTCAGACAAACCGGGGGCGATGTTGGCCCGAGCCTTAAGGGGACCGCAGAAACGAACGGTAATCAACCATATACGCGTAAAGGGGGGACAAAAAATATCTGTAATAGCAGAAATTGCAGAGGAATTCAGCAGATTTTATCAAGGACTATATGACATCGCCTCCTCGGAGCCAGCCAGAGGGGGGGGGGGCTGGCTTCGATGAGACGATCAAATATATCAAAAATTCGGACATGCGGGCATTGGACCCGGACCAGGCGAGCGTGATGGAGGAGAGGATTTCAGAGGAAGAGCTTAAGTTGGCCTTTTCGCAAACAAAACCACACAAAGCCCCCGGCCCAGACGGTTTTTCTTTTCTATATTATAAGCAATTTTTTGAGATCCTAAAAGCTCCTCTATTAGCGCATTTGAATTATATTGGGGAGGGAGGAAGTATGCCAATAGATTCACTACGGGCGTACATCACCCTTATCCACAAAGAAGGGAAGGATGCAACGATATGTGGAAGCTACCGTCCAATCTCCTTGCTGAATTTGGATACCAAGTTATTCGCAAGGATGATTGCGAACCGGCTTCTTCCATACATACCGAGCCTAATCCATTATGATCAGGTGGGGTTTGTCCCTACAAGGGAGGCGAGGGACAACACCACCCGAGCAGTGGACCTAATATACAATGCGCAACGACGGAAAGTGCCAATGATGCTGTTGGCCGTAGACGCCGAGAAGGCTTTTGACAGGGTGGCCTGGAATTTTATCAGGGCCACCCTGACTCATATTGGTCTAGGAGAAAGAATGTTGACTTACATCATGGCATTGTATTCTAGGCCCTCAGCGGCGGTTAGGGTAAATGGGTGGAATTCTGACTTCTTTCAGATTAAAAACGGCACTCGCCAGGGATGCCCTCTGTCCCCATTGATTTTTATTCTTGCGCTAGAGCCCCTTTTATGGAATATACGTCAAAATGCGGAAATAGCGGGACCTAATGTGGCAAAGGGACAACACAAGGTGGCAGCGTATGCAGACGATCTGCTATTTTTTGTGACAGAGCCCGAAAAAACACTCCCACAAATACTAGACGCTATCAGTAAATATGGAGAGGTATCCTTTTTTAAAATAAACATATCTAAATCATCGGCATTAAACGTCTCCATACCTGCAGGAAAATATAAGAACTTGCGGCAATGTTTCCCTTTCCAGTGGAATAATCAATCAATAGAATACTTAGGAATACATATTACTTCAAATCCTTCGGATTTGTTTGAGGTAAATTTCTCCCCACTTCTGAAGACACTGAGGACTGATGTACAGAAATGGCAGACATTGGTATTGTCATGGTTCGGCCGATGTAGTGCTTTAAAAATGAATGTGTTGCCCCGACTTTTGTACGTTATACAAGCTGTGCCAATCACAATACCAATGGCTTTCTTTGTTCAGGTTAAAAGATTATTTCGAAATTTTATCTGGGCTAAAAAATCTCCCCGTATAGGGATGCAGATCTTAACCCTCCCGAAGGCAAAGGGAGGGGTGGGATTGCCTGACCTGTTACGGTACTATAGGGCAGCCCATCTTATGAGGGTGTATGATTGGCACTGTAACCAATCACACAAACAGTGGGCACACATGGAAAGAGAGATTATGAATTCTCCTACACCATTGGCCCCATGGACTCCCATTCTGAAAACAGATAAAATACTTTCCCACCCGACAATAGGGGCAACGCTACATATAGCAACAAAACTACAAAACCATCAAGCAGTAGCACCTTCGATCTCACCCTTGACGCCGCTGGTAGGAAATTCCTCTTTTATCCCTGGGAATACCAATGGGAAAATCATAGAGCTAGCCAAGGCAGGTAGAGCACGTCTGAGGGACGTATGGACTCAAAATGATCCACCAACTACTGAAGAGATAATGACATGGCCCGAAGGGAAGTTGGACATTTTTAGCGCATTCCAAATCAGACACTATTGTAAACAGTTACAAAATAGGGGGTATATCCCAAGGTCATTAACACCATTTGAGTCTTTATGTGAGGGTGGGGAGCGAATTCCGCATGTACTATCTTACATGTACTCGCTTTTAGGGGATACACAGGATTTACACCGCCCGAGTTTTGTGCAGAAATGGGAGAAAGATCTTGCTGTCTCTCTCAATCAACAACAAGTAAACAAAATCCTGAGACTCGCTCATAAAGCATCAATTGCCAGCAGATATCAGGAGATTAGTTATAAAGTATTAACCAGATGGTATAGGGTGCCGAGGATCCTGCACAAAATGGATCGAAAACACTCGGACAAATGTTGGCGATGCGGAGAAGTGGGGGGGACTTTGTTACACATATTTTGGTCATGCTCAGCAATTGGGGAGTTCTGGAACGAGGTGGCCCGAATAATTGAGAAATTAACAATAATTAAGGTAAGAGAAGATCCGGCATTGTGCCTACTACATTGTACGAGTAACTCTATTAAAAGATATAGAAATTCTATTTTGATACATTTATTGAACGCAGCGAAGGCTTGTATACCAGCTATGTGGGGACAGACACAGAGCCCAACAGTACGCTTGTGGCTCTCCAAAATAAGGGAGATTCAGAGGATGGAATCATTAACTGCAGCACGGTTAAGTATGGAAGAGCGACATAGGGTACGATGGCAACCCTGGACGCTGTTCACATGCTCAGAGGAATACTTACAGGCAGTAGGTTAGGGGGGCGGGCGCGGGGGGGGGAGAGGGAGGTGGGCTGGAGAGGGCGGGTGAGAGGTCATTTTTATTTTAATTTTAACTTTCTTAATTTTTTTTTTTTGTTTTTTTTTTTTTTATTTATTTATTTTTATTTTTTCTTCTTTCCTCCTTTCTCCCGCGATCTTCTGTCTTGCTATCTCTATACCTGGTGTGACAGTGGAGGAGGTAGCTCTGGGAGGTTTGACAATTAGGCGGGTTATCCGGAATATATGTTGTGTATGTCTTGTCTGGGATAGGGAGTTTTCTCCCCCCATCCCCTTTTATTTATTTTTTTTTTTTTCCTCTCCTCTCTTCCTCTCTCCCTTCGTCAAGGACGGGGGGAGAGGAAGGGGGAGGACTTTCTTCCTTGTGCCGAGGAGGAACGATTTCTTTGTCGGCGCTTGTGTTTTTTTTTTTTTTTTTTTGGGTAGTAGCTCACGGATGAGTTTGGATTTGTGCGGTCTGGTGACATGGGGGGTCAATTAATGTGTTTTGATGTGGGGTCCCACGAACTGAGTGAAATGTTCACAGTATATGACATGGGGGGGAGTAGGGAAGGGTTTCACCTCCCCTCCTCTTATGTTTTTGTTGTTTTTGTTTTTGTGTTACATTATGTTCCTATTCACTGTTGGGAGAGTACAAACCTCCTTCTGCCTGTCGGGCTGAAGGTCAAAGTGCACTAATGGAAACTGAAGAAGGTATTTTGATCCCTTCTTTTTTTTTTTTTTTCTTTCTTGGGCAGAAGGCCAGAGTGCACTAAGGGAATCACATGGTGTGCATCCTCTAAAGGAAGGGTTTTTTTTTTTTTTTTTTTTTTTTTTCTTTTCTTTTTTTTTTTATGTGTGTCTTGTTTATTTCTTGCTGGGATGGGGGGAGGCTGGGCGAAGTGGTGATGTAAATGTTATCGATGTATTGTAGATAAGTATGTAATGTATTTGAAAAACAATAAAATGTTGAGTTAAAAAAAAAAAAAAAGAATGGCGCTGTCTTGTCCTCCATACAGAGAGGCTTTTTGCTCTGTCTGCTTTGACCTCAGAGCTGCATGCAGGCAGCCCATAGAAGTGGATGCAGTGGCTACACAGGAGGAGTTGCATGTCAAAATTTGACGTGCGGGCAGGAGCGGGTGCAAGGATCCAAACACAGACACTGTGCTCTGAGGTGGATGCAGAAGTAGCAAAAAAGTGGCTCTGCACAGAGGATGGGACTCAGCACCTGTCTGAATGAGCCCTTATCATGAAGGCAATACTAAAGGTAAAGTAAGTCTATTTATGTCACTTAATTTGTGTTCAGCAACTTTCATAAGAAAAGGACATACCACTTTTCTGAGGGATCAATGAGAAACAGATCAACCAGCTCTGCTATAGTGGTTCTGTTACTATCATATAATAGTGGACTCATAGGGGGTTGATTTACTAAAAGCAAATGCGCTGTTTACTTTGCAAGGGAAGTTACCATTTGCATTGGATTTTTTCCTAGAACTTAGTGAATGAGGTGAATCTCTGCTCACATGCACCATCCAATCATGTGTAAATAACAAAATGCTGTTTTTTATTTTTCCTTGCACACAATTCCAGAAGTTCTAGTCTGATATTTTTTGTGCTAGGCACAGAGTTTTCTGTTTATTAATGTGTTGTGCCTAGTGCAAAACCATATGAGAATAGAACTTGTTCCTGCAGACTATTTTAATAAAGGAAGAATATTATTTTACATCTCGGTGTGCAATATTCCTGTTGCTGGTGCAATTGTTTACTTGGAACTGAGCCAAGCCAAGCCCGCATCTGAGATATGATCTTGGAGCAGAGACTACAAGCCAGGCCTTCTCGTTCACTTTAGTGCCTGACCTCACAAATGGGCTTCTGGAAGAATGGTCAACCATTCCCATAGACACACTCCTAAACCTCGTGGACAGCCTTCCCAGAAGAGTTGAAGCTGTTATAGCTGCAAAGGGTGGGTCAACTCAATATTGAATCCTACTGACTAAGACTGGAATGCCATTAAAGTTCATCTGCGTGTAAAGGCAGACGTCCCAATACTTTTGGTAATATAGTGTATGTGCGAGATATTACTACTCCTATGTCAGTCAGTTCTCTGTGTTATACTGGTTTTGCTTCTAATATATCTGATTTGTTACGATTCAGTAGTGGTCTATTTTTCATGTTAGCTTTAATTTGCAGGTCTTCCTGATTTGGTTCCTGATGCTCTATTTATCCAGAGTGCTACCTATATACAGAGAGTACCCATGTACAGCCTTCGGTGTGCAGCAGAAGAAAACTGCTTGGCAAGGTAAGAGAAAATGAGGCACATGTAGGCACAAATTAAAGCAGATGTTTGATACTGATGAATGCAAACTTGATACTACTTGGACAGCTACTTTTCAAGTATGATGCAACAACATTTTGATATGCGTACAGTATATAGTACTTAATCCTTCAGGCCTTGGGTACCCTGTTCCTGTGCCTATCATTCTGCGAATAGCACCACACACACCTGACTGAGCGGGGAATTTTCACTACAGTATATACCACCCAGTGGCTCAAGGAGCATAGAAAGCAGGAATGACACAGCAACTGGTTAAATAATAGCAAATAGCATATTGCAACAAGGTAAACAAAAGAAGAAATATACTGTAATCAATCAGTGATAAGAGAGTTATACTGTAATGGTTAAAAAGTAGGAGAAATATAGCAATAAAAATAAGCAATAGCAGTAATATTCAGAGGAAACAATAATTGTTGTCCTGGACAACCCTAACTAGGGGAATATATATATATATATATAATATAATATAAAAAAAAATATATATATATATATATATATATATTTATAATATAAATACATTTTTTTAATTTTTTTTATTTCTTTCTTTTTTTTTTTTTTTATACATAAATATCAGTCAGCAGCAGTATGCAACCCTGTTTCTTCTGCTGCCCAGCTCATTGGGGCCCAACCATTGTGGTGGAGCTCTGAAGCACTCTGTCCCAATGCAGGTTTTGCCAGTGGCCTTTTTAACACTCTATATCAGTAAGGGATCTTTTTCTACTCACTGGCAAAGCATACCCCAGTCAGTGTCCTCAGCGTCCAGCTCCTCAATTAAGCTGCTCCACCAGCATTCAGGTGGTCCTCCAATACTCCAGCGTTGTTGCCACTGTGTCCCTCTTTCATGCAGGTGAAGTGGTCCACTCCTAACCTCAATCTCTCTGCAAATCATCCCCTCTTCCTCTACTCAGCCTGAGAAAACATACAAAGGTCCAACTTCTCCTTAGTGTCTCTGGGTGTCGAAGTTGAAGAACAAAACTGTAGTACAGGCTAAGTCTCTTTGGGTACTACACACCCTTAGCCCCCCCCCCCCCCCGTGTGAAAGGGGCCTAAGTTTCTCTGTGCCCTCAGGAGCGCCAGTTCTTCCCCTAAGCCAAGTAAATACACAGCAATAGTTATGGGTACATGAAGGGCTGTAATGTTTTTTAGAGTGTGAGCCACCTCCTCCCAGAAAAGCTGTATTAGCAGGCATTTCCAAAACATATGTTCAAAATCTGCTTGGGAATGCTGGCAACGCCAACAATTCGCCGAATCAAAAGCATAGATCCTGGCAAGTCTGGATGGAGTATAATAAAGAATTTTGTATTGAATAAGGCAGTCCCTGGATGACACTAAGTATTTGAAGGGGCAGTCCCACATATCATCCCAGTCATCACCTTAGAAATTGGGTACCACTGATATCCACCACTCCCTGCACTTTTCAATGGGTTTTGGTCTGACCGTAAACAATTCTTTGTATACCACAGATAGAATGTCTGCAAAATCTTTGGCTAACTCATCAAACAGTATCATCTTGAGGACATTGCTCTAGACAGCCAACTAGTGACCATCATGCTCAAACACATTCAATGAGTTACATTAACAACTGGAAAGGTATCAGCAAAGCCTTCATTATGTAATAAAACTGCCTGTTGAGATGGAGTGAGTAATGACCAGAGCTTGGCAAGAGCTGCAAACCTGACAATTTCCTCAATAAATACACTACTGAAGTCTCAAGGGAAAATAATTTTTGGCCATTTTGCCATCTTATAAATGCAGCACTGCCAGACACCACTCTTGATCCAGCACTGTTCCTGCCAGAAGCCCTGTTCTGCTCTCTCTACTGCATTCACAGGCTTGGCTGAGATCAGTGGGAGCTATAGGCTCCTGTTGCTGTCAGTCAAATATGGTGAGGAGGGATCAGGAGGTGGGGCCAAGTAGTGCTGTGTGTGTCACGCATAGACTGGCTCTAGATCGAACCTGAACCTCCCATAGCAGCTCCCATAGCAGCCAGCTTGCCATGGCACTTAGAAGGGAGGAGGAGCCCACAGAGCTGGCGGGAGACCCCAGAAGGGGAAGTTCATGGTTGCTCTGTGCAAAATCATTGCACAGAGCAGGTAAATAGAAAATGGTTATTTTATTTAAAAAATGTAACTTCGCAATCACTTTAATTATAAATTAAAATTATTACCTTGTGTGTAGACACAATCACAAATATGTCAATTTTGCACACAAGAAGAAGCAGTTAACTATAGTCCAATGGCAATGAAATGTACTCCTATAAAGAGATCATAGAGAAAGGAAAAAAACTAGATGATCTTGATCTGACTATCAGAGCTTGAACCAGTGCCTGTTGTTGTTTAGCAGGCTCTCCCAATTGGTCTTACAAGACATACTGTCCCTGGCTAAAGCTGGAACTCCAGGTACTGGCAAAAGTCTGATGAACCCTGTATAGTAGGGTTGTCTTTGCTGAGATAACCCTTTGTAGCAGTGTTACTTCACAGGACTTTATAGACCCTTCTTTTGATAAGCCAAAACCAACATGCGCCCCTTTGAATAACTTCAGACCAGGCTCATAACAGTTAATGTAACTTTACTGAAGAAACGCGGCAAAACAGTTTAATATGAATAATGTCCTTTACCTAATCCTAACTAGAATAGTGTAGTGTCCCAGGCATATCAATGGCATATCAATATTAGGTGAAAGTCCATACCTGCATTGTCCATGGCTTGGATGTCTTTTTCGAAAACCACGGTTTCTTCAGCAGCGCCAACGATTATGCTCACAGGTGATGCTAAAACTCACTTGACCCACCGGAATTTGGAACTTCTTGGACCTCAGCCATCTCCTTTTTTATAGCACAGGTGGGCTGGCAAAAGCCAAGAAACTGAGCTAGGAACATTTAACCCTTTCCCCAACAGGCCTTACTTGGATTTGTTCCATATGAGTTATTGAATAATTTCAATGAAATTGATCATATAAGTGTAATTGTTTATGTGCACTTGCGCTACATTATTTATACTAAAACAAACCAATTATTAGCTTTCATTTGGACAGCTGGTAATTGCCAGGGAAGGGATGGGGGATGGGAGAAAAAGGAGCAGGAGGAGAGATGCTGGATACTGGAGATGCATCCAAAAAGCATTGTTATAGTTTTCAGGATGTATCTCTAATGTTCTAAACTCTGAAGTGGGTAAATATCTTTATCTTTAGCTCTTTATATGCAAAAGAAAACTGTGGATCAGATGTACAAAATGAGAATATTAACACAACCTCAAATAAACCATGGCTCAAAATTGATATTGTCCAGACACAAAAAGATGAAGTACATTGTTAAAGCTTTAATATGTTAGCAAAATAACACTTGGGATAGGAAGCCCGTCCATCCTTTTGTAAAATGACTGGCGGCAAGAACCCTGTGGTTCATGCCACGCGCAAGTCCCACAGCCTGCCTTCCGGTGCAATCTGTCACCTGCCGTGTCCACCAGACATGGCCGGTAACAGATCACTGTACTGGCCCGATGCCTATACCATGTAATCACTGTGGCAAATCACTGCAGATCGCATGACAACTGTACAGTACACAATGAAATGCTTTGATTCATGTCTTTCATTGTGTACTATTGTGATGGGCTCTGTGACTGGTCACAGTGATCACATGGTACACACAGGGCAAATCACAGCTCATCTGTACCATAAGATTAGCTGTGGCCAATCACAGCTAATCACAACACTGGTAACACTGCACTGCTCTGGTCACTGTATGTAAAAAAAAAAAAAATGTAAAAAAAGGAAAAGAAATAATAAAAAAGAAAAAAAATTAAAAGAAATTATACATTTTTTTTTTACATACTGTCACCAGTAGGGATGATCGAACGGTTCGGGTCGACCATCGGTTCGACCCGAACATTGACTGTTCGAAATTTGGCCGAATTCCGAACTTTTTGCGGAAAAAGTTCGGAATTCGGCAACCAGAACCAACCAAAATGCAATGGGACAGGAACTGGGCTTTAAAAGCCTGTGATTGGAGCAGAAACATCAGTAAAAGCCAATTGAGGGGGCAGGAGGATGCTAGGAATGTGATTGGAGTGACTAGGGGGTCCAGAGGCCAATCAGTAGTGAATACGCCCCCCAGTATATAACATAGCCCCGCCAAATCTCTAGCACTGTAATACAGGGGCTGTGGAAGAGAGTGGAAGCATTTCTGTTACTCCTGCTGCAAAAGTGTCATTTAGCAATTATTAGTGTGAGGAAAGGGATATCTAGTGTAGTTAGGGTACTATAAACCACTATAGTTAGATTTAATAATCTAGTCATACTTGGCGATTCGGCACTGCGTTATTTTAACGGACAATTGCGTGGTCGTGTGACACTTTACCCAAATTAAATTTATGTCCTTTTTTCCCCCCACAAATAGAGCTTTATTTTGGTGGTATTTGATCACCTGTGGGATTTTTAATTTTTGAAAAAAAGAGCGACAATTTTGAAAAAAAAAAACAATATTTTTCACATTCTGATATATAACATTCCCCACAAAAATTTACAAATCAAAATTTTTTAACATTTTAGGCCAATTTGTTTTCTGCTACATATTTTTTGGTAAAGAAAAATCACAATAAGCGTATTTTGATTGGTTTTACTAACTACGGAAAAGATCTGTCATTTTTATTTTATTTATTTTTTTTACTAGTAATAGCGGCGAGCTGCGATTTTTTTGCGGGACTGCGACATTGCAGCGGACAGATCGGACCCCTAACTGACATTTTTAACACTTTTGGGGGGACCAGTGAGATTACGACAGTAATCAGTGCTATAAATATGCACTGTTACTGTAATAATGACACTGGCAGGGAAGAAGGCTTTGTTTACACAAGTGGGCGGATTTCCTCACTCTTTCCCCGACGATTGGGGAAGAGCGGCGGTGATCACCGCCTCTCCTCCCCTGGCCTGACTCCCGCTGTGTCTGAATACAGCGGGAGCGAGCCTCCGGCGGCGCGCGCGCGCCGCAGAGGGAGGGAGGAATCCAGCGACGTAGGTCTACGTCGCTGGACCCAGCCGAGCCGCTCTGCTGCAGTAGCAGCAATGTGAGCAGTCGGCTAGTGGTTAAGAACCAATGGACTGTGGCCAAATATCCCACTGGAAGTATATTAGATAGAGTTAAATTTTGGGATCAACATCTTAGAGAAAACAAACAGTATACCATTTAGAGCACACATGTAGTTTTATCTTAAAAAAAAAAAAAAAGAAAAGAAAAGAATGATCAGCTGAATAATAGGAGTTTGGTTTGGATTAAGAGTTGTGTATCCTCTAGAGCAGAGTTTCTCAACCAGTAGGTTTCTTCCAGAGGTTGCTAGGGATTTCTTGAGCAATTTCTATATCTCAGATAAGTTCCTACTGAAACCATTGATCTTTTTAGCTATCTGTAATATCATTCTTTCGAATGTCCACAAGTGTAAGGAGCATTCCTCCCACTGACCATAACACTAATGTATCATGAGACTGGAAAGTTATTGTTAGGTACCTGATTGGAGGCTGAATTGACGAGAGGGCTTTCCCTGATCACCCATGGAGGTGAGAACAGGTAGTGCAAGGTCTCAAGGAGCATGGATGCTGATTAGGCAGATCTCCTGGAGTTTGCTTGCAGAGGTGTCTACTGGATAATGGTCAACTGATCTATCAGGACTTTTGGCAGGAATACTTTGGGTCTTGGAGATGTAGCAGGACCAAGGCAGAGACCATAAAGGTGAGATGGGACCTATGACAGGAGGGGGACTGGCAGAACCAGACGGAGAAAGTGTAGTTAGTCTGGATGCCAAGGCCATGCACAGAGAAACTAGCTAGGGAGAAGGCAAGAACATGGTCAGGATTGGAGCCGAGGTCATACACAAGAATCAAGTGGTGCAAGCAGGAGAGGAGTCTGAGTAGCAGGCCAGGGTCATAGATGGATAATCAGGAGAGGCAGAGTCTTAGAGCAAGCCGGGGTCAAACCACATATTAGGCAGTAGAATGGTCCAGCAAGCTGGGTCTGTAACAGGGAGTCCAAAGAATACAGGATACACAGGAGAAAGATTACAGGTAGCTGAAGATCATCTAGCAACCACTGGCCACATCCACTGTACTATTATAGGTTGTTTGGTGCCTAGTGTATGTAAACATGCGCCCCTGTGTGCCAGTGTGCATTCCAGTGCAAAGAAGCACAGTCATGTATAGTATTGGCAACTATGCCAGATTTTTTTCTTTGCACGTGCACATTTTTGTTTTGACGCCTTCTTCTCAGCACATGCACTTTGCTCTTAATGGGTCCCTGACGTTTATTTCAAGGGTTCCTCTGTTGAAAAGGTTGAGAAATTCTACTCTAGAGATCTATTCATCCAGTTTCTGTATATACTGGTTTATGGGAATAGGCATATTTAAAGTAATTTCCTCCGTAGTGTTTCTAAGAAATGATCTTTCAGGTATAGATAATATCTCCTAAGAATAATATATCCAATACTCCTTTTGAATACTAATGTTAGCAAAAGCATTATGATTTATTAGCAAAAATGTGTAGTTATGCACACTATGCATTTCTTTCTTGAAGTAGCAACAAATAAAAGGGCTTCAAGAATCCCAGATAGCAATCAAACACAGTTAAACCAAATACTGTAAATCATATTTAAAGTGTGAACTCCTCTAGAACACCTATTCAATTGGGCAATAACTAACGTTCTCTGTTCTCTTTTTTCATCTAAAGAGGTTCTAAGATCCTGTTTCCTTAAAGCATGTTAAACAGCATAGTGCTTGTGCTGTGTAATTTGTCTCTTTCTATGCTGTAAAATACCTGGTTGATCCTACCTGTTCCTGTGTCCTCTATATGAACCAACCACGGTAATCATGGCTACTGATCCATGATACCATGCTCAGTTTAAGTGCCTCTGTCATCCCGCTATGTTAGAGTTAGTTTCTCCTCTTTCCCCCCTCCCTCCCCCTTCATCCCTGCCTGTCAGTTTCTAGTATGTGAGTGATCTCCAAACCCGCCCCTCCTCTTCTGTCACTATTTTGTGTGGCACTAAAGTCAGTGAGTACCATTATTCACCTATTATAACAAGTTATAATACACAGTGTCAATGTTTTTCTAACCGCTTGATCTCCAGAAGGTTTACCCCCCCCCCCCCCATTCCTGACCAGGCCAATTTTTGAGATACGGCACTGCGTTATTTTACCTGACACTGTACCTAAATACAAATTGTGTCCTTTATTTCCTGCAGATAGAGCTTTCTTTGTGGTGGTAATTTATCACCTATTTTTATTTTTTTGCGCTATAAACAAAGATTCTGACGATTTTGAAAAAAAAATAATATTTTTTCATTTCTGTTATAAAACATAAAAAAAATGTAAAAAATACAATTTCTTCATCAATATATATATTCTGCTACATTGTTTGGGGGAAAAAATCCCAATAACCATTCATTAATTGAAATGCAAAAAAGTTATAGTGTGCACAAACTATAGTATATTTTTATTTTTGATTTAGATTTTTTACTTGTATTGGCGACAAATCAGCAACTTATAGTGGGACTGCGATATTGTGGCGGACAAGTCGGACACCTAACTGACACTTTTGACACTTTTTGGGGACCAGTGACACTAATACAGTGATCAATGCTAAAAAATATGTACTGTCACTGTATTGACACTGGCTGGGAAGGGATTAACATCAGGGGCGATCAAAGCGTTAAATGTGTGCCTAGGTTGTGCTTACTCGCTGTTGGGGGGTGCTTAGCAGAAACACAGGATCAATGCCTTTCCTTCTGACCGTATGACAATCTGCCTTGTTTACATTGGCAGATTGCCGTTCTGCCTGTGTCCTGTGTAATTGGTGGGTGCCGGCAGACATCGAGTCTGTGATACCCACCGCTGGGCTCTCGTTGTGTATAATCACAGCGGGAGTGGGTCACCAGTGCTCTAGATCCGGAAGTGTCAGATCATGTACTAGGTACGTGATCTTACACAGAGCAGGCGCCCTGCAATAGTATATGTGCAGTGGGCGGTCGTTAAGTGGTTAAAATGATGCTGCTAACTACCTTATTTCAGAGTGCTGCTGTGTGGTCACATGACCTCCCACCACTCTCCTCCCCTGATCTAAGGACTACAACGGGAGAGGCTGAGCGGACAGCACAGCAGTCACGTGACCTCCCGACTGACGTCAGAGGGGAATCTCAACCCCTACTGCTGTAAGCCATATAATTAAATTGTAGTCTCATGTGACCACGTTAAATGAACCTTGAAGATTCTGAGGCCACATGGAAAAAGGCGTTATGGTCAGATGAGACTCAACACCAAATGATATGTCTAGCGAAAATCCAATACAGCTCACCATCCAAATAACACCATTCCTACAGTAACGCATGGAGGTGGTAGTATCCTGTCATGGGGGCGTTTCTCTGCAGCAGGGACTGGAGCACATGTCAGGATAGAAGGAAAAAATGGATGGGGCAAAATACAGTCAAATTCTTGAGGAAAATCTGCTGCCCTCTGCCAGCAAGTTGGCAATGGGAAGAAGGTTTACCTTCTAACATGACAATGACCCAAAGCACACAGCAAAAATGACCACACAGTGGTTGAAGGAGAATGCATGGCTTAGTCAGAGCCCAGATTTAAAACCCATTGAAAATCTGTGGAATGACTTGAAGACTGCAGTCCACAAATGGTGACCATCAAATTTAACTGAACTTGAGCAGTTTTGCAAAGAAGAGTGGGCAAACATTGCAAAGTGTAGATGTTTAATGTTAGTAGAGACATATCCCAACAGACTAAAGACTGTAATTAAAGCAAAAGGTGGCCCAACAAAATACTGACACAAGGGGGGTGATACTTTTTCCAACTCAGTAATTCTGTTTTTTAATTGAAAAAAAAAAAGTTTCTGACATGTTGGTGTTATATCTTTCCCTTGGATGTATACCGCTGGATTAAACAAAAACTGTGTCTGTCTTTATTGTAGGCTGCAAAGCAACAAAATGAATATTTTAAAGGGGGGTGATTCTTTTCTATACCCCCTGTAAATAAAAAAGTGTAATTTGAACAATAAAAGAAGGATTAATGTCACAGCCTATTTGAATGGTTCCAATAAGAAATTTGGTCACATTACATTTTGGTCAAAATTGGCATTTGATTCTGTTAAAATATCTTTGCATTTTTAACGAATGTTGAACACTATGGGTCCTTTCACACGGGCTTTCCGCTCGGCAGACTCAGTTTTGCTCAGCGGGGATTGATCCACCGATCCCCGCTGAGCAGGCGGATGACAGCTCCGTCTCCGCTTACTTTGCAGAGACAGAATGTCAGATCCCCGCTCTCCTCCATGGGAGATCAGATGAAAACAGACCGCCTGTCCATTTTCATTCGATCCTATCCGATCCTCCAGAGGGATGGAAAATAGGGTTTCCATCTGCCCAGATTTCACGGTCAGGATCAGATCGGATAGCAGCGGGTGTCAGCGGAGATGTCCATAGGGGTGCATGGAGCATCCAATCAGGTCCGCCTGAAAAACTGACAGGCAGACCTGAAACAAAAGCCCATGTGAAAGGGGCCTTATGGGAAAGGATTTTAATCAGTTTCCCCCTCACTTAAGTGATGTTCCAAATGTAAAAATGGATGTTTATGTGATGGTAAAAATATTGAAGTCAGTTTCACCCATGAATTCTCTTATTGTCCTGCATCTCTTTACTGCTATGGCATACAGCCCAGGGAACCTCAAACTACGGCCCTCCAGCTGTTACAGAACTACACATCCCATGAGGCATTGTAAAACTCTGACATTCACAGACATGACTAGGCATGATGGGAATTGTAGTTCCTGAACAACTGGAGGGCCATAGTTTGAAGACCTGTGGCACACACCATGTCATTTTTCTTGGACATAAATACATTTTAATCCAGAATTTTTTCTCTCTGTTTCCTAGGTCAGCCTACTCCCCTGACATCTCTGATATAAGTTTCCGGGTCCTTCTCCGCTTTCCACAAAGGGTTAAAAATCGTGGCACAGCAGATTTTTTACCAGTGAAACCAAGGCATAATTGGGAATGGCATAGTTGCCACCAGTGAGTTCTGATTGCCTCTTATGACATTATCACCCTCTTTTACAAATTTACTATTTGAACTTATCCTCCCTTGTATTTCTATTCCAAAGGCATTATCACAGTATGGATTCATTTAGTCACTATGACCTCCTGCATGCTACAACCCAACGTAAGGTGGCAGAGGGACACAAGGCCAGCTTCTGTTTGGAAGATACAACATGTGATTTAGGAATGAGACGACGATATGCCTGCACAGCACACACCCAGGTGATAATAAAGGAATATTCACTTATGAAACTCAAAACTAAAAATATGTTGGTCTACAAGATAATGAGTAACTTGAAATTAAGATATGCCGCATAATACCAAGATACGTCTTTCAATGGAAACTATAATGGTTTTGAGTCAATATTATTTAATTTTTTTTAAGCTCATAAGCGTTTGATGTGATGTTTTTTTCTTCTTTTCTAATATGTGTATAAAATATTTTTATACATAATGGAAGATGAGTCACTGCATTGGCTCATTCATTTGTGTATGTCTTAACTGAGCTATTCATCTTTGAAATCATAACCTTTTAATATTTTTAATTTCTATGACTATACAGTAAAACCTTGGATTGCGAGCATAGTTAGTTCCAGAAACATGCTTGTAATCCAAAGCGAAATTCCCCATAAGAAATAATGGAAACTCAGATGATTTGTTCCACAACCATTTATTCGTAAGTCTTTCAGTTAATAGTCCATATAAAAAGATTATAGCAATGTAAAAGGTTGCGTAACCATAAAATGTCCATCCACAAATGGCAGCCTCCACAAGGGGATTAGAAGCAAAATCCAGCAGGAGCTACAGAGTATAGAAGAGAAGAGAGGCGCTTCTAAGTGTAGCAATATGGAAGTTCAACATTTAGCAACTCACATGGTTGATGAATAAAAGAGGCACATTTAAGTATGCAGGCATCCGGGGTAAATCTGTCCACATAGACCGTCCTCCGCAACAGCAGCTCTCACCGCTGTCAGTCTGCAATCATGACCGGGAAGATTAACCGCTGCGGATCGTTATCTACTTAAGGACCGGAAGGTTTTACCCCTGTAATTACCAGGCCATTTTTTGCAAAACGGCACTGGGTTACTTTAACTAACAATTGCGCAGTCATGCAATGCTGTACCCGAATAAAATGTACATCCTTTTTTTTCCACAAATAGAGCTTTCTTTTGGTGGTATTCGATCACCTGTGTGATTTTTATTTTTTGCGATATAAACAAAGAAATGGCAACAATTTTGAAAAAAACAAAACAAAACAAAAAAAAACAATATATTTTACTTTCTGCTATATAACATTCCCAATTAACCACTTGATAGTAGGAGACAAAAATCCCTGCAGATTTTTGAAGGATTATTTCCCAAGAACACCAATAATTCAGGTGATAAGCGGATTAATGGTGGTTTACCCCATTCCACTACTGGGGACACCATGAATAATGCTGCTATATGTGATAGAGAGAGTTTTTTGGACTCTTTGTAAAAAGACTGAAAATGCATATAATTATAATGCCACCCAATGGTGGGACATCACGTTTCTTAAGCAATATCTAGGTGAAGGCTTGGCACCGAGGGGGTTGAGGAATAAGAAGAGGTGTAACTTCCTGGACCCTGATCTACAAAAAACTTGGGATAAGGTTTCATCACTGTGCACCACACAATGGATGGAAATTATAGTTATGCAGAGGGAGAGGATGCTGGCCTCAAATACCACCAAATTGGAACAGCTAGTTTCTGAATTAAATACATATATAGAAGTTCAGAGCTATAATAGCTGTAGGGAGAAAAAGAGGGTGGAATTTGAGGAACACCTTATCCGAGGAAAGCGTAATTTATCCACCATCATGACGTTACCAATGGTAACATTAATAAGAATAAGAAGGGCCAGTTTAATAAAAATAAAAATAAAAATAATACTAATAATAAAAATAAAATTAAAGGATATAGGGAATCCATCAAAATCCATCTGGAAATACTAACAACAATCATGGTACATATGGGCAGACTTTCAAGAAGCCACCATACCAATCCCAAGCTGGGGGAGGGGTGTACACTGGGGCTGACCTTAGTGAGACCCACCCTTCAGGTAAAGGGATTAGATCCACACAGAAGCATCAGGAGTGGAATTCCAATAATGACCATAAGGGTAGAAAAGGATATAAGGAGTGTGGTATAGATACAGGAGGGCACTCCGTCCCCAATAGAAACAGGGGTGGTAATAGGGAGACCACTGATATATATAGGAGATACAACCTTCCATGTCAAGGGGAGGATCCCCCTATCAGGTCATCCTCTTCGTTAGAGACTAATAAGGTAGGTCCCCAGGGAGGGAAATAGTGATATCACTCGTGTTGGGCCTCTACCGGTATATAATATACCAGTATCCAACTCATTTGATGCCCTAGATGGACACATCGGTCAAGCTGAGGGGGCTATATTGGATATACGGACACCTGAGGATCGTCCGGGTGTGGTGTCTACAGACACACTAGATGCCCCAGCCGTTATTGTCTTGCCACATTTGTCATCCAATGCATGTATGGGTGTGAATGGGAATTTTTTAGTCTTACCCCCTCCCGTAGAAAAAAGAAAAATAGGAGACCCAGAGGAGTCAGAGGAGGAAAGGGGAAGCGAGGCAAAAAGAGGAAAATTGGAAGTCTAGATTCCACTGTAAAGATATTTAATTTATCCACCCATATACGCAATGAAGGGGAATTGAGTCTCTTGCATAAAGGACTCAACTTTGCCCCGAGTTGTAATGCAAACCTTTTTGAATTGTTTAGGGATCTGCATAGGTATATACGTAATATTACAGTTATACGGTATTATAGTCTGCAGTCTCTGAAAGGTGAGGGTGACTGTGGGGCTGTAGAGGTGAGATCAAATCCCACAGATACTATCGGTGGGGATATTGTGAACACTGAGATGGACGTTGAAATACTCAATGTGCTGGAAGAATTGCTCTTCGAGGGATGTGTGGAACCAGTGGATTTGGTTTCCACCCCGTTTGGCAATGACTTCATTCACACGAGTTTTCGTCCTAAATCTACCTTCTATCCACACCATGTGAAGAATGAGTATATTGAGACCTATTACTCCATGGTTTATGCCGATTTTAAGAAAATATGTATGCAGCCCAAGGGGAAGATTAGTGCCCAAAATCTATCTAGTTCAGAGAAGAGTGCTTTGAATCTTTTAAAGGAAAATCATGACATTGTTATACGTTTAGCAGATAAGGGTGGAGGATTGGTGATTCAAGATAGGATGGACTATCTTGCTGAAGCCCACAGACTGTTATCTGATGAAAACACGTATGAGCGCTTAAGTGAGGATCCATTACCAGGGTATAAATTGGAATTACAACAATTGGTGAATCAGGCATGTGGTATTGGAATCATCAGTAAGGCAGAAAAATCTTTTTTCCTTAATAATTATTTCAAGACGCCCTATTTTTAACACATCCCTAAGGTCCACAAGGACCCCAGGTGTCCACCTGGGAGACCTATTGTGGCTGGTATGGAAGGCATCACCAGCAAAATATCCCAATATGTAGATATATTCTTACAACCATTGGTGACGTCCCTGCCGGCCTACATTAGGGATTCCTCCCAGGTTTTGGACACCTTGGTAAAATATACATGGGAAGCCAACTATCTGTGGTTATCCCTAGATGTGTGTTCTCTCTACACATCTATTCCGCATGAGGGTGGGTTAAGAGCAGTGGAGTATTTTCTTTCTGAGGCGGAATACATGCACCCGCTTCGAGTCTTTATATGCTCGTGCACTAAATTTGTGCTGAAAAGAAACTACTTCCAGTTTGATGGCTCATTTTATAGACAAGTTGCTGGCACAGCTATGGGTGCACATTTTGCACCGAGCTATGCTAACTTGTTTATGGGTTTCTGGGAGAAAAATCATATTTGGACCCGGAACCCATTTGCCAAGCATCTTGTTTATTATGGGCGCTACATCGACGATGTGATTATCATATGGGATGGTGACTTCAATTCAGTTTCTGAATTTGTGGCCTACTTCAATTCCAATCCCTATGGTATCAGCTTCACACATGTAGTCGATGCGCAAACTTTGGTATTTCTGGATTTAGAGCTATCCTGGGATGCTGATGGAAACATCACCTCTAGGACGCATTTTAAGGAGACTGCAGGCAACTCATTCTTACATCGTACAAGTTGCCATTTACCTAAGTATAAGGAGAATATACCCCACAGCCAATTTTGTAGGTTGCGTAGGAATTGTACAGAAGTCTCAGAGTACCTGGTGCAGGCTGATATATTAAAGAGAAGATTTCTAGAAAAAGGGTACCGTGAGGAGCACATTGATGAGGCCATTGATAGGTATACTATGGGTGGCGAGAGTAGAAGGATTGAAGGTAAAAGTGAGGAACCCTCTAATAACCTCTTTATTACCAAGTTTACCAATCAACATTGGGCTGTCAAAAGGGCAATTAAAAAACATTGGCCCATACTTATGCAAGACTTCCGCCCTATGTAGAGTACTTCCTACTAAACCTAAGGTAGTTTTTAAACGGGCTAGAAGTGTCCGGAATATTGTGGCACCTAGTCAAATTAAAAACAAGAAACAACGGTCAGTAAATAACATCCCGTTATTCCTAAATATGGTGGGCTCTTATAGATGTAAACTCAAAAGATGCATGGCCTGTAATTTCATGCACCATGGGAAAAAGCACTTTGTTGGAAAAAGATGGACGGACAATTAATATTCAACAGTTTGTCTGCTGCGGCACACAATTTGTTGTATATGGTCTGCGGTGCCCATGTGGATTATTCTACGTGGGCAGGACGGTGAGGGCTATGAGAACCAGATTTGGTGAACATCGCCGGTTCATCGAACAAAAGAAAGACAAACATAGTGTTCCCCGCCATTTTCGCCAAGTACATGGGGGTAGCACTGAGGGGTTAGAGTTATTTGGTATTGAAGCCATCCCTATGACATTATCAGAAGGTGAAAGATTTTCGCGTCTATGTATGCGCAAAACGTATTGGATATTTACGCTTAACTCTATGTCCCCCAATGGCTTGAATGAGGAATTGGAGGTTGGCACTTTGATTTAAAACTTTGTTTTTATGTATGTACCAGTTTATATATTTTACATGTTGTCAGCATATATTTACATCTTCCTCATCTCTTATGGTCTTCTATGTCAGTGTACATATATGTTGGCATGTGTGTTCCTTTATACGCACCCAGTATCAGTATACGGGAATATTTTGAGATACATATGCGCACATATATGGTGTTTATCTTGTTTTGTTAGTCTAGTCTCCACAGTGTCATGTAGGTTTTTATATATATATGGAATTTTCTTTTTTTTTTTTTAAGTCTTTTAAAGTTTTTATTGTATTATGAACTTATTCACTTTTATTAATTTTTATTAGATATGTACAATTCATGGATATATATGAATGTTTGGATATTATTGCCCCTGATTACAGGCTCTCTATTGTCATGTCCCTTTAAGAAATAGTGAGGGGAGGAGCCGCTATATTGTTATATAAATGAGGGCAAAGAATCTCTGGGGTGTTGAGATCTGAAGAAGGAGGCTACGCCTCTGAAACGTTGTCCTTGCAAGTCATGCTCTGGGTCCCGATCGGGGAGTCTCCCTCTGCTTAACCGCATTGTCAGTTTCTCTGAGCGACTACAGCATCCGGCTCTTGGAGGGTGTGCGGCGCCGGCTGGACCGTGCGCAGGCTCACCACATCGAGTCTCCTTGAGTAATCCGAGGCGGTTGGCTTAGCCGTACCATACTCACTGATCAGTGCAGGACGAACAGCTGAGCCACCGAGGCTAGGAGGAGAGAGCCCTGTAAACATCATCGGGGGATATTTATTTCCATGCATAACTTCCTATCTGTTTGTGAGTACCTGTTTTTATCGCTTCTATTAACTTCAAATAAATGGTCTTACACTAGGGAGGTGTGCGCTCTGTTCCTTTTTTTTTTGTCCAATTAACCACTTAAGCCCCAGGAGATTTTACCCCCTTCCTGACCAGGCCCTATTTTGCGATTCGGCACTGCGTGAATTTAACGGACAATTGCACGGTCGTACAACGCTGTACCCAAATGAAATTGACGTCCTTTTTTTCCCCACAAACAGAGCTTTCTTTTGGTGGTATTTGATCACCTGTGCGATTTTTACTTTTTGCGCTATAAACAAAAAAGAGTGTACATTTTGAAAAAATAACAATATTTTTAAAAATTTTTTGTATGAAATTCCCCCCAAAAAATGTAAAAATCTAAATTTTTTAACATTTTTGGCCAATTTGTTTTCTGCTCCATATGTTTGGTGAAAAAAATCACAATAAGCGTATTTTGATTGGTTTGCGCAAAAGTTATTGCGTTTACTAACTAAGGGAAAGATTTCTGTCATTTTTGGTGTTTTTTTTTAACGAGTAATGGCGGCGATCTGCGATTTTTTTTGCGGGACTGCGACATTACAGCGGACAGATCGGACCCCTGACTGACATTTTTGACACTTTTGAGGTTACCAGTGACATTACTACAGTAATCAGTGCTATACATATGCACTGTTACTGTAAAAATGACACTGGCAGGGAAGGGGTTAACTTTATTGGTGATGCAGGGGTTAAGTGTGTCCCTAGGGGCGTGCTTCTAACTGTAAAGGGGTGTGGCTAGTGATGTAACCACAGAGACATACGATCCTATATAGCAGGATCGTATGATCTCTGCAGTTAGATCAGGGAGAATGACAGGCGGCTTTGTTTACGCCTGCCTTTCTCCCTCTCCACGGGGAGATCACGAGTGACCGGCGGACATCGGGTCCGCCGGTCACACACGCGGACATGTTAGGGAACAAGCGGGGGCGGGAGTGCTCACCCACTAGAGGCGCACAGGCTAGCGATGTAGTACTACGTCACTTTGCCTGTACGGGGCTGACCGCCACAGTAAATAGTCGTGCGGCGGTCGGCAAGCGGTTAAAAAAAATTCTAAATCATATTTTTTCATAATTTTAGGCCAATTTGTTTTCTGACACATATTTTTGTTAAAAAAAATTCCAATAAGTGTATATTGATTGGTTTGCGCAAAAGTTATTGCGCCTACAAACTAGGGGAAAGGTTTTCTAACTGTGAGGGGGATGGGCTTATGGAATCAACACAGGGACCTGTGCTCCTAAATAGATGGGACACCAGAGCTCTGTATTGATTGCTGACAGAAGAAAGGTCTGCCGTGTTTACAATGGCAGACCAGCATTCTGTCTTCCCGGGGAGTGATCGCGGGTGCCTGGCGGCAATCGTGGCTGTTGCCCCCGCAGATCAGCTTCCCCTTTCTGGAATCGCGGCGCACTCCCTAACTCGCTCCTGAGGAGCGACGTATGGGTACGGCGATTTGCGCAGCCGAGCCAGCCTGCCGCAGTATATCTGTGGTGGGCGGTCGGCAAGTGGGTAATGGTGGATACAGTCCTCAGTGTCCCAGAAGAATGCGGGGTGGGGGGATTCTGTTTCCGACTGCCTAGGCAAAACCCAACAATGCAGACAAGCTGAAGACCGCTATCAAAGAATCCTGGGCTTCCATAACACCTCAGCAGTGCCCCAGGCTGATCACCTCCATGCCACGCCGCATTGATGCAGTAATTAATGCAGAAGGATTCTTGACCAAGTATTGAGTGCATACTATACTGTACATTGACATACTTTTCAGTTTTTATTGGTCTTATGTAATAATCTAACTTTTTAATATACCGAATTTTGGGTTTTCACTAGCTGTAAGCCATAACCAGTCAGTGGCTTAGAAAGTTCTCCCCAAATCTGCATTACAAAAACACAACTAACATTTCAAGGAGAGGTTATTAAAGTCATTCCATGTGTTTCTCTAAGGATGGTTTCTTTAGAGCTTACACATTTCGAAGCCAAAGGCTTCTTTCTTCTATTTGCTTTCTGGTTTGGACGACATACTTTTTCCATTTTCACATATCTACTATAAGAGGGAGATTTTGTGTGGTACACATAAGATAGCTGCGAACCGGAAGGCTGACAACATTATTTAAGATTTCAGTTTAGTGCGTAGGAAGTTGCCAGGTCTGGCAGGATAAACAGTTATTATTTTGTACTTGCCTTAAAAAGAAAACTAATACAGACACAACATCTAAGAACTAGTAAGCTGTGATATATTACATTTTTATTTTTCAGTTTGGATATTCTTCAAAGGCTAGTTTGGTTACACACTATTTATGACCACATGTTAAAGTAAGTAAAAGGGAACATTTAACTCAAAGTGGTTGTTAAGCCACTTGCAGGACTTTTTATAACCCTTTTTGTTTCCTAAGCCTGCGTGCCTCTGTCTGTGTTTTATATAAAAAAAAACATGAAAATACCTGATTTCAGTGTGCTGCTCGTTGATCACGTGACCGGCCGGCTCTCTCCTCTCCCTATCTGACAGCTGCAGGGGACGGGACCATGATTCCCCTGCTGACGTCACTCTGGAGGAGAGGAGGATAGAGAGATAGATGGCCAGTCACGTGATCGCCAAGCAGCAGGCTGAAATTGGGTATTTACAGCATTTTTTTTTAATAAAACACAGACAGAGGTACGCAGGCTTAGAAAAAAAAAAAAAGATGATTATTTAACAGATGAACAGTTTTTTTAGCAGGAGGAGGGGTGGGAAGGCCATGACACGGAGCTGACAGGCAGGGAGGGGAGGACAGAGAAGTACACAGAGGAGAGCAAAGAGCAGGGCTCAGCAGCCATGATTTACTGTGGTCAATTTATAGAGGGGAGGGTAGAAACTGGCCGGATCAACCAGGTTTTTTAGGTGATAGAAGGGGCCAAATTACACAGCACTGTGCTCTATAACAGGGATCCTCAAACTACGGCCCTCCAGCTGTTGCAGAACTACACGTACCATGAGGCATTGTAAAACCCTGACATTCACAGACATGACTAGGCATGATGGGAATTGTAGTTCCTGAACAACTGGAGGGCCATAGTTTGAAGACCCCTGCTCTATAACATGCTTTAAGGGAACAGGATACATTTTTTTTTTTTTTTAGAGTAACAAATCTTTAAGTTTTTATTCAAGTAGCCAGATTAGTTGGAAGGGTTTAACTGTGGGTTAACTCCCACAGTTTAGACTTTAAGAAGACCTCCTGGAATAAACAGTTTTTAAAAATCTACTGCACACAAGCCATCCTGCCCGCCCCTCTTCTCCACCTTTCATAGCACGTTTTTTATTCTGTGATTGGGTTCACAGAGTTCAAAGGGTTCTGTGAATAGACATGGGGGGAAGAGCAGCAGAGAAACGACAGTTGTACTATGTAGGAGAGTTGTAACTCTCCGGTTGTATACTTCCTGGCATCTATGAAGATATAAATTGTGAAGAATGGGCAGCGATCCAGAAGGTGGCATATACCTCCTGAGATTTTACTAATTGTAACCTGGCAGCTTTAAATAAATTAAATATTTTCTGGAGTTCTTTTAAGTTTGTTTTGTTTGCCGTATATAGCTTTTAAATGGTAAGGCATGATGCCTGTAAATAAATGATTGTTGATTCCCTTCATACCAGATGCTAACCAGAATAATACTGTGTCCTTGTATTTCAGGGGCTTAGCCCGGGATGTTATGATACATATCATGCCAATATTGACTGTCAGTGGATTGATATAACTGATGTTCCTCCTGGGAAGTATATCCTCAAAGTGAGTAGAGGAGGTATTTTGTCGACATGCACCTATATTTACAGAAGTTAATGTGATACAAGCCAAATCAAAATTATTATTTCAGGTCTCTGTGAACCCCAATTTCCAAGTCCTGGAATCCGATTTCACTAATAATGCTGTGCGTTGTGATTTGACCTACACGGGAACCTATGTAATAACTCGTAACTGCCATCTTTTAAGGTAGGGGACAACATTCAAACTATTTTTATAAAGTAGACCTTCATTTGTGTAAATGTGTTTTTTGGGAGTGGGGGGGGGGGGGGGTGAAGGTCGTACAGATTATGCTGGGTACCCACATTCTATACATGATGTTATCTCACACTTGAAATAATTCCAAGCAGTACCTTCTAAGCCCAGATGTTTATTCTCACAGTCGTATTCCCGGTTTTTACATTTTCACAAGAAACCCCTAACTTACAGGCATAAATGAGCCCAGGTAATAATAGAGAAGTAACATTTTTGTTACCATGCCAAAGTGACTTAGTAGCAATATAAAAAGGAATATACCAATAGAAACAATATTTTCATTGGTCTGCTTAAATTAAATTTACAATACCTTTACAGTGTGTATTACACACCACTATAGGGCCAATTTACAAAGGTTTATCTAAAGTAGAACTTTACCTTGAAAGAGACGTTCCGCTGTTCGCTGATCTTCCTCCGCTTCTCTTCGCCAAGGCGATTCCTACTCTCTACCAGCACAGTTACCGGCGGGTACCGGAAAGCTCCTGATGCCTAATTGCGATTGGAAGTTTTCTGATCATGTGATCACTGTGACAGCCAATCACAGCAGTAACATGATCGGAATGCCCACCTCCACCTAATGGCATTTAGAACCCCTTAAGGGCCTGAAGGAGGCGGCAGGAAGGGGTTAAATTCAAGGCCCAGAGAATTTTTGTTACAGTGATGACTGTCAAATTATGGATTTCCTTTTAATTTCTGTCCTGGTAATAAATAAAGAAGGTTACTCTCCCTACCTGAGACAGCGAAAACTATTTTTCAATAAGAAACAAGAGTTTCAACAGTTCCCTACTCTATCCAAAACTTAAAAAAAAAAAGTTTGGAATGCACCAGAATTGTTAAAGTGGTTGTAAAGTCAGGTTTTTTTTTTCTTAAGGTATTCTATGCATTAAGATAAAAAGCCTTCTGTGTGAAGCATCCTCCCCAGCACCCCTAATACCTACCTGAGTCCCATCTCTGTCCATGAGTCCCGGACTCTTCCTCCTGATTGGCTGAGACAAAGCTGCGGCGCCATTGGCTCCCAAGGTTGTCAATCAATCAAAGTCAGTTAGCCAGGAGAGAGAGGGGGCGGGGCTGAACCGCAGCTCCATGTCTGAATGGAAACATGGAACTGCAGCTTGGCTCGGGTGCCCCCATAGCAAGCTGCTTGCTATAGGGGCACTCAACAGGAGGGAGAGGCCAGGAGCACAAAAGAGGGACCCAAGAAGAAGAGGATCGGAGCTGCTCTGTGCAAAACCAACTGCACAAAGGAGGTAAGTATAATGTGTTTTTATTAAGGAAAAAAAAAACAAGATTTTACAATCAGCAATCTTTATTATATACAGACTATAAATACACTGCACAAAATAAAATTAAAGGAACATTTTTTATTCAGAGTATAGCATCAAGTCAATTAAACTCCTGGGATATTGATCTGGCCAGTTAAGTAGCAGAGAGGGTTGTTAATCAGTTTCAGCTGCTTTGGTGTTAATGAAACTAACAACAGGTGCACTAGATGAGCAACAACGAGACAGCTTACAAAACAGGAATAGTTTTACAGGTGGAGGACACTGACATTTTGTTCCCTACTCATCTTTTCTGACTGTTTTTCACTAGTTTTGCATTTGGCTAGGGTCAATGTCACTACTGGCAGCATGAGGCTATACCTGGACCCTATAGAGGTTGCACAGGCAGTTCAACTCCTCCAGGATGGCACATCAATACGTGCCATTGCCGGAAGGTTTTCTGTGTCTCCCAGCACAGTCTCAAGAGCATGGAGGAGATTCCAGGAGACAGGCAGTTACTCTAGGAGAACTGGACAGGGCTGTAGAAGGTCCTTAACCCATCAGCAGGACCGGTATCTGCTTCTTTGTGCAAGGAGAAAATATACACTGCTCAAAAAAATTAAAGGAACACTTTGAAAACACATCAGATCTTAATGGGTAAAAATCTCATGCTAAATATCTATACTGACATGGACTGGGTAATGCGTTAGAAACGAAAGGATGCCACATCGTTTGATGGAAATAAAAATGATCAACCTACAGAGGGCTGAACCCCAAAAATCAAAGTGGAAAAAAAAATGATGCAGCAGGCTAGTTTATTTTGCTAATACGTCATTGCAGCCACTCAAAATGATACTCAGTAGTTTGCATGGCCCCCACGTGCTTGTATGCATGTCTGACACCATCGGAGCATGGTGTGGTACGGATGACACCATCGGAGCAAGGTGTGGTACGGATGGTGTCCTGGGGTATTTCCTCCCAGATCTGGACCAGGGCATCACTGAGCTCCTGAACACACTGAGGTGCAACCTGGCAGTGGTGGATGGACCATCACATAATGTCCCAGAAGTGTTTTATTGGATTTAGGTCAGGTGAGCGTGGGGGGCCATTCAGTGGCATCAATTTCTTCACCCTCCAGGAACTGGCTGTATACTCTCGCAACATGAGGCCAGGCATTGTCGTGCACAAGGAGGAACCCAGAACCCACTGCACCAGCGTAGGGTCTGACAATGGGTCCAAGGACTTGATCCTGATACCCAATGGCAGTTAGGGTGCCATTGTCTAGCCTGTAGAGGTCTGTGCGTCCCTCCATGGATATGCCTCCCAGGACCATCACTGACCCACCACCGCTCCGGTCATGCTGAACGATGTTAAAGGCAGCATAAGGTTCTCCACGGCTTCTCCAGATTCTTTCATGTCTGTCACATGTGCTCAGGGGGAACCTGCTCATCTGTGAAAAGCACAGGGCACCAGTGGCAGGCCTGCCAATTCTGGTGTTCAATGGAAAATGCCAATCGAGCTCCACAGTGCCTCAGGCCACCCTGATGAAGTCTGTTTCTAATTGTTTGGTCAGAGACATTCACACCAGTGGCCTGCTGGAGGTCATTTTGCAGGGCTCTGGCAGTGCTAATCCTGTTCCTCTTTGCACAAAGGAGCAGATACCGGTCCTGCTGATAGGTTAAGGACCATCTACGGCCCTGTCCAGCTCTCCTAGAGTAACTGTCTGTCTCCTGGAATCTCCTCCATGCTCCTGAGACTGTGCTGGGAGACACAGCAAACCTTCCGGCAATGGCACATATTGATGTGCAATCCTGGAGGAATTGGACTGCCTGTGCAACCTCTATAGGGTCCAGGTAATGCCTCATGCTACCAGTGTGACACTGACCTTAGCCAAATGAAAAACTAGTGAAAAACAGTCAGAAAAGATGAGTAGAGGAAAAAAATGCCATGGCCTCCGACTGCAAAACCATTCTTGTTTTGGAGGTCACCTCATTGTTGCCCATATAGTGCACCTGTTAATTTCATTAACACCAAAGCAGCTGAAACTGATTAACAACCCCTCTGCTACTTAACTGACCAGATTAATATCCCAGGAGTTTAATTGACTTGATGCTATACTCTCATTAAAACGTGTTCCTTTCATTTAAATGAGCAGTATATATACTGCATATATATATATATTATACACACGCAACATTCTTAAATTTGCTTTCTTACAAGGTTTTAACATAAGAGTTGATTTCTGCTTGTCAATAAACATACTCAGCACTTTCACGTTTTTTCCTTAGCATTTGATGTCTTCTGAGGATGACTATGAATACAACTCTGCCTGAGTCAAACTTTATGGACGATCCAATGGCATGAACAATAACAGACTTCATACAAACAGGAAAAAGGCAACGCATCTAGAAATTTGACATGTTATGTAACCTAAACAATGCTGTAATTTTAATGTTTTTAATACAAATAAAATGTATGTGATTATCATTGAAGCCAGATTCATATATCTCTCAATTCTCCTTATTGAAATGATTTTCTGTTGTAATTTCCAAACATGACTTAAATGTTATCCAGTAGGAATATTCTGATTGTCATATAGAAACTATTTTACTTTAAAATATGAAATACTTTTTAAATAAAAATGCCACTGCTGGCAATAACTATGAGCTTAGAAGGGTTAAAGGCTCCAACTTTAAAGCCCCGTACACACGTACCGATCGTCGGCCGACCGATCGGCCGTCTTTTGTCCCCGGGCTGTCGTGTCCGCTGAAAAGTGCAAAAGACTGCACACGAATTTTGTCTGCCGACTGCAGAAGTGATGTGATGGTTAACTTTCCCTGTGTTTTTTCTTTTCTGAGCATGCCCAGTCTTGCAAATCTGCTGTCTGTCGGCCGAATTCTGTACTGACTGGCGAACAATCGGCCGTTCTGGTGTCGGCATACAAAAATTTTAATGCTTGCACGACAGATTCTGTTCGGCCGAAAGTGCGCTGTCGGCTGTCGGAAGCATCATACTAACAAGCCGAAAATCGGCCGAATCTTTTTGGCCGACAATCTGCACGTGTGTACGGGCCTTTAGACTATGTTACACCCATATTTAGAGTGTGACATTTACCATAATTACATAGTTAGGTTGAAAAAAGACAAGTCCATCTAGCTCAATCAATGAAAAAACACAACCTATACAAAATCTTAGTTGATCCAGAGGAAGGTGAAAAACCCAGCATAGCATGATCCAATTTGCTACAGCAGGGGAAAAAAATTCCTTCCTAATCCCCCGAGAGGCAATCGAGTTTTCCCTTGTTCAACTTTACCTATAAATATTAGTACCCAGATATATTATTTACTACTAGGAAAGAATCCAGGCCTTTTGTAAAGGAATCTAGTGAGCTAGCCAGAACCACCTCCGGAGGGAGTCTATTCCATATTTTCACAGCTCTTACTGTGAAGAAACCTTTCCGTATTTGGAGACGAAATCTCTTTTCCTCTAGATGTAAAGAGACCACTGTGATTACCTTAAAGTGAATAACTCAACACCAAGTTCACTATATGGACCCCTAATGTATTTATACATGGTGATCATATCCCCCCTTAATCCCCTCTTCTCAAGAGAGAATAAATTCAGTTCCTCTAATCTTTTCTCATAGCTGAGCTCACCATGGTTGCAAACTGCCCCCCATGACAGCATGCGGGGGTTTCTTATCCCCCTTGGCAGTGGTCACTTTTGAATACAGAAATTATTACATTTGACAATGCTGAAACTTCATGAAAATATTGGTGAGCCACTTCTTGAGCTGAATGGGGGATGGGGGTTGGAAATCTGAATACAGTAAACCCCCCTCCATTGCGGGGGTTACGTTCCGGACCCAGCCGCGAAAAGTGAAATTCCGCGAAATAGAAAAACCCTATTAAAATGCATTGTAGGCATGTTTATTTTACTGTCACTGTACGTGTAGAAGCATTTTAAGGTCTTTAAACACACTTTTAAAACAATAGAAGCTCATTTAAACACATAAAAGATACTAAGAGACATAGCAAGAGCTATGGAAAACACAAAAATATTTCATTTTTAATGATTTATATAGTAAAATAACATTACAAAAAAAAACGCGAATTACCGGGACCGCAAAAACTGAACCGCGATGGAGCGGGGGATTACTGTATTAACAACTTTGAATTTCTAAACATCCAACTTTCTTGAATCGTATATATAGTGTTTTAAATGTTTCTAAATTATGTGTGCAATAAAAGATAAAAAAGTTTGTAAAGTTTAAAAGTGCCAACAGCCTTGTAGAAATTATTTGTCTCAATTTTGCACCTGAACTCTAAAAGTTAAAGTGTGATATATTATAGAGAACATTTAGAAAGGGTAACTGTGTCCAAGCAGTATTCCGCAAAATTTTCAACTTTTCTGGATTCTGGAAGATAGCAGTGCTATTCCTGAAATGTAAGGATGCCTAGGTACTCCTGCAGGGGTAGACTGGCAACTTTCAGCCCAGGGGGCAAGTATAAACCAGAGGCCCATGGTGTAGCAATCCCCCCCCCCCCACTTTCCCTCTTCCTGTCCTCCTCTTGACCCCTATTCCAGGCTGAGGCTCTGCTCCAGGTACTCTCTACTCATCGGCTGAATCCTGGTTTCCAACCTGGCCAGCAGGGGGCTGTTGGGAGAACTGGAACAGCTTGTTGGGGCTGGTCAGGGGAGGAGAGTCTCAAGTGGGGCATGGAACCGGCCTCTGCTCACACACAGTTTACACCATCCATGCTGGGGAGGGAGGCATGCGCTCTGTCCTTGTCTTCATCCTGCACTCAGTAAGTCAGTGGCAGAGACTTTTTACTTCTCTTCACAAGGAATCCTTTAGGCATGTCTGTGGCAAAAGTGGTGTAGCCTTTTTACAGGACATCAGAGCCACCCAGGGGGGCAATTACCCCCCTGCCCCAGTCCTCCCCTGTACTCCTGTGCTTGTTGCCTCATAGCTGTATATCTTCAGAGTGAACATAAGGGGCTACTGCCTCTGACTACTAGTCTAATTTGGTAATGTCACTATTATGCTTTTCTCTGTTCTCCTTGCTGGAGTCTCTGACAAGAGAAAGCAGAACCCTGCCTCTACCAAGATGGTTGCCTCTACACAGAGACACTAGATAGAATAAAGGTATGATAAATCCATAATGGGGGAAAGTTTAGCTGCAGAGGCAGTACTGGGTACTAGTCATTTGCCATCAGTTTGTTTTTCGTGATGCACAGCGTACAGAGTTAAGTTCCTCTTTAACCTCTTGGCGCCAGCATCTCCTAGCCCTTTAAGGGGTTTTTGATGGTGGGAGGCAGGGCAGAGTTTATGATCATGTGATCGGCTTTTGCATGATCGGAAAGTTTCCAATTTCTGCTTTTACTTAACCACTTAAGCCCCGGAAGATTTTACCCCCATTCCGACCAGGGGGTATTTTGCGATTCGGCACTGCGTGACTTTAACGGACAATTGCGCGGTCGTGCGACGCTGTACCTAAACGAATTTGGCGTCCTTTTTTTCCCACAAACAGAGCTTTCTTTTGGTGGTATTTGATCACCTGTGCGATTTTTTGATCACGCGCTATAAACAAAAAAAGAGTGTCAATTTTGCAAAAATAGCAATATTTTTCACATTTTTTTATATGAAATTCTCCAAAAAAAAAATTTAAAAATCAAAATTTTTTTACTTTTTCGGCCAATTTGTTTTATGCTACCTATGTTTGGTAAAAAAAACCGCAAAAAGCGTATTTTGATTGGTTTGCGCAAAAGTTATCGCGTTTACTAACAAAGGGAAAGATTTCTGTCATTTTTGTTGTTTTTTTTTTTAACGTGTAATGGCGGCGATCTGCAATTTTTTTTGCGGTACTGCGACATTGGGGCGGACAGATCGGACCCTTGACTGACATTTTTGACACTTTTGGGGTTACCAGTGACATTTCTACAGTAATCAGTGCTATATATATGCACTATTACTGTAAAAATACACTGGTAGTGAAGGGGTTAACTTTATTTGAAAGGGAGGGGCTGTGTGTATCCCTAGGGGCGTGCTTTCTACTGTGATTGGCTGGGGCTTGAGCTGTATGGACACTGATCAACGGATCTACATACTAGATCCGAGTGATCAGTATCCTAACAGCAAGGAGAATGACAGGCAGCTTGTTTACACAAGCTGCCTGACATTCTCCCTCTCCCCCGCCGATCGCCGAGTGACCGGCGGACATCGGGTCCGCCGGTCACACGCGCGGGGGGGGTCCGTGACCACGCGGGAGCGGGAGCGCGCCTCCGGGGGCGCGCGCTCGCTCCCTAGACCCCCACAAGCTAGTGACGTAGCCCTACGTCACTTTGCCTGTGAGGGGCTGACTGCCGACGTAGATCGGCGTGAGGCAGTCGGCAAGTGGTTAACCGCCCATAATTTTACCGGGAGCATGCAGGGCGCACGCTCTCAGGACAGCTGTTTTTTGCAACATTGCGGCCATTCGGCGCCAAGGCCCATCCGCCAAGAGGCCGCATATTTGTGTGCTGTCGGCGCTAATAGGTTGAACACCCAATTCAACGCGCAAAGCTAACTGATGAATTAGCCACAAAATGTGCATGGTTTATGCACATTTTCAATGTTTAATGTTCTTCAACAGCATCCCTAATGGGTCTCCCTCCTACAACCTAGACCCCAAAGTAGCGGTTATATATTTATACCACTGAATCCCCCCATCTTTTGAGTCTATCCCCTCTTGTCCCCACTTCAATAGAAGCCTCTCCCTTTCATCTGGTCATTGAGAAAGGGGGGAAAAAAAACCCTGTCCAGGGCTAGTTAGATACCACAGCTACCCATTGCTGAGGTGGTCCAGGTCCTTGAGGATCCAAGCAACATTTCTGCTAGATGCTGAAGCAACTGTGATATAAAAAATAAATGACATTGCCAGACATTTGGGGTTATTTACTAAAGCTGGAAAGTGCAAAATCTGGTGCAAAGAAACCAATCAGCTTTCAGGTTTTATTGAACAAGCTAAAGTTAAAAGCTGATTGGCTACCATGCACAGCTGCACCAGATTGTAAATGTACCAATTTCAGTAAATCTCCTCATTGTCACATATCATCCAATTCACATAATGAATGACAGTTCCTAACTTGTCAATCAGACCATGCATACTACCTGCATATTAATGCATATAGCCACATACACCAGGCTGGTAATGGCGATATAATGGTGTGAAGAATTTGTAGCATATATTAGGGCCCTTAGCTGAGTATAATTTAATAGCTGCTTTCAACGTGATTACTAGCTATGTCACAAAGCACCCATCAACTCAACCTGGTTCTATAAATAGGATAGTGACTTTGGAATACTCCATTGGTCCTTGGATATAGAGGATAAGGAAAATGGAAGGTTTTTTTTTTTAGCATGTTTTGACTATGACTGCATGCTTTATCTGTGGCATGATTGGCTAAGATGGAGAGGCAGGTGGATGATGTCATGAATTCCACCTAAGCCAATTAGAGGAGGTCTTGTATTCACTATATAAAAAAAAAAAAAAAATAGAAGGCTTCTCCTGAATGGTGGAGAGGCACAGGCTGACTCTCTTAATATTCAACCATAGATTGGAAGTCCTCTATAATGTTTCCAGAACTGCTTACTCTATTAACTAATACAGTCTATTATAGTACAAACAGTGGCCACATCGCTCTCTGATGTAATTGTGTTTTCATCCGTGTGCACATCAGGATGCACGCTCCACATCTTTGTGTTGTACCACTTTTCCCAGTGTCTGCAGTGCACTAGCTCGAGTAATCTATACCCTCCATAATCCTCTCCAGCACATACTATCTGCTGTCATACCCTCCTGCATATACTGCATTCTATTATACCCCTCTGTGCTCTCCTCCTGCCAGTGCTGACAGTGAGCAGTAGCTAGATATAAAGTGGTCATCCTCCAGCACCAGGATCTCTCAAAAGCACAGGTTTCCAGAAGACAGGAGTTTCTAGAGGTGGTGGTGGTCTCCAAACTGCAGCATTACAAACAGGCGAGGGTTATGTGAACAAGAATCAAGCTTACATGTCTTTAAAGATGAAAGCGATCAAGCACCACTACCAGCTCTGGGACCCTGTTATACTCATCTACAGCCTGAAAGTGTTTTTTATAGAAGATGTGCAACGAGACAGCAATTCCTCTGAGGTGGAAATAAATCCAAATAACTCACCTAAGCACAAAAAAACAGCACCAGGACAGGGGTGCAGCAAAAATGTTTTGGACTGAAAATTACAAATAATTGGCTTTAACAGAACGAAAAGCCTGGGTTCCACACTTTGCAGGTTTTCCGCATCCAATTTGCACGACTGGAGACTGTGACCGGCTCTAAATGGAGCCGGTTCACATATCTCCGTAACAGCCGCAAAGCGCATTGCACAAGGGTCCCGTGCATCTTTGGCTCCATTTCAGGTCCGAATTAAAGCCAGTCGTCCCTGAAAAAAAGAGAACAGCGATGCATCAGACCACTGCTGTGAGCCGCATTGGTATTAGGTGTGAAAAAGGCCTAAATCAATAGTGAGGTTCCCTGTAGTTTTGTAGCTGCATTTATGCAAATTAAGCTGCTGATTTAATAAAAATTGATAGCCTCATCACTGCTGAAATTTAAAGAAACTGCATGCAAGTGTATCTTGTATTAAAGGACACACTCCTACGCTGCCCTTATTGTGAGGACCATAAAGATTTTTTTCATCAAAAATGGTTGGAAATATTTGAGGACATTGGGCATTACAAGACCCCCTTGACCCTTATGCCCCATACACACGTGCAGATTATCTGCAGACTTTTGTCTGCAGACTTACCAAAACCATATAATATGAGGTCAAACCTAAACACTTTCAATTTGTATGCAATCCGGCAGGCCCTTGCACTACATAGAAAAGGTAAGTCTGCAGACAAAAGTCTGCAGATAATCTGCACGTGTGTATGGGGCATTAGGAATAAATTGAGGTTGATTTACTAAAACTGGAGTGTGCAAAATCTGGTGCAGCTTTGCAAAGAAACCATTCAAGATTTTTTTTGTCAACGCTTAATTGAACAAGCTAACAGATAGAAGCTCATTGGCTACCATGCACAGCTGCACCAAATTTTGCTCTCGCCAGTTTTGGTAAAATAACCCCATTGCGTACATTTTTTAAATCTTAAGTTTTCACCATACAAAAGTAAAGATTTTAAATTGAAAGGAATCTAATACTTTTTTTTATATGTTTATTGGAAGAGAACAGAGGATTGCATGGAGAATGATTGCTTTTCTGGCATAAAGACAACTAACCCATAAAGGATGGGGTAATGTCCATATATTAAGGTTTTCTGATTTTTAAACAAGAATGGGTAATTTAGGTAATAAGGTGTATGAAAGGATGGTGTTATTTGTATATCTAAGTAGAAGAGTGATGACCACTTGAATAGGAATGAGGACATTAACATTTGTACGGTTAGCTCATCTACATCGAGATTCATGGCTTGTGAATTAGAAACATTAAGGCTCGGTTTCCACTAGTGCGACTTGCTGTGCGACTTGACACATGTCAAGTCGCACAGCAAGTCAAAAGCCATTGATTTCAATTCGGCCCGTTTCCACTGCCGCGACTTGAGTTGCGGCGACTTCAAAAGTAGTTCGTGCACTACTTTTGAGCTGGCTTCAGTGCGACTTCCCTCTATAATGAGGGACAAGTCTCACTGAAAGCCGCAAACAACTTTAGCTACGAAGTCGCGCTAGAAGTAGCACGACTTCGTAGCCGCGGTAGTGGAAACCGAGCCTTAGATGAAGAATGAATATGGCAGAAAATTCTTGTAACATTTTCACCAACTATGGTAAAAAAAAAAAACAAAAAGGGGAAGTTGAAACATCTAAATATCATCAGGCCCTTCCCTGGGGCTATAGCCAGGAAATCTCTTGCCTGCACTCTATTTCCCCGCTGACACACTCCGCACTAAAACTATGGTATACAAGGGGGTCTCTGTTCTACCCTCTCCTCGGATCACTCTGCTCACACAATTGTTTGATAACCCAGCCTTCCCTATCGGAGAGGGGGGCCTTCGTGGTTGGCACATTTACTCGAGCCTCCTGGCCAGTCACACTTAATTTTGTGCGTCCTCATTGGCCTCCTCCGGTCGCATCACATGATACGACCGACTGGTTAACTTCCTTACATCTTAAGTACTTTTTCAGAACCCACTCTCTCTGCCCTAATGTACACAGGCCACCTACGGAGTTAGAACGGATTTGTGCTGTGCGAGAAACCCCTGGCCATCTTTTATTTTCCCTTTATTGTTTGATCCAGACGCTCACCCAACCTGATCTGCCTACATACACCGTGCACTGGTTTAGGGACTTGGGCAAGACATTTACCAACGTGAATGGCAAACCTCTTTATTTTTTTTTTTTTTTTACGCATTAAGTCCTCCATCTCATGTTACTCGCAAGAAAAGAAATGTAAAATTGTTTCACGATGGTATAGGGATCCACAGACATTACAGAACATTTTTCCCTCCACATCGGACTCCTGTTGGCGGTGTAACAGAGCGACTGGGACCTATCTTCACATGTGGTGGGAATGAGAGCGGATCCAACCCTTTTGGAATCAGGGAATCTCCTTTTTCTCTTCATTTTACCCCCCCCCCCCTATATTTAAAAAGGATTCATTTTTTTCTCTTACAGACTTTGTCATTTGATGCCCGCCAGTTTTTTTCACCTCTCTTGTTTTTTCTTTTATATTTTATTATGAGGGATAGCCAAAAGCTTTCTCTGGTATAACTCTGTATTTGTATGGCTCCATGGTTCCCAATTATTTAATATAATAAAAACTGTTTTTGTTGAACTCCAATAATGCTTTCTGTTGTTGGATTTTATTTGTTTTTGAATTTTGGATACTAGACCCCCAAAATGTCTAATACTCGATTTAGTTTTGTTACAATTTTCCTATATTAATAAAAAATATTTTCACCTCAAAATGCTTTAGCATTTTGCCATGTTGTACAGATCTTAGATCTCCAAGTTTCTCATCCCTGCTTTGCAGAGATAAACAGAGATCGTTCTCTCTGTACAGCGCTCGGTGTTGCTTGTACACAGCCGATCAGCAGGTCCCAGCTGTGAATCATTGGCTGGAATTTGCTGACAGGCTCCCAATGTGTACAAACACAGGGGGCGTGCATGCGTTTGCCCTAAACCCAGGAGCAGGCAGCGACATACGGGTACATCATTTTGCCTGTGCGGCCCGCCCATCCACAGTACATTGTTGGTTGGTGGTCTGCAAGTGGTTAAATGGACTTCTTAAATTAAATAAAAAAAAAAAAATGCAAAATTGCAATAAATATTATGCCTGGGAGATGCCTTGCCCCTGCCTGTGAAGTGGTGCCTCCGTACAATGTATACAACCAACCACAGTGACACTGCATATTTACAAACCAAACTGTAGTTGTCTTTATTTACATTTTTTTTGTGAATGAGTGAGGATAGTATCTAAAAAGGTCCCATTATCACAGGGGGCTTACAGATTACAATAAGTTCCTTGCCCATAGAACCCCACAACCACTAGCCCAGGGTTGTGAGGAAGGCCTTGTCCATATCAACATAAGGACAAGGTGTTTTGCTATGGGGGGGGGGGTTCCCCTTTCTGGCCTGCATGCTCTTACAAGAGTCTGGTCTGTATTTTTGGGGGGGGGGGGGGCTCACTATTTTTTTTGCATGGCATTCCCACTTAAAATTCACACCAGACCTGAAGGGCTTGGTGCGAATTATGGGTGAACCTCTGCATTATTTTGTTAAAGTGTTAATTCACCTTTACAGAAATAAAAAAGGTGAACACTGGACGCTCCCTCTCCTCATGGTTCCCGCTATACTTCCTTCTGAGGCTGCTGGGCTGTCAGCACCCCTGTAGCCAAGCCAGTGGTCTGGGTGTTCGGTGTATTTTTTCTGTAAAGGTGAAACAGTCATTTAATCTATCCTCGCCCCTTTGCATACATGACCAGTGATTCTTGGCTATGTAAGTGAATTGGACTCGGGACATCATTGGTATTAAAAGACTTTGAAACCTGCAATCATGGGGGTTCTAAAAACAACCACTGACAGCAGGATAGTGGTAGTAATAAAACATTTATACATGACGGATGGCTCCCACTAAATAGGTAAAGTGCTCGGGCATTCGTCTGAGCAGCCAAGGTTTGGTCCAAACTTGTATTTAGATCAAACCTTAAAGCGGAGTTCCGGGCACAGAAATACATTTTTCAACAAACATACCCCAGGGACAGTCAGGGCTAGTACATTCCACAATGGCTAGCCTCTGATCTGTCCCGGTTCGCACTTACCTTTTAGAAGAAATACTCACTTATAAAATTTCTTCCACAGCGTTTCCATCTCTCTTGTGGGCAGCTGAAGCCGGCGCGGTCCTCTTCGGCGTCTTCTTCTCCCAGAATCAATGCGACTGCACCGGCCCTTCTTGTCACTTCCGGTGCGGCGCCGCATTCCTCCACAGCTTCTGGGCATGCCCAGAAGCTGTTTAGCAGGGGAATGCAGCGTCGCCCGAAAGTGACGAGCGGGGCCGGTGCCGTCGCATTGATTCCTGGGAGCGATGACGTTCAGCTCCCAGGAATCAGTGCAAGCCCAGAAGTGACGGCGGAGCTGCGGCACAGACGGAGTAAGTGAAGACTAGGTGAGTATATTCGATCTTCAATTACAAAGTGAGTAAATAAAAAAAAAAAAAAACCTAACTATCCAATTCCTTTTCAGGTGAAGGGGAACAAGCGGACAGGCACAAAAAAAAAAAAAAAATGGATTTTTGTAAAATCTTACCGTAAAATCCTTTTCTCTTAGCTCATTGACAGACGTAGTCCTCGGTGATACACCACCTTCGGGTTATGTTGCCTCCACAGGAGCAGGACTAGACAGGAAATTAAAAAGCTCTGGCCACACCCTAGGGGCAGTCCCAGAGGGTATATCCTCTCTCTCTCTGCCTCAGCAAATCAGTTATGTGAAAAAGCAGTCTTTAGAGATTTTAACCCAACCCAACTCAAAAAACAGAGGGGCGGGGACTACGTCTGTCAATGAGCTAAGAGAAAAGGATTTTACGGTAAGATTTTACAAAAATCCATTTTTCTCTCTCGCTCATTGACAGACGTAGTCCTCGGTGATACAGCACCTTCGGGACGTCCCAGAGCAGTATCACAAATGAGGGGTGGGAAAATGGAAATCAAATCCCAATCTAGAAGGCCCAACCGGTGCCAACTAGAAGTTTACAATGCTCATCCTTGATGAGACTCAACAAAAAAGAGAAAATTTTTTTTTTTTTTTTTTTTTCAAACAGAAAAAAACCCTCGAGGTAGACCACCGGTCTCCTCAAATTGCGGCCTGCAAAACCTTGCGGCCAAATGAGGCATCCGCCGATGCCGTCACATCAATTTTATAGAATTTTGTAAAGGTATGTACCGACGACCACGTGGCCGCCTTACATACCTGGACCACTGACGCCTGATGGCGAAAGGCCCAGGAAGTACTGAGCGCTCGAGTGGAGTGCGCCCTAACAGGGAACGGAGGACTCTGACCCTTAATAGAATAAGCCTGTACCACCGTTTGTCTAATCCATTTGGCAATGGTCGCGGCAGATGCAGGCAAACCCTTTCTGGGGCCATCCGTGATCACAAAAAGTGAATCCGTCTTACGGAATGATTCCGTAGCTTTCAGGTATACCCTGATTGCCCGAACCACATCTAAGGAATGCAACGCATGTTCCCGATGATGCTTGGGCTGAGGACACAAGGAAGGTAGTACAATATCTTCATTCAGATGAAAATCTGAAACCACCTTAGGAAGAAAAGATGGCTTAGGATGAAGTACTACCTTATCCCTATGAATCACTAGGTATGGGGACTGGCATGATAATGCAGCCAGTTCTGACACCCTGCGAGCAGAAGTAATAGCCACCAAGAAGGCCACCTTCTGGGATAAAGTAAGCAAGGGAATCTCCCTGATGTTTTCAAAGGGAGGTTTCTGTAGAACCGACAAAACCAAATTAAGATCCCAGGGCGGTAAGGGCACGCGGACTGGAGGAGCCAGGTGCCGCACCCCCTGGATGAAATTCCGCACCAAGGACTTGGTAGCTAAAGGTTTCTGAAAGAAGATTGCTAATGCTGAAACTTGACCCTTGATGGTGCTCAAGGCTAGCTTCTGCTCAACCCCTTGTTGCAAAAAGGCCAATATTCGAGTCACCGAATAGGTACGTGGAGGAAATCCTAAAGATTCGCACCACGCAATATAAGTCTTCCATGTGTGATAATAGACCTTGCTGGAAGTCGCTTTCCTTGCTTTAATAAGGGTAGGAATGACTGAAGTAGACAAACCTCTGTCCTTCAGTACTTGGGTCTCAATGGCCAGGCCATTAAACCCAGCGACTGTAAAGCATGATGGTAAATTGGTCCTTGAGACCACAGACACTCCCTGAGACGAAGTTCCCACGGAACGTCTGCGACTAGCATGTCCAAGTCGGCCAGGCCGGCTTGAGGAGGCCAGCCTAGAATTTCTAGGACCACTGGCGCTGATAAAATCTGAACCAGGCGTCCCTAGAGGTATCTGGCCCCGACCATCCGAGAAAGTCTGGTCGTTTTCTGTTCCCACACATTTATCAGATACCTGATTGTTATCAGGAAGGGTGATCTTTTCTGGTTGAACCTCAGGGACCGAAGTCACCCGACTAGAGGCTACTTGGCCTATCTGGTCAACCAGATCAGATTCCTGTGAGGTATAGGGACTAATCTTAGGAAAAGGTAAAGGAAAAGATCTATTCAGGGAACGGTAACTACCGCTTCCTGTAGTACTTAAATGTTGGAAGGGAAGAATCGCACCGGTAGTAGTGGTTGAAGCTCGATCTAATGTCCTGAATACCGGTGAAAACGTCCCCCCACCCTGAAACCGGGTGGGGGCGCACCTTCAGGCTGTGTACTCCTTTGCTTCGGGTTTGGCTGGGTTGGTCCTCTGCTTGTCTGACCAGCCCTTCTTGAACCCTCCTGGAGGAGTCTTGCCTTTCCCGCTAGTACCAGCCGGGCGCCCTTTATGGGCGGTAAAGGTCCTCGCTTGTTGCGAGGTCCCTTAGCTTTAGCAGCCTGTGGCAAAAAAGTGCTCTTGCCCCCAGTGGCATCCTTGATGATTTCATCTAGGTTGGCCCCAAATAGACGATTCCCCTGAAAAGGGAGATTTGTCAAGGTCTTTTTGGAACCTAGGTCAGCTGACCAGCATTTTAACCACAGCACACGTCTGAGGATCACCGCTGACATAGATGCATGCCCTAATAAGGTAGTAGTGTCCAAGGCTGCGTCACAGATAAACTGTAGCCCTTGTATAATCTGTTCCATCAAATCAGATGTCTCCTGGGGAATATCTTTTCCCCTAAGGTCTTGGCGTACCATTTTCGCCCATTCCGTAAGTGTCTGGGAAACTAGACCAATAACAATTACTGGTCTAAATGCTGACCCTATCAGAGAGAAGATGGTGCGGGACTCTGCTTCCATCTTTCGATCCACCGGATCCTTAAAGGACGAAGTGTCCTCCACTGGGATAACCGTGGCTTTATTCAGCCTGGAAATAGGTGGATCCACCACTGGTGGTACCGTCCATTTCTTAATGATGGATTCCTCAAACGGATAGCGTCTAGCAATACGCTTGGAAATAGTAAAGGTACGTTTAGAATGCTCCCATTCTCCTTTAATCTGATTACCGAAACATTTGGGTACAGGAAAAACCTTCACCGTTTTGATGGGCTTATTAGTACCAAAAGGAATCTCTGTTTCAGTTGCCTCTGCCGGTAAAGCCTCAAGTTTTAAGTTTTCCTGCACTGCCACAACTAGTGCGTCCACCAATGCTTCTTCCTGAATTATAGCAGGAGAAGAAGCGTCCTCCTCACTGTCTGAGGGGGCTTTACCTGGGATAACAGCCTTTGCAGAGGAACCTGCAACTGCAGTGACCATCTCTGAATCAGAGTCAGAGGTGTCAGATAGTATAGGGGTAGGCGGGGGTCGCTTCCTTGACCCCCGTCCCTGACAGGCCGCCTCCACCCGAGCCACCATAGACTCCAAAATTGCTGTAAATGACTCTACACTCTGTGCACCGGCGAGTCCCGTGGCCCCCTCGAGGGAAACAGGTGGGGGAATATGTGTGGCAGGGTCCATGATAATTCCAGTCACTTCCTGGATAATATAATTCAAAAATAAAAAAACGTTTTTTTTTTTCAGACCCCCAGCGCCACAAAAAGCCCCTTAGTGTTACCTGCTAGGGATCCCTATCGATCGAGAGAGAGAGATAGACCCCCAGGCTCACCACTTGATGCTCAGAGTTTAACTGCAACAGGTTACAGCGCTGTCTTGACAAACAGGAAGTCTTTTGGCTGGCTGCCCAGGAAGAAAGGAGGCGGCTCCGCCCCTCTGCATGCCTTCCGGCGCCTCCCCTAGCTCCACGAGGTGTTTGGATCACCTCAAACATGGCCGCCCCCATGCTGGATACACGAGGCTACGCCAAAATGGCGGCTCGTGCGATCCAGCAAAAAAAAATAAATGGCGGCGGCCTGTACTGAATAGCGGTGTGCTGCAGGGCACACAACACTCTCTCTGCATGGGGATTTGGCGTGGTTGGCGGTACCGGCCCTGGCGGACCGCATGGCCATTCGGGAGGCCTGCTAATAGCTGGAGATCTGATTAGGAAGGCAGTCTACATGTCCGTGGCTTCTGACTGGTAGGTAGCTTATTCTTATCACCGTAAGATTCCCAGAATGCCACAGATTATGTATACAATTAGATTGTTAGCTCCCAAACCAAGCCTCCTGGCTTTTTGCACATAAAATCACACTCAAAGTAGGAGGATCTGTGTCATTTATAGGATAGAGAGGGACTCTATCTTACCATACAGAGAGGGGCCCGCGTTCACCACAAGACCCGTCAGGGGAAAAGGGGGAACATACTACTCACCATACCGGAACCAGGCGGGCACCAACTCCTGACAGTACCCCTCTCCACCGGGGCGGGAGGGCTGTCGACCGATATGGACGCCGTGACTCATGGTCAGTCCTTTAATGGGACTTTGTCGCGGCCGACCCAGCGCGGAGCTATGGCCTGCACGCGCTCGTAGGCTGAACTGGGGTGACCACCGGATCTCAACATCCAGCCCGTCGCCCAGTTCAGCTTTCTTGCTTGAAGATCTCACAGGAACACTGGAGAAAAAAAGCTGTCTAAAAAATCCTTTAAGAAAAAAATCTTGCCAGGACCTAAGATCCCAGCAAGGTATCTAGGTCCTTACTCCTAACTAGACAGAAAATAACTGATTTGCTGAGGCAGAGAGAGAGAGAGAGGATATACCCTCTGGGACTGCCCCTAGGGTGTGGCCAGAGCTTTTTAATTTCCTGTCTAGTCCTGCTCCTGTGGAGGCAACATAACCCGAAGGTGGTGTATCACCGAGGACTACGTCTGTCAATGAGCGCTAGAGAAATATCGATTTTGTGCCTGGAACTCCGCTTTAAGCTTATACCCTTAACAATTCAATAAATGTTTTCAACCCATTAAAATTGTAAAAGCTAATTGGAACAAAGAATGGCCTTGTTAATTGTCATAGGGGCAGGTCTAGATTGTTTTTCAGAATTAGTCACACATTTGTTAAATTTGCTTATACATGCGTGTTCTTTTAACCTATACACAGTTCAGGATCTGAAACTTGAATGTGCTTTCTAGTGAAGCAAAACTAGGGAACCACCCTGTCTGAGTAACAATGATGCACATATCAAGCAGTGTAAAGGTTGCAGTCTCATGACTGTCTGGTTCCAAATCTGCCATTAAGCAGTGCAAATGTTCACAATGTAATAGAGACAAACATCCAAAGAGAATCCTTATTTCCTACATCTTTACTTTTCTCTTTGCAACAACATGCTTCTTCACACAGATACATGCAAGTTTTGATATATCTGTGTGAGACAGAAAAAATCTACACATGAGTGTGAAATCCGCAGCCTCGTACTGCCTCCTTTTAAGGCCAGGCACTCAGAAATCTCCTTATTAAGAGAGAGAAAGTACAGTTTACACAAAGCCACAGGCCTGTATGGGACTAAACATGCAGACGGTGAATAACCAGATGATGTCGCAAGTCAGTAAATTGTTAATAAAAAGCAATGTGATAGGAAATAAAATTGACTACAGCGCTGGAAAAGATAACTTCTAAATGTGCAGCTATTAAAATTGCTACGGATACATTTTTTTGACTGATTAAAACAAAGTATGAGCATCATTGTAGCAAGGCAGAGCACGTTTGGCTAATATTAAAGGAAACTTGAGCTACAAGAAATGTATAATCTGCCATCGCTGATCTCTCCTTATAAACATAATAGCTGCCCAGCTGTTCTGCTCATGTAAAGGTTACAGTAGTGTAATTCACCGGCCTTGAGTACGTAGAGCAGGCATTCTGATTTAGTGGTTATCGGTTTTGTGAATTACAGGCAGATATCTAGCATTTTTTTTAGAATAATCAGCACTCACAGCCTCTGGATCGCTCAGCATCGACCAGCCAACAGGACATAAAGATGGCAGGGCCAGAACCAACACTACAATATATATTTAGGTTGTTGGCTCAGAATTTGGGGCACCTGGGTATCAAAAGAACAGATCTTAAAAAAAAAAAAAAAAAAAAAGGAAGGTATATACACAGGCTATAGTCTGCACGTATTCTTTTAAACCTAGAAAAAAAAAATTGGCAACTGCTAAGAAAATTTCGGAGCACTACAGGACTAAAGCTGAATACACACTATACAACTTTTGTTGTTAGATTTCCTTTAGGCCTCTTTCACATGGAGCTGACCATATTGCGATCCGCTCCAGCACTTTTTTTTTTCTTTTTCATGGACACGGATGACATTTGTGTCATCCGGTCCATATGTCCGCATATCATCCCATCCATTTGCAGATGATATACGGACATAATGTATGTCTATGGGATTACGGATGTTAGCGGATGACGCCGCTGACATCCGATTTTGTGTCCTTTCCGTTTTTTAAAACGGAAGAAAAAATAGGGTTCTCTTCCGTTCCAAAAAACAGAACAGAACTGAAAGGACGCAAATCGGATGTCAGCGGATGGTCATCCGCTGACATCTGCAATCCCATTGACATGCATTATGTCCGTATATCACCCGCAAGCGGATGGGGTGATATACGGACATACGGAACGCCCGTGTGAAAGGGGCCTTAGATTTACCTTCAACTATGTAGTGCAGGGGTCTGCCTGGTTGCATACAAATTGAAAGTGTTTAGGTTTGACCTCATATTATATAGTTTTGGTGAATCTAAAGGAAAAAAATCTAAAGAAAATTGTAAAATGTGTATCCAGCTTTAAGATACCAGTGCCGCTCACCAATTGAGTGGGTTGATATCCTCATGGCAAGGGGGTAGCCTACACATCTTTTTTAATCGGAAATCATTTTTATATTAGTATTGAAATGGGCATAAAGTAATATAAAAGCTGACAAAGATTTACACCTATATTGTACATATTAAGTCAAAGGAATTATTAAGCTGGGGTCCCTGCAAAACAGCATACACAGAGGGAATGTATTAGATAAACAATTGGCACAGGTTGCCAAATTTCAAATGAAATGAGATCACCTCACATAGCCTGGGCACAGGTTCACTTTCAGTGCCGGTTCACATTAGTGCGATTACAGAGATCGCATGTAATTCGGAGCACGCTACTCCTAAAATTATATGTGATCTCTGTGCGGTGCAAATTCAGCCATACAGACGCACAGGTCCCCTTTTTGGTCTGCAGCAGAATCTGATCGCATGGTGGTTCACACTAGTGCAATCCAATTCTGTGTGAACTTACAGATCGCACTGCGATATGCGATCTGATCTGGGGGTGTCGTTAACTTTTAATTGACACCCCCAGCGTATCGCATATGACACTGTGAACTGCCAGGGGTGCGGATGCGATGCGGTAACACGTTGTATATTCGCAGCGTTCCTGCATCGCACAAATGTAAACCGGCACTAAAAGATTTTGCATTTTAACAAAGTGGAACCAAAATTAGAAAGGGGCACAGAAGGCATTTATTTATTTTTGTGGGAATAACAAGAATCTTGTGTTGTGTGTCATTGGGCAGGACTTTTAAAAGTTTAAATAGTGTCTATACTTTTGTGATTATCATTCCATTTTAGTGATTCTTTATATGCATATTATAGCTAGGCTATTCAGAGCAAAGTGACAGGTTCTCTTGAAACAACCCCCTCCCCCAACATTGATACTTTTTCCGTGCTCCCCTGTTTGCTCTGTCCTACTCCAGGGCCATGAATTCTTTTAAATGTATTCATATTGCAAATATCAAATAAATTCAAATGCAAAACAAATACATTTCTGATACCACTTCAATGTAGTCAGTACAGCAAGTATGTGGGTAGCTTAAGTCTTCTGGGGCTTACAACCAGATTTCTTGTCTTGTGTAAGAAATTAAATTTTAACTCTATACATATAATATCATTAGCCAACAACCAGTCTCTAATCTCACTTTATTTTTACCAAGTGTTTTAACTCAAAAAGTGACAAAAAAAAACATTACAGATATATATAAAATTAATATTAGTTTTTATAATAAATATACACAACAACAGGGAAAATGTGATGACTGGTCCTCCAAGATGAATGAAAACAGAATCCTTAAAAGAACTGAAAACATAAAGCAGTTTTCAGAATGAATATAAAATAGCGCATGAACTCTTATCAAAAGCCAAACTCCAGCTTCAGCTAAAAAAATAAAACTACCCAAATGCCGTAAAAAGGAAACCTGAAAAGAAAAAAGATTTGTAAACTTTTTATTGCCGTTTGTATCATGGGTCATGTGGGAAAGAGGAAAATCTCCCCACTTCTAAAACTGACCAGTGTCAGAACAGGAAGTTAGGGGAAATCCTCCCAAGCAGCAATAAAAAAACATTTTCCTTTAGAGGGGAGAAAAGTTTAGAACTTCTGTCCGTAATGTAATGTGGTCTGTGTTCTGAGGTTGATCACCCCCTCATGTCTAATTTATGGAAACAGCAGCAAACCCGACACAGGTTCTAACCTTCTCTATCCCACTCTACCTAAATTAAAATAAAATTAAGACTCAAACCTACTCAAGAACAAACTAAAAACCATAGTTTAGAAGTCCCTTCCTTACTAAGCCACCAACCCCAATTTAGTCCTTGCTGCAACATACCTTCAAATACCTCCACTTTTACGTCACTTTCTTATCTCCCAGTTGCAAATCATATTTCAAACACTTACTTGCTTATAACTTTCACTTCTCTATGGAATCATACAAAGTCCTTATACAGGTAAAATATAGATAGAACAGTCTGTGTTGGTGAAAAAATATAGCGTTTCCATAGCCGATTCTAGTTAGCGTTGTCCAAATGAGAAGGGGCAGGGGCCCTACATGCAAGCCTAGCACACACCCCTGACACCTTCATCTTCTGGCCTCTCCATTGTTTTAAGAAGCTCTTCCACGAAGCTCATCTCTGCACTGACCTGGGCAGCCAGTGCTTCATATCTATTTTCTAGACGTCCCATTCTTCTCTTCAAGCCATTCACAACAAGCATTGCACTCCTTATATCTTCCTGAACCTGAGAACGTTGCCCTTCACCACGCTGCATCTCCTGCCGAAGTCCCATCAGTTGCCGTGTTACACCTTCCTGCTCTTCTCGATACCAGCTTTCTTTTTCCTCATAAATGGAATGCAGGGCGCAAAGATCCTCACGGGAGGTATTCTGGCTTTTCTGCAGCTCTCGTAATGCATCCTCAGCTGCCCCCAATTCCTCAAGCACATGACTGAATCTTTCAAAGTTCACATACGTGTTATTAGGAGGCATGCTGGAGTGCGATTTAATGGTGTACTCCTTCAGTCTTGTCGTCTTCAATCTCCGGCGCTCAGGGCGTTTTCCACTATCTTCACGGCGCACGTTCCTGCGTCTTATTGCCTAAATAGGAAGAGGTAGAAAAAGAGTAATCCTCATTTTAGTTTCTTATTAGTACATTTACCATTTCACTAATGTAAAATTTTGCAATTCATATCGACTTGGAGCTAGAGATTCACCACCAGGATTCTGCTTGCTGGTAAATGAGCAGTTAGTCGGGAAGGAAGAGAATAGCAAGTGTGATCAAATCTAGAAACATTTTCCAAAAGTGCGCAACTAAGCAAATAAATACTTATGATGCACAAATATGATCATTCAATAAAGCAATACAAAGAAATATCATAGCACTTCAATGTTGAAGGGCATACAGAGGGGAGAGAGAAAAACAGATACAGTAGGTTTAAAAGAAAAAAAAAAAAAAAAAAAAAAAAAAAAAGAAGGAAGAAGAAGATACCATCAAGATAAAAATTGAAAACCTCCATATACACGATCCTATGCAATAGCTGATCCAGAGAAAAGCAAAAAAACCCAATAAAGGCATGGACCAATGTGCTCCAGTGGGAGGAAAAAAAAATTCTTGCTTATCCCACCCAGGAGGCATTCGGATATTCCCTGATCATCTACTCCTGGAGTTATTACCTATAAAAGTTAGCAACCAAGTAATGAAGATCGTCCCTCAAAAAAAATCGGCTTCTTATTCAGGGTCTATACCAGGGGTGGGGAACCTATGGCTGGGGGGCCGTATGCGGCCCTCAAAGTCATTTGGTCTGGCCCCCCCGTGCAGCTGAGTCGGTGTCTCTCAGCTGATCTGTCAGAATGGAGCCGATGCTTCCTGTATAGTTCTGGCTCCGTTCTGACAGTCTGAGTGAGTCACAGGCGGAGTGATATCAAATGCACTCCGCCTGTGACCAATACAGGAAACATCGCCTCTTCCTCCAGCGCGGTGCCGCTGCTAGCCAGCATTTCCCCCCAGCAGCACACACAGCAGTACCAGCCAGCAGTACCCACAACAGTACCAGCCAGCTGTACCCACGAGCAGTACCAGCCAGCTATACCCACCAGAGGTTCGTTTCAAAACTTACCACCACAAAAAGAGTCGAATGCGCTCCAGACTAACTGACTCAAACCTGGAAAACCAGTTGCGAGTAGCAACATCATCAATACCAGCTAACATCACACACCTCACCAAAGAGAAGCAGTTGCAGCCATCACATTAGGGGTGAGTTAATTAAATGTTTGACCAAATATAACACGCACATTTTTAAGTTGATAAATTTTGTACGGCCCCCGAATGATTTTATAAATACCCAAATGGCCCTTGGCAGAAAAAAGGTTCCCCACCCCTGGTCTATACAGAACCTTTCAAAAAGGATATTGGTTACAGAAACACAGACGTAAGGATAACATTTTCATGTACAGGTATGACATGTTTTTGTGCAATACTTTGAAACCTCCAGTATCGCTATATAAAGGCTCTGTAAGGCTAGATATTAACATGGCCTACTTCAAGGATGCAATCCTTCAGTGCTGTATTCCACTAACATTTAACAGAAATATCCACCCATTCCAGTGTGTAGTATTGTAAAGCAGATTGATAGCAACATAACTTTTCCAACTATCTGCTTGTTTCAATAAATAAGAGCACATATGAAACACTCCCAGGCGGGGCCAACAAAACCGGCCAGTGGTTTAGGTGCCTGCCTTTCCCATGCTGAAATGCACTTGTGGATGACTTGATGGATCATTCTGGAGATGACTTTTCAAATGATCAGCATCATACTCATTTTGAACTTGCATATTTAGGGACTCTTTCAAGCCTCTTGCCATTTGAAATTATCTACGCTATTTAACCACCTCAATACTGGGCACTTAAACCCCCTTCCTTCCCAGACCAATTTTCAGCTTTTAGCTCTGTTGCAATTTGAATGACAATTGCGCGGTCATGCAACACTGTACCTAAACCAAATTTGTGTCATTTTTTCCCCACAAATAGAGCTTTCTTTTGGTGGTATTTGATCACCGTCAGGTTTTTTATTTTTTGGTGCACAAATAAAAAAAGACTGAAAAATTTGAAAAAAAAAAAAGTTTCTTGTTTAGGTTATAAAATTTTGTAAATAGATATGTTTTTTCCTGCACTGATGATGCCGCACTGACAGGCACTGATGAGGAGACACTGATGGGGTGGCACTGATATGCAGCACTGATGGGCACTGATAGGTAGCACTGATATGCAGCACTGATATGTGGCACTGATAGATAGCACTGATATGCAGCATTGGTGGGCACTGATAGGCAGTGCTGATGGGCACTGATAGGCAGCACTGATGGGCACTGATTGGCAGCACTGATGGGCGGCAATGATCGGCACTGATGGGCACTGATAGGCAGCACTGGTGGGCAATAATGGGCACTGGTGGGCGGCACTGATAGATGGCAATAATGGCACTGGTGGGCAGCACTGATAGATGCCATTGATGGGCAACACTTATAGGGAGGGCACTGGGGGGCTCTCTGAGACCTGCTTGCCATCCCTGGTGGCCATAGTGGGCATCCCTGGTGGTCATGGGTGGGCATCCCTGGTGGCTTAGTGGCACCCCTCCCCCCCCAGGGCTGCACTGGTAATCAATGTTCTGATTACCAGCACAGACCCCCCCTGTGATCAGTGAGTAATTAGAAATACTCACTGATCACCCCCGCAGCAGCACCGATCCTCTGATCTTCTCCTCACTGACAGGATCTGTCAGGAGGAGAAGAGATCGAAGCCGTTACAACGGCTCTATTTACATTACATGACGGCTGTGATTGGACACAGCCGTCATGTGATCAGGAGGGCCAATCACAGGGCCCTCCTGCCGAATGTTGTTGCCGTGTGTCCGAGGGACACAGGCACATCGAGATCGCGCCTCTGCGCGTGCCCGCGGCGGCGCGATCTCTCTCCTTCTGAAGGACGTTCCGGAACGTCCATTCAGAAGGACGAGACTCCCGCCCGGCCGTATATGTACTATGGCCCGGGTGGGAGGTAGTTAAAGTGCTTCCTGAAAGTTTTCACATCGCTTCACTTTTTTCCCCACATTGTGCCCTTTTTCAAAATGGATTAAATTCATTATTTTCCTCAAAATTCTACAAGCAATACCTCATAATGACAGTGTGAAAAAAGTTTGTTTAAAATCTTAGAAAAATGAATAAAAAATAAAAAAAATCCCATGTACATAAGTATTCACAGCCTTTGCCGTCACACTCAAAATTGAGCTCAGGTGCATCCTGTTTTCACTGATTATCCTTGAGAGGTTTCTACAACTTGATTGGAGTCCACCTATGGTAAATTCAGTTAATTGGACAGGATTAAGAAAGGCACAAACCTGTCTATATAAGGTTCCACAGTTAACAGTGCATGCCAGAGCACAAACCAAGCCATGAAGCCCAAGGAATTGTCTGTAGACTTCAGAGACAGGACTGTATTGAGGTACAGATCTGGGGAACGGTACAGAAAAGTTCCTGCAGCATTGAAGGTCCCAGTGAGCACAGTGGCCTCCATCATCCATAAATGAAAGAAGCTTGGAACCACCAGGACTCTGCCTAGAGCGGGCCGCCTGGCCAAACTGAACGATTGGGGGAGAAGAGCCTTAGTTAGGGAGGTGACCAAGAACTCGATGGTTATTCTGATTCAGTGTTTCTCTGTGGAGAGAGAACAACCATCTCTGCAACACTCCACCAATCAGGCCTGTATGGTAGAGTGGCCAGACGGAAACCACTCCTCAGTAAAAGGCACATGACAGCCTGCCTGGAGTTTGCCAAAAGGCACCTGAAGGACTCTCAGACCAATAGAAACAAAACTCTCTGGTCTGATGAAAAAAAGATCGAACTCTTTGGCCTGAATGGCAAGCATTATGTCTGGAGCAAACCGGGCACCGCTCATCACCTGGTCAATACCAACCCTACAGTGAAGCATGGTGGTGGCAGCATTATGTTGTGGGGATGTTTTTCAGCGGCAGAAACTGGGAGACTAGTCAGGATCGAGAAAAAAGGTGAATGCAGCAATGTACAGAGACATCCTTGATGAAAACCTGCTCCAGAGCGCTCAGGATCTCAGACTGGTGCAACGGTTCATCTTCCAACGGGAAAATAACCCTAAGCACACAGCGAAGATAACAAAAGAGTGGTTACGGGACAACTCTGTGAACGTCCTTGAGTGGCCCAGCCAGAGCCCAGAACTAAACCCGATTGAACATCTCTGGAGAGATCTGACAATGGCTGCGCATCCAACCCGATGGAGTGCGAGAGGTCCTGCAAAGAAGAATGGGAGAAACTGCCCAAAAATAGGTGTGCCAAGCTTGTAGCATCAGACTCAAAAATACTTGAGGTTGCAATTGGTGCCAAAGGTGCTTCAAAGTATTGAGCAAAGGCTGTACAATACTTTTTTCCTTTTTTATTTTTAATAAATTTGCAAAGATTTCAAAACACACTTTTTTCACGTTGTCATTATGAAGTATTGTTAGTAAAATTGAGGAAAAAAATTAATCCATATTGGAATAAGGCTGCAACATAACAAAATGTAGAAAAAGTGAAGCGCTGTGAATAGTTTTCAGATGCACTGTATTTTACATTTGGGCGATAGGAGGCATATTAGGTTACATATCAGTAGGACATCCTTTGTAGTGTACAGATAACATTTCTAGACACTATTTGACAGGTTTCCAGGGCTGGATGCATCTGTTCGGTCTACAATACCCTTCATTCGGACTCGCCTTTACAAAAGGTAAAGATTATCTGAAGGGTTACACACTTTTCATATGTGGAGGTCACTCTAATCAATTCTAATTACGGAAGAGATTATATATGTATATATGCGATATTGGAGGTTTCCGATATTGTGCTATAAACACATGAAGCCATTGCATGGAGGCAGATGCAAGTTAGGTTCTCCATATAAAGGTGGGTCTCTAACCGATTCCTTTTGGAAGGCAGTATATAGACATTGAAATATAAACCATTTTTTGGGGAGGAGCTTTATTGAAAGGGATCGATAGGTCTCCACACAATTGTGACCACCTGCAAAATCTTGATTGCAAGATAACTTGCCTGTGTGCGTTACAAACTCTTCCAGCTACATAAGGGAAACAAGGCATTTTATTTCTTTCATAGATTTTTCAAAATTGTTGGGCAATAAGTAACAAATGCAGATAATGTATTTTAATAATAACTCTGCATATTTTATATATTATTCAAAATTTTGCATTACTACATTAAAGCCTGATATACTAGTTTGCCTTTTTTTCCCTTTTTTTTTTTAAGAACTCCAGCAGACTGCAGGTTTGGATGAATTCTGTAGCCAGTTTTTTCGTTTGATGATGGCCTATTTGTATTACACCTTCATAACCAAAAATCACCTTCTCTAATACCCTAGCAGTTTTATCGTATGACTTTTCAGGATTTAATTGATCGTATTGGAAATAAAAAAAATCATCTCAGCCATTGACACAGACAGCGGGACTCTGCCCCAACCACCCGCTCCATTGGCTAAAATTGACAGCACTGGGAACCAATGGCTCCCGATGCCCCAGCAAAGCCAGTGAGACACGGAAGTAAGGGGAGAGAAAAGCTGCAGATGTGCACAGTGCTGGAATGAGGGCTAAGTTAAGTATAAAAGGGGGGGGGGGGTTGAGGGGCCAAATTCAATGTCTAAACATTTTTTTTTACCTTAATGCAAGGGGTGCATTAAAGTGGAGCTCCACCCAAAAACTGGGGGGGGGCGCGCTAACGCGAGTACCTGTCAAAACCAGGTACCCGCTCCCACTCCTGGGTAAAATCGCCACAATCGTACTGTGGCGATCTACGTAATTTCCGGCCCCTTCTCCTTTCCCTCCGATGCCTTCTGGGAGACACACGGGTCCCTGAAGAGAGCAGGACCATTCAGAAAGCGCAGCACAACTTGCGCAGTAGGAAACAGGCTGTGAAAAGGAAGAATACACAGAATTAAAGGAAATGCCAAAAAACTATAAATAATCCCTTATTCTCACCTTAATCCATGAATGTTCTAAACTTTCATCAATTGTCATCCGTTTCCTGAAACAATATTTATATGGTTATGTTTTTTACAGATCATTCTTCAAGATGCAAACAGAGCAATTAACTAAACTGAAGTGATTCTGTATTCACTTCAATCGTTCAGTCATGTGCATGAGAGGTTTCTATTTTATACTTAAGTAAACCATCTTTAAAATTTCTTTTGTCACAAAAAGAAAAAATGAAGATAAAAACTTAAGCCAAATGACAAAAAAAAAAAAAAAAAAAAAAAGGGGGAAGGAGGAGGACACTCCTATACAGTGGCTTTGTTTTTTTCAATTCTGTGGTTACCAGTAATTCAGCTTGCAGATATGTGGGTGAAGTAGTCCCACTACACTTGTAGTATGCTGTAGTCCTCAAAAGGCAGCCCTACTTTTCTTGGCATACATTAGAGGACACAGACAGAATAAAGTATTCTGGAACCAATAGGTCATTCTGCCATCTTCAAGGTATTGGACACTGACAAACAAAGCTATAAGAACAGCCCAGTACAACCCCCTCTCACTCCCAGCATGCCTCAGTTTTGTTGGCAAACCAGCAGAAGTGAATCAAAAGAACAGAAGGGAAGGACCTATGTCCTGTAATGCACTTTAAGAAAAAAAAGGTATTTACAGGTAAGACAAAAATCCTTTTTTCTAATCAATAATTACAGGATGCATAAATTATTCAGGAAACAATGAAATGTAAAAAAGTAGCCCAACTGAGGGGTGGGAAACTGAGCAAACAAAAGACTAATGGCCCAAACGAAAAACCAACAGCTTAACAGAGGTAGCTGAACAGAACCCATAGAACCACCTGAAGAGACTTCCGAGCAATGCCTAAGCTAGGTGAGCCAGATGGCAGCTTTTTATATATGAATCAGATACCTGATGCTGAAACGTTTAAGCACTAACTGGTCTGGTACAGTTTGTCTCTCATAAGCATGAATGAACAGCTTTAAAATCTGCTAGGGAGTACTACTTCTCTGCCTCTCTGCCTGGGAGCCTATGTTTGGAATCCTATTTGCAGGAGAGAGACTCCTGGTGACCAGCTCGGAGTATTACATCTTAAACTTTATATGATCTGCTTAACAATAGGAGGTCATACAATTCAGGTGAGAGTTCCATTTGGTGTGGACACTGGAGGTAAAGTGCACTTATTTTGTTGGAGGGATTATTCACTAAATGTGGACTTTACACATTGAAGTTTTTTTCACTTACATGATTTGGCACAAATGCATTGGTTTTGATATCCAATTTTGGATTATACTGTATATTGCATTTATTATTGATATGTATATGGGCATGGTGTGTTATCACTTATTGGAGAACGGTTATATATACAATCCCTACACAGGACTGAATGAAACAGGGAATGTATTGGAAAAGTCTTAACATGTGAAGGACTCTTCAGGGAACCCAGGCTAGTCCCCTAAGGAGCAGCCACCACAGGTAGCTCCAGATCTAGGCCATGTGCAGTCTGCATCAATAAGAAAATCAATTATATCCTTTCTGCAGACTGAGACTCCTTGTATTACTTGGGACCCTGAGGAGTGCTGCAATTATTGGTGCCATGGCCTTTAAGGGTCATGGTAGCCCTTCTGAACCGCTAGATGAGCAGAAGCTGGTCAGGCCCAACAGTCTCCTACCCTTATGCCAGTTATCCACCATGTGTGTGTATGTATGTATGTGAGGAAATCCCTCTAAAAGGGTACTCGCAGACCAGCCTGCAAGGTCAAGAAGTATTAACTGCTTAGTGTGATTATCAGGAGCGAGAAAGCCAGTGATGCATACTATGAGAATACTGTGCACATGCACAGCAGGCTGAACTAAATTAAGGCTACACAAACAATGTTGCACCCAGGCCCAGGGTCTGGTAACACATTTTTAAAAAATGGTTGCAGTCTTCAGTTTCCGCTGCCAAAGATTGACAGTCACTATCATTGCTACCAAGTTAACTCCTCTAGCACAATTAAGCTACCATAAGATTGAAAGGTCCTATCTTACCACAGAAGTCTTCTACCACTTGGCAGAATAATTGAGAGGATGGGGATATGCCTCCCCCAGGTTCTATGCCCTCTGATGGGCATATCCAACTAAGAAGTCTTCAGGATTATGTTCCCCCAGAGGGGTGGACCCAGGCCCTGGACCTGCAAAAATCACTCTGTGGCTACCTCATCACATTGTATGGTGTGCTAATGTGGGTGCCTCTAGTAGAGTCCAGTGCTGGAAGGCACATTACAGGCTGGCCCTAAGTCTGCCTCCTAGTAGGGTCCAGGTAAAGCCTTCAAAGCTATGCCGAGGATTAGCTGTAATGCAAGGCCACAAACCCACACGAACTCCAGTAGCTCTGCAGCTAAAAAAAAAAAAAAAAAAAAAAAGTGCTAAAAAGTGAAAAAAAAAAAAAAAAAAAAGTTAACCAGAGCTCTACCATATACAACTGGAGCTCGACTGAACAACAATACACCCTGAAAGAGGTCCAGGTCCTCTAAACAGCTTCCTGCAAAACATTGCGGCCAAAACAAGCTTCCCCAGATGCCAAACACATCCACGTTATAAAAACCATTGTAAAAGTGTGCACCGACGACCAGGTGGCCGCCTTGCAAACCTGCTCCCCCGACGCTTGATGGAATGGGCCTGAACCACCGTCTTTTTGATCCATCTGGAAATGGTCGCAGAGGAAGCGGATAACCCTTTGTGAGGTCCGTCCGTGAGCACAATAGTCTGACCTCCTAAAACACTCTGTAGCTGCCAGGTACACCCTAATTGACCGGACCACACCCAAGGCATGCAAGGCAATTTCCTTCAGATGTTTAGGCCTGGGACACAGGGAAGGCAACACATGTCTTAAGTCAAATGAAAGTCTGAGACCACCTTAGGAAAGAATGACGAACAGGGGCAAAGCACCACCTTATCCTTGTGAATCACCATAAGGCGAACGACAGGATAATGCCGCCAGTTGCGACACCCTGCGCGCAGAGGTGTAACCAGCAAAAAAGGCCACCTTCTGGGAGAGCAAAAGCAGGAAAAAGCTACCGAATTCTTTCAAAGGGAGGCTTCTGTAGAGCTGAAAGCACCAAATTAAGATCACAGGGCAGCAATGGAGCGCGCACTTTAGGAATCAAAATGTCGGACACCCTGAAGAAAAGGGTTAGTCCAGTCATATGTGTGTCAGGATGTAGGTTGCATCATCCCTTTAAACACAAATACAGAAGAAATTCCCCTAGGATGTGGGACTTTAAAAAAGGCAACTTACACATCCAAAAATAAATACAAAATGTGTAAAAACATGTCACCCTGAAGAAAGGTACGCACCAGGGAGTGTGTGGCCAAATGTCATTGGAAAAAAAAAAAAAAATGTCAAAGCCGATACCTGGCCCTTGATGGTACTCAAGGCCAACTGCTGTTCCAACCCCCCATTGAAGGAAGGTTAAGACCCGATCCACAAAGAATGAACCCCAAGTATCACACAATGTAAGTATTCTACGTACAACGGTAGATCTTCCTAGAAGTAGATTCTCTAGCTTTCAACAGCGTAGGAATCACCGACTCAGACAAACCCCTATCCTTCAGCACCTGGCGTTCAACAGCCAAGCCATCAAAGCCAGCGACTGTAAAGCAGGATGGAAGATTGGTCCTTGGGACAGCAAATCCTCCCTGAGAGGAAGTCCTAAGGCGAATTGGCGACCAGCCGTACCAGATCGACGTACCAAGACCGGTGAGGCCAATCTGGAGCCACTATAATGACCGGAATCCTTTCTGCCTCGATCCTGCACAGCAGTCGTGGCAGGAGTTTGAGAGGACTGGAACGAATCGGCAGCCCACCTAAGAATGCCGGCTACTTACTGAGCCGCCAGGACACTTCTTGTGCCCCCTTGGTGATTGACAGAACACGGCTGTGGCTTTGTCTGAATAAATTCGTACCAGACGCCCCTGGAGACGAATTGTCCAATGAGCCAGACAAGTCTGATCGCTCGGAGTTCCAGTACATTATTCAGCAGTCTGGACTCTGCCAGAATCCAAACCCCCTGAGCACATCTGTGCTGAGGATGCCTCCACACCCAGAAAGGGTGGCATCCGAGGTGACAACCGTCCAGTACAGGGGGGAGAATTTTCCCTGTCGAAGCACCAGAGAACGAAGCCACCTCTGTCCCATTTCACCAGAATCACTTTTGCAGAGATCTTGTGAGGAACAGTGCAAATAGACTGCCTCGAAGGTGGACACTGTCTCCTTCAATGTCTGGAGTTCTTCCAGAGGAAGAAACTCTGGCTGAGGCAGAGTCCAGGGTCAGACCTAGGTAGTCCAGTTTTTTAAAGGACAGAACCAAAGCAGACTTCTGAATCCAAACAAACTCCCACAGAGTTCGTAGAGTAATCTCCAGATGGTCATCAGAACAGTCGGAGACTTCGCTCGCAGAAGATCGCCCAGGTACCCCAGTACCGCGATCGCCCGCTGACTCAAACAATGCCAGCACTGGGGCCAACACTTTTGCGAGGACCCAAGGAGAGACCACAAGGCCACAAAACGGCTCCTCACCCACGACAAAATGGAGGAAGCGCTGGTGACCGGCACATATTAGAATGTGCGGGTAGGCGTAATTTATGTCGATCAAAGGGAGAAGAAAACCTCCTGATGTAGGGATGCCACTACCATGCGAATGGACTTCATGCGGAACTTCTGTAACCGCACAAAGCAGTTTTCACAGGAACAAAATAACAAAGATAAAGACTAAGCGATTTTTTAAATTGAATTTTTTTCTAAGTAGTTAAACTGACCTCATTTACAGACTAATGGTAATCCCTTTGATCTGTAAATGAACTGAAAGATACAATGGTTTCTTTTTTTTGACAGCTGTGAGCAGGGAACTGCCCTCCACTGGTTACATGAATCATGGAAATGCTGGATTAAGATCGTGTGGAGTACTTACTCCACACTTCCTTACTTAGGAGTAAGGAAGAATCCAGAATAGGCTCAAAGGGCGGCTTCTGTAAAGCCTACAGGACCAAATTAAAATGCCAAGGCGAGACTTATGTATGAACAGGGGGAGCGATGTGAGCCACCTCTTAAACAAAGTTCTATACCAGGGAATGAGTAGTCAGAGGTCTCCTAGCGAATAGTCAGTCCAGAGACTTGACCTGTCAGGGTACTGAAGGCCAAATGTTGCAGATCAGAGGAAGGACAAGATACATCCCACAGAGTATCGTCAAGGGTGAAATATTCATGGTTTGGACCATGCAAAGTGAGCCTTCAAAGTGTGATGACAGATCTTGCTACAGGTTGATTTTCTAGCTTTAGGCAGCACAGGATCTCTCGATTCTGTAAAGTAATTTAGGAAAAATCCACACCAAGGGAAAAGTTTTTTTTTTTTTAAGCCAGCCGTACATCCACTGCAAAGGCTTTTGTATCCCTGGTCTGGGCCGCAAACCTGTCCATCTTGAAGCAGGAAGTCAACAGATTCCCCCCCCAGTGACAGATATCCCAGAACAGTCCATTTTTCCTCATCCAGGTGCTGACTGAGAAATTCTGCCTTCTTATTGTCTACTCCGGGAATGTGGAAAAGGCTGGAACGTGTCTGAGGCTTCTGGTTCCATCCTGATGACTGATGTAAGCCATGCCTGTCACATTGTCTGACTGAACCCTCACTGGTCACCCCTGACGTTGGTTAGTCCAACGTAGTGGGGATAGGTGAATGGTCCCTTAGTTCAAGAATGTTTTTTGCTGAACTGTCCTCATCACTACAACACAGGCAGTATTGATTCTGTAATCCATTAGTGGATCAATTAGACTGCTTGAGATAACACAGGAAGATTGCACAAGAAACAGGAAAGCTCTGCGTTTCTGACCCGATAACCGGTATTTGTTTTTGCTCTTATCAAAAAATATTACAAAGTGCTAAATCAATAAATGAATTAAACCAAAAAAGGTAGCAAAAAATAAATAAAAAAAAAAAAAAGAACCTTGTTAGAGTTTACACATATTTTATTTATTGATACATTTTTGGGTGGGGGCAGTATGGCATCTTTACCTTGGGCGAAAATGGACCTTGTCCTGGCACTAACAATGGCCATATTTTCTGGGTAACATTGCCAGGTCAGCAGATGAGTATGTTTGCACATTTTACAATAATATACAGTATATTATATATATATATATATATATATATATATATATATATATATAATTTTTTATTTTTCTTTTTAAACTACTCACTTGGGATCCTTGACCAGTAATCGTCGGATAAAATCTTTTGCAAGTTCGCTTGTATTGCTAAAATATTCCTCATCAAAATCGTAGTTAACACCAGAGATATTGGTCAACGTTTCCTGCTTTGTCTCTCCTAAGAAGGGAGATGCTCCACTCAGGCTGGTAGAGGGAATAGAAAACACTTCAATAAATCAAATTTCAGATTTAAACATTAAAATAAAAAGGAGACAAGTTAAAGACTATAAAACATAAGAAAGCGCTAATGCAGGTGAAAGAACAGGAAAAAACACAATTTTCCGATTTATGTTTTTCATTTCAAATCAGTATTAGTGCCGGTTCACACTGATGCGGCTGCGCCGATCGCATGTAATGTCGTAGCGCACTGCTCCTTCATTACATGCGATCGGCTGTGCGGTGCGAGTTTAGCCATACACTTTGTATGGCTAAATTCGCAACGCACCCGCAGCAAAGACGCACAGGACCCTTTTTTGTATCCGCATCAGGATCGGATCGCACAGCGGTTCACACTTGTGCAATCCGATCCTGTGCGAACTGCAAAATCGCACTGCGATATGCGATCAAACTGGGGGTGTCGTTAAGATTACATTGACACCCCCAGCGTATCGCATATGGCAGTGTGAACTGCCGGGGGTGCGTTTGCGACGCGGGAACAGGCTGCAAATTTGCGGCCTTCCCGCATCGCATAAGTGTGAACCGAGCCTTAGACAAGGTTTTTCTCAAACTGATATTTACACATACATCTGGTCATATTATGATTTCAGTTCTGTAATCAGTACATCACCAAATATATTACTGGGCTGTGGGACTGAAGCCTGATGTGGGACCTATGAAAAGAAGCAGAGTTCTCCTTAAAAGGTCTGCATGTCATGCTAACCTTCTTAGCTTTAGTACCTTTGTTAGTGGCTGTGAATATGTAGCTTACTCATGTAAGACACCTTTAAGCCAGAGTCTCCAGCTTATTTATTTGCGAATATTTATTAGTTAGAAATGCACCACCAATTACTTGGTTGCATGGTATTTGTTACTTAAAAGTCACATATTTCTAGGATTTATCTATCAAAACATTTTGTATATACAGTATTTCACAAAAGTGAGTACACCCCTCACATTTTTTCTAAATATCTTATTATAACTTTTCATCTGACAACACTGAAGAAATGACACTTTGCTACAATGTAAAGTAGTGAGTGTACAGCTTGTATAACAGTGTATATTTGCTGTTTGCTGTTGCATCCTCAAAATAACTCAGCACAAAGCCATTAATGTCTAAACCGCTGGCAACAAAAGTGAGTACACCCCCAAGTATAAAATGTCCAAATTGGGTCCAATTAGCCATTTTCCCTCCCCGATGTCATGACTCGTTAGTGTTACAAGGTCTCAGGTGTGAATGGGCAACAGGTGTGTAAAAATTGGTGTTAATCGCTCTCACACTCTCATGCTGGTCACTGAAATTTCATTATGGCACCTTATGGCAAAGAACTCTCTGAGGATCTGAAAAAAAGAATTGTTGCTCTACATGAAGATGGCCTAGGCTATAAGAAGATTACCAAGACTCTGAAACTGAGCTGCAGCACAGTGGCCAAGTCAATACAGCGGATTAACAGGACAGGTTCCACTCAGAACAGGCCTCATGGTCGACCAAAAGGGTTGAGTACATGTGCTCAGTGTCATATCCACAGGTTGTCTTTGGGAAATGGATGTATGAGTGCTGCCAGCATTGCTGCAGAGGTTGAAGGGGGGGGGGGGGTCGTAGTATACATGGCTGTCGTCCCAGAAGGAAGCCTCGACTAAAGATGGTGCACAAAAAAAGCCTGCAGACAGTTAGCAGAAGACAAGCAGACTAAGGACATGGATTACTGAACCATGTCCTGTGGTCTGAGGAGACCAAGATAAAAACGTATTTGGTTCAGAAGGTGTCAAGTGTGTGTGGCAGCAACCAGGTGAGGAGTACAAAGACAAGTGTGTCTTGCCTACAGTCAAGCATGGTGGTGGTAGTGTCATGGTCTGGGGCTGCATGAGTGCTGCCGGCACTGGGGAGCTACAGTTCATTGAGGGAACCATGAATGCCAACATGTACTGTGACATAGTGAAGCAGATCATGATCCCCTCCCTTCAGAGACTGGGCCGCAGGGCACTATTCCAACATGATAACGACCCCAAACACACCTCCAAGACGACCACTGCCTTGCTAAATAAGCTGAGGGTAAAGGTGATGGACTAGCCAAGCATGTGTCCAGACCTAAACCCTATTGAGCATCTGTGGGTATCCTCAAACGGAAGGTGGAGGAGCGCAAGGTCTCTAACCTCCACCAGCTTTGTGATGTCGTCATGAAGGAGTGGAAGTGGACTCCAGTGGCAACCTGTGAAGTGAACTCCATCCCCAAAAGGGTTAAGGTAGTTTGCTGGAAAATAAATGGCGGCCACACAAAATATTGACACTTTGGGCCCAATTTAAACATTTCCAATTAGGGATGCACTCATTTTTGTTGCCAGCAGTTTAGACATTAATAGCTGTGTGTGAAGTTATTTTGAGGGTACAGCAAATGTACACTGTTATACAAGCTGTACACTCACTACTTTACATTGTAACAAAGTGTCATTTCTTCAGTGCGGTCACATGAAACGATATAATAAAATGTTTACAAAAATGTACTCACTTGTGACATACTGTAAAATTAACAATCATATATATATATATATATATATATATATATATATATATATATATATATATATATATATATATATATATATATATATATATATATATATATATATATATATATATATATAAAAAACACAACAACACACCTTATGCAGACAGGAGGGGGCCAGAAGAACACACTGAATGGATTTTTGCCAGAGCAAACACTTTCCCAGGCAAACTAATGATGTGGCCCACCCACTCAGGTTGAATATATATTCCAGAAAGGACGTCAGGTGAAAGCAAGGCAACAGTAAAGTGTGTAGTGACTTCAGTGACAGCACCTTTTAACTCCATATCTTCAAAATGTTTTCTGGCATGGCCCTGTAACCCTTTTGGCAGCACAAGCATGAAAACAAGCATATAGCTGCTATAGCAGCTGGGTATCAGTTAGCATTTTCACTCCTGTCTCTTGGCTGTCATAGAAGCGATAGAAGGGATTTGGGCAGCTAGGTGCCTGGGACCTCCATGTCGGATGTCAGGATGGGGAGCTCTCACTTCTCTGGCTATGACTGAGCATATCAGCTTCAACTGAATGCAGAGGAGTAATTTGAACATTTATTTACTTATTTTATTGCTTTTAGGCGTAAATGTGAGATTTGAGGACTTTTTGACCCCAGATCTAACATTAAAGAGGACCTGTCACGCTTATTTCTATTACAAGGGATGTTTACATTCCTTGCAATAGGAATAAAAGTGATCAAAAACATTTTTTTTTAAAAAAAAAAAAAAAAGGACAGTGAACAATTAAAGCTTCCCGCCACTCTGAGCTTGCACGCAGAAGCAAATGCATATGCAAGTCGCTCCCACATATGTAAACTATGCAATATGTATTGCCAGGATCGTTAGAGCGGGAGCAATAATTCTAATACTAGAACTCCTCTGTAACTCTAAACTGGTAACCAGTGGACATTTTTAAAAGGTGGCCTATAGAGATTTTTAAGTACCAATGTTTGTCGCCATTCCGTGAGCGTGCACAATTTTGAAGCATGACATGTCAGGGTATTAATCTCCCAGCGGCGGATTCACTGCGGGATCACCTTTATGGGCGGTGGGAGAGGTGCCCCCGTCTGCTGTCCCCTCAGGCAGGAAGTCGAGTGAGGGCAAGACAGCCCTCACTCAACTCTATGGCCTTGGAGGACCGGAGCGACGTCGTACATTGCTTTCTAGCAACCGATTTAAAGAGCCCATTTTTTTTTCAAGATTAATAAAATGACTCTTTTTCTTTTTTAGTGTAGAGATGTGAGATCTGAGGTCTTTTAATGCTTATTTCTATTACAAAAGATGTTTACATTCCTTGTAATAGAAATAAAAGTGATCTAAAATTAAAAAAAAAAAAAAAAAAAAAAAAAAAAAGCCAAAGATAAAATAAATAGGGGGAAAAAAAAAAAAAATTAAAGCACCTCGTCCCCGTTAGCTTGTGCGCAGAAACGAACGTATACACAAGTGGCGCCCACATATGTAAACGGTGTTCAAACCACATGTGAGGTATCGCCGCGATCATTAGAGCGAGAGCAATATATGAACCCTAGACCTCCTCTGTAACTCTAAACTGGTAATCTGAAGACATTTTTAAAATGTTGCCTATGGGGATTTTTAAGTACTAATGTTTGTCGCAATTTTGAAGCAGGACATGCTGGGTAACTTTCCTTGGCGTAACATTATCTTTCACATAGAAAAAAGTTGGGCAAACTTTACTCTTTTCTTTTTTTTTTTTAATTTGAAGAAAAAATTATTTTTTTCAAAAAAAAAAAAAAATTGCGTTTGTAAGACAGCTGCGCAAATACAGCGTGATAAAAAAAATTGCAATGATCTTCATTTTAATCACTAGGGTCTCTCTGCTAAAATAAATTTATTTATATATATATATATATATATATATATATATATATATATATATATATATATATATATATATATATATATATATATATATATATATAATGTTTGGGGGTTCTAAGTAATTTTCTAGCAAAAGAACAGATTTTAACTTGTAAACAAAATGTCAGAAATAGGCCTGCTCCTTAAAAGTGATTGTAAAGTATTTTTTTTCCTATTAAAATAACAAACATGGTATACTTACCTGCTGTGTGTAGTGGTTTTGCGCAGAGCAGCCCGGATCCTCCTCTTCTTGGGTCCCCCTTTGGCTCTCCTGGCCCCTCCCTTCTGTTGAGTGCCCCCACAGCAAGCAGCTTGCTATGGGGGCACTTGAGCCGGGCTGCAGCTCTGTGTTACCTATTCAGACACAGAGCTGCTGTTCGGCTCGGCCCGTCCCCCTCTTACTTCTGATTAGCTTACTGAGTTTGATCGACAGCAGCGGGAGCCAATGGCGCCGGACGGCCGAGGGACTTGCTGACATCGCTGGGTCTCAGGTAAGTATTAGGGAGGCTGCTGCACACGTAAGTCTTTTTATCTTAATGCAAGAATGCATTAAGATAGAAAAAAAGATATACATAATATGATCACAAAACTGCATTCACTTGTGTCTTTTATATCTGCCTGAAGTTCAGCTTTAAGGGGTACGTGCACTAATAAACCCGAGATATGTTGGGCTAGCAAAAAGATATTCAGGATTTGTATCGCTATGGTCAGCAAATACTCACAGGATGTAAGTAATAACTCCAATGCTCCTGTGGAAACAAAGACATATGTTAGGTCAATAGGATAACAATTTTCAATTGTGCATACAGTCAAATATTTATTTATATTATATATATATATTTTTTTTTTCCTCATTCTGAAGGGATAACAAAGCTTCTCCAAAGATCAACCAGGTATATTTCACTCTATACAAAACAAACGCTTTAGTGGCTTTGTGAGTATGGACACCATGTTATATAGCATGTAATGAGAGTTTTTCATAGTCTGGGTTAAGGACACTTTAAAACAAAGAATAATTTGGACTGCTGCTTTAAAATATAATCTATTAACATATGATAATAGACACAAAATCACCAACAACTCTTACCACATATCTGCCTCTAGACCAAGAGGTTCATAATTTACGATCTCAGGAGCTATGAGAAGGAGAAAATTGTAGTATTAGAACAAATTCCACTCACAGCAATAAAAAAAAAAAAAAAATATTTTAATTCAAACGTGTTGAGCAGAATGATAGGATGGCCATTGTACACTAGGAAACATCCCCAAAAGACCCAGTATCCCTGTCCGTTTACAGTAATAATTGTGATACACACAAACTTTTGTGGACCTGCACTTTTAGATCAAGCCACAGGACTTTTTACTGAATTTCTGGTGATCACAAGAGAACTGTCATGAATAATTTTACTTTTTTTTTTTTTTTTTTTAAATATAAAAAAGGTGCAGACTACAGTGTTGCCATTCTGACACTGGCTTTATCACCTAGTGAATCTATGACCTGAAAGAATGTGTAAATTCCTATTTTGTTAGCTTGGCGATACAGTGTTAATATTTTTTATCATGAAGAAGATAATACATTTTTGATTTTACATATTCTGTTGCCATCTTTTGATCAGAGAACATATTGTGGAGAAAAGGGATTAGCCTGGATTTGGGTTTAAATGCAACATAAAATTTTAGCAGTGGGTCCAAGTCACTTGCTCCTACTTTGTCAACATCCCACCAAATGTAGTATCAGCCCTAACAAAAGCCTAATAGGTCTGTTCTTGGAATTGGGGAATGTACTAGATTTGAGCAGCCAGAATCTGCAGAAGCCAAGCAGAATAAATAATTAGCTTTTAGCTTTCATTTTTCAAAGCCTAAAGTGGAACTTTACCCAAAAGGAGAAGATTCGCTCTCTTTCTCCTCAACATTTGGGACATCATTTTTTCTTTTTGTTTTTCGAGTGGGAGTGGGTACCTGCTTTTGACAGGTACCCTCTTCCCCAGTTCTGGACCAGAGCGAAAGTTCACCCCCTCTTCCCCCGCAGCATTCTGGGACATGTCACGGGTCCCAGAAAGCTGTGGGACCAATCAAATAGCACAGTGCGGCTCGTGCATGGGCAGTGAGCAACCAGCTGTGAAGCTTCAAGCAGTAACAGCTGGCTGCCCACAGTTAGTATGCCTGAACCAGTGACCAAAACCCAATGAAGAAACCGGCAAGGTGAGGACAGTGCTGGATCCTGGGGCAGGCGAGTATCGAGTATCCCAATAATAAAAGTCAGCAGCTACAGTTTTTGTAGATGCCAACTTAAAGTGCAAGTCCACCCTAAAAAACTAAAATCCCTCCATCTATAGACATCTTTGATCTAACACGAACTTATCTAGCCCTGTAAAGAAGAAATCAGTATACAAACCTTTTTTGAAGCCAATCCATTCTCCAACGGCGAAAGCTCTGCAGAGGACACAGCTGACAATGGCTGTGAAATGAATGGGAAGACTTACTATGGGGCTTCCGTTTTCGGATATATGTCCTCTGCACCCACCTCCACAGCAAAGCCGCAGCTGACAGCTAAGGATTGGGTCGGATCGGCTATTAAAAAAAAAAAAAATGTATACTGATTACTCCTTTCCAGGGCTAGATAAGTTCGTTTTAGATCGTGGATAACTGTAGATGCACGGATTTTAGTGTTAAGGTGGACTTCCATTTAAAATTTTGGAACAGATGACTGCACAGCCGCTTAACCTGAACAAGCAGAAGTTAGAAGCCGATTGGCTGCCATGTACAGCTGCTCTAAATTCTGTCTGCTCCAGTTAGTAATTTTCCCCCAGTGTTCCATAAAAGTCTTGAAAGAATAAAAAAAAAAAAAAAAAAAAAAAAAAAAAAAAAAAAAAAAGGGAAAATGGTGACTGACAGGTAGCAATGAATAAAAATTTTATGTGTCACTTACCAACAAATTCTGGTGTTCCAAATATATTTTTGAATTCATTTCCGGCTTGGATTTTGTGTGCAATTCCAAAGTCTATGAGTTTAATTCGTGGGTTTGGGCTTTTCTGGTCCAGCAACATAATGTTTTCAGGCTGTAGTGTATAAGAGCAGTTTTTTTTATTTTTATTAATGTCGCCTGTTAGATTTCCTTATGTATGACAGACAGTTGATGTTATGACATATAAAACACCACTAATTCAATTTGGAAAGCTGTCAAATACTTGACTAACAGCACCAACAGTGAAGTGGGCAGCATCATTTGCTTTACCTGTCACCCTTTAACGTACATGCAGCTCGCCACCAGAACTTAGTAGGTTAAATTAGTGATAAGGCAGTGGAGAAACTACAAAAGAGCATAGTTTACTAATAGGGGTAGGATTTACCATAGCCAGATAACCAGAGCACTCTTATTTTACACAATGAGCCTCACAAAGACAGAACTTACTGCAAGGCGGCTTTTTATTTGTGTGCACACAGCTCATATCAAGGGGGAAAGGACCAGGGCTCGGTTCACACAGCTTGAGAGTTCAAAGTCACATGACAAGTTACACCCCATTAACTGCAATGCAACTGTTCTAACTAGTGCTACTCAAGTCGCAGCAACTCAGAAATAGGTTCCTGCACTACTTTGGGGTGACTTCATCACGGCTTGGATTGACTTTTGTTAACAAAGTCCTAAGCCGCATGGCAAAGTCACACGGCTTTCTGGCCACAACAGTGTGAACACAGTCTTAAGCCTCGTACACACAATGAGATTGATCATTTTTTTGCATGCTAATCTTCATATCGAAAATGAAGCGGTCACTAAAGTTTGAAAATTCTCATACTACAAAATAAAAATTCTGAAGTGATGTAGGGTATTTGTATTGTATTTTCAGATGAAAACTGTACTAATTAAACAAAAATCGTACGATCTGGTATCTTAACCACTTGCCGACTGCTCACAGTATATTTACTGCGGCAGTCAGCCCCTCACAGGCAGAGTGACGTAGGTCTACGTCGCTAGCCTGTGAGGCTCTGGGGAGCGAGCGTGCTCCCGCGCGGTCACGGGGGGGGTCGGGAGAAAGTCAGGCGGCTTGTGTAAACAAGCTGCCTGTCATTCTCCTCGGTGTAAAGACACTGATCACACGGATCTACTATGTAGATCCGTTGATCAGTGTCCTTACAGCTCAAGCCACAGCCAATCACAGTAGAAAGCACGCCCCTAGGGACACACACAGCCCCTCCCTCCCAAATAAAGTTAACCCCTTCACTACCAGTGTATTTTTACAGTAACAGTGCATATGTATAGCACTGATTACTGTAGAAATGTCACTGGTAACCCCAAAAGTGTCAAAAATGTCAGTCAAGGGTCCGATCTGTCCGCCCCAATGTCTCAGTACCGCAAAAAAAAAAAAAAAAATACGCAGATCGCCGCCATTACGCGTTAAAAAAAAAAAAAAAAAAAAAACAAAAATGCCAAAAATCTTTCCCTTTGTTCGTAAACGCGATAACTTTTGCGCAAACCAATAAAAATACGCTTTTTGCGATTTTTTTTACCAAACATATGTAGCATAAAACAAATTGGCCGAAAATGTTAAATTTTGATTTTTACATTTTTTTGGGGGAATTTCATATAAAAAAATTGTGAAAAATATTGTTATTTTTGCAAAATTTACGCTCTTTTTTTGTTTATAGCGCAAAAAGTAAAAAGCGCACAGGTGATCAAATACCACCAAAAGAAAGCTCTGTTTGTGGGAAAAAAAGGACGTCAAATTAGTTTAGGTACAGCGTCGCATGACCGCGCAATTGTCCGTTAAAGTCACGCAGTGCCGAATCGCAAAATACCCCCTGGTCGTTTAGCAGGAAAATCCTCCGGGGCTAAAGTGGTTAAGAGAACATTTTTTTCAGGTTTATTCCTTAGGATAATTTCAGAGGAAAGCTGTGTACTAACGATCAGATTATCGTAGGATTGCTTTGAAAGCGGGATTTTTTTGTGTGATTTTTCTGATCGTGTGTACAGACCCTAAGATGCATCTTCCACCTTATTCCCTACATCCAGATTGAAAGAAAGCCCAAGGACGCCCTTACCTTACTATACTGATGCCAACTGTTACGCAAGGTGGGGGGGTGATAAAGCTGGCCATCAAAATTCTTTAAATCTAATGACTGCATGGTTGCAAAACCTTTATAGCCCCTGTTGTACCCAGTATTGCAAACACTCTCTTCATGTTTCTATATAAATTCCCATATTCCCGGCAGAAAAATGTCATACACAGTTTAACAGTTTTAAGAGGTTTATTAGACACCAAATTGATGTCAAATATCCCTTTATATGTCATAGATGTCAAATATCCCAAATCACCAGCTTTGATTCTTTATAGGTGACCATCAATAATACAAAAAACCTCAAGCCTCAACCTTCTATAACCTGGCAGTCAGAATACAATACCTGGCAGGAGAGATTTCTCCATCTACGCTGTTTAGCATGGATGGGGGAATTTATTGATTTCTTTCATTCAGCCCAGTGGGTTGAACAAGATAAATCTTAAGGTGTATGGCTATCCTTAGGGAAAAGACAAGCTGCTTTTGACTGCAACAGAGACCATACTAAATGGCCATTATGCCTAATTTTACAGAGAGCAATAGAGATCAATCCTAACTCCAACATAAGTGCATAAAACAAACAACACTGACATAAATGTTACAAAGCATGCATGGACATGACATAAAATGCAAGGCAGAAATGCTTAGTCTGTAAGCAATATGGTGTGCAGCAGAATGTTGGAAATAAATATGCCTTTACTCCTTGTGTACAAAAAAGTAGAATGCAGGAGCCAGTTATTTCAATCCAAAACCAAAAAGTAGTTTTGTGAAACCAGTGAAAAACTGCCTACACTGATATCATGAAGCTACATTCACACAGCTGCATGCGGGTGGTCAGGGGCAACTGCTGACGAGAATCAGTAGAATCTTGTACAGCGGTTCTAAAAGTTGTATACACACTGTGTTGGAAACAGCAGTAGCTGTCACTGTCTGCTTTCAGATTTCAAATCTGTAAATCAATGGCTGGTGACGCCACTGTTCACATGTAACTACTCATCTCAGTGGTTACATGCGAACAGAGCTACCTACGCACCCTGGATGCAGCAAACTATCCACCCTCCATCACCCGTGTGAATGTAGTCTACAACGTTTTCAAAGTCTAGTGACGTCTTGTTAGACTTCTGGATCCAATGGCAACCTGGGATTTCTCACACTAGCAAAAAAAATTCTATCCCCAGTCTTCTGACATTAGATGACAAGTGACAATCAAGTGAAATCCAAAGCATAGCAATTAGATTGCATATTTTATTTTGTAGTGCAGGTTAGAGAATAAAAGTTAAAGCTGATCTCCATTAGATTGTAAGCTCTTCTGAGCAGTGCCCTCTTAATCCTCTTGTATTTTATTGTATTGTAGCTGTATTGTCTCCCTGTTATATTGTAAAGCGCTGTGTAAACTGCTGGCACTATATAAATCCTGAATAATAATAATAATAATAATAATAATAATAATAATAATCTTCATCTTTACTGTCACTTTAATGGTTTGTTAGGGCCAAGCTGGCCAAAACAAACTTTTTCCTACAATAACAGGTGTGCCCGCTGGATGTGCTGTATAAACTTTATATAGCCTAAGCTACATACATTATACAGCCTTGTGTTGCAGCTGTGGGGCCTCAGCCATTTATAGGTAATTTTGTATTCTCTTAATGATTCCTCCGATTGGCTGAAATCGTGATGTCCTCAGCCTACCTCTCCAAACAGAGGAAACTTTATATACATTCAAAGAATGCAAATACAAAGCTGCCTATGAATGGCTGAGGACCACTCAGTCCTTTCAAGTTTGTTCTGGGTGTAGGAACGGGATGTTCACATCCCACAGCTAGAACACAATGCTATATACTGTATGTAACTGAGGCTATAAACAGTTTTTACAACATGCCCAGTGGGCACACCTGTTAACGTAGGAAATAGTTTCTTTGGTCAGCTTGGCCCTAACAAACTATTTAAAGCGGTAGTATACCGCTTTTTTGCGACTTTTACCTACAGGTAAGCTTATAATAAGGCTTACCTGTAGTTACAATTAATATCTCCTAAACCTGCACGGTTTAGGAGATATTTGCACTGCATGCAGCCGCTCACGCAAGCAGTGCATGCGCTCTGAAGGTCCGGCGGACCTTCAGCGTTCCTTGCCGGGAACTTGCCGAAAAAGGACTCCCGCGCGCATGCACGAGAGTGACGTTAACGCGGCTCCGGCCAATCACAGCGCCGGAGCCGCCGAACCCGGAAGAGACGCCGAGGGATCATGTCAGCTCCCACAGCGGTGTCCGGGGGTCCTTGTTGGGGCTTTGTTCTAAGGAAAGTTTTTCATAATGAGCTAGTATGCGATGCATACTAGCTCATTATGCCTTTGTCTTGCAGGGGTTTTTTTTTTTTATTTTATTAGGTATACTCCCACTTTAAAGTGAGAGCAAAGCTGGAAATCATATTGAACACCCAATCTTTTGGTGTTGCTTTAGTTTTTATAACTTACTTTCTTCATGTGTAGCCTGAATAGGCAGATTTGAAAACACTGCTAAGGGTCCAATCACACCACCTGCATTGGGTTGCTTGCTCGAGGCAGGCCCAACACAGTGACAAAGAGAAATCCATTGTTTCCAACAGAAACAATGGATTTCTCTTTGTCACTGTGTTGGGCCTGCCTCGAGCAAGCAACCCTATGCAGGTGGTGTGATTGGACCCTTAGCAGTGTTTTCAAATAAAGGTAAAGGTGGAACTCGCATTACAAATCATCCACCATGTGCTGTAACATGCATTAGGAAAATGAAAAAAAAAAAAAGTTTTTTTTGTTCCCACTGTGAAAAAAGCAGATGAATGCAAGGACATTCTTTACCATTTCAGGCATTCTAACAAACTAAACATCTTAGTGTATCAATCTTGATTGTGACTGACACACATAACATAGCAAATTTGGCACATAAATACCTTGAGGTCAAAATGGGCAATGCTCTTGTGATGCAAGTAGTGGACCCCATCAAGGATTTGTTTTAAAAACATGGTGGCTTCTTCCTCACTTAAGCTTTCCTTTTGTGCTAAGAAGTCAAAGAGTTCTCCTCCTGATACCAATTCTAATATCAAGATCACATCGGTGCGATTCTCAAACACATCATGGAGTGTGATGATGTTTGCATGCTGAATTTCTTTTAAGATGTCAACCTCTCTCTCAATCTCCTCTCGACTCACACCTCGCCGGCTGGATGACAAACGACGCTTCTTAATAAACTTGGCTGCGTATTCTATTCCTGTTGCACGTTCCCGACACTTCCGTACAATAGCAAATTGGCCACTAGAAAAAAAAAAAAAAATGCATTTAATATTTTGGCTCCTAAAAAAGGTAAAGAACAGAAAACTGAAAAATAATTTTCTCATTTTTTGCCTCATAAGTTCCTATGAGATACAATTTTTCTATACAGATTTTAATTAGTACTATTTTTTTAATACATTATGTCAGATCAGTCAATTTTTTTCAACTACATGGCCCATTTTAAATAAGAAGAGTCACACAAACAACGAAAACAAGAGAAGGGCACACCGACCTAGTGCAATATTATAAAAAAAAAAAAAAGTATCATACTCAACAATGCATGTTGTAAAATACGCATATAAAATCCTAATACAGTCAGGGGTGACTTCCAGGACAAGGGCAGAAGGGCTGGATAGCATCCGTACTGATAAGGCTGACGCGTTTCAAGGGAGAACCCTCTTCATCAGAGCCACAATTACAAATTACCTACTACACATATTAATAGTGCAGCAGAGCAGACAGGACCTCCCACACTGGTCAGTTCCGCCCCTCAAACATCTTTATGTATGATACTCTTTTTTTACCCTTTAATAAATGTTTTTATGATATTGCACTAGATAGGTGTACCCTTCTCTTGTGTTCTAGTATATGTTAATGCCCATGGTTCTGAGAGGGCAGCAAGAACCTAGATGCCCTCAACATAGCCTTTTCCCTTAAAGAGGTTGTAAACCCATAAAACTTTTTTTTTTTTTTTTTTTGCAACCTGAAAGAGAAACACATAATGAGCTAGTATGCATCGCATACTAGCTCATTATGAAAATACTTACCTTAGAACGAGCCCCAGCCGTGCCGTCTGCTTAGCTGTATGACGGGCGACATGTCCAGTCACCCGTCTTCCGGGGTCGCGGCATCCGGCCATCTGATTGGCTGGAGCCGCGGTGACGTCACTCCCGCGCGAGCTGACGGTCAGGGCACGGGGCTCTGAAGGAACGGCACCAGCGGCCGTTCCTTCAGAGCGCATGCGCCAGTGATGTCACTGGCTGCATCTAAGGTAAATATCTCCTAAACGGTACATGTTTAGGAGATATTTACAGTACCTATAGGTAAGCCTTATCATAGGCTTACCTATAGGTAAAAGTTGCAGAGGAGGGCTTACTTCCTCTTTAACCACAGCACCTAAGAGCAGGAGAAATACTTGAAGTCACACATACACGGAAGAAGCTAGGCTACAGGAAAACACGATGGTCGGACATGGGGATTAAAACTGTAAAATAGCCGCATGTAGTTAAGCAAAACTGCTAATGGGATGTTGAAAAAACTGTGATGTCGTCTCTTTGCACAGAATCTTCCTTTATGCCTGGGCTCCAGGAAGAAGTGAATCTGAAGCAGCGACATCACTCCCTGTTAAGCAAGCCGGCCATACATGCTGTCACTAGATGGAGTGGATCGGGGAGATGCTGCAAGAGTGGGAACAGGTTACATGTTCCACCCTAAAAAGGGTGCAACATGCACCTAAAGGTGAACTTACCCTTGAAGACTACAAATCCCATCATGCCCCAGGATATGGAGTTTGAATAGTGGGGGGGACCGTGGGTAAGATTGCGATCAGACTCCTGGCCCACCGGTTCTGCATAATGGACAGACCAGACTGGGAGTCTGAGACTCTTGGGTTTCCCACTGGGTGGGGAATGTGCAATTGCTAGCCAGGGGGGTCAGCCTTTTAATTAACAGGATAGAAGGGGAACAGTGGGCTTTTCATAACACAAAGGTGGCTGGGATTTCTGCCCAGAGTTCAGCTTTAACCACTTCTTGACAGCGCTATAGCCGAAAGACAGCTAAAGCACGGCATCCCGCAGGCCCTCTGGAGCACGCTCCGAGACCGATGGATTCTTTGGAAACAGCTGATCACAAAATCGCGGTAAAGGGCCAATCACATGGGCCCTTTACCATGTGATAAGCTGTGTTCAATCACAGCTAGTTACATGTAAACAGACTTGCCTGTTATCAGCAGTCTTTTCCCTCACACATCTCTGTGTGAAGAATGGAGTGCAAATATTCGGCAAGTCTTACAGTACATTGTTTAACTTTAGACTGATAATCAGGGCACTGATCATCAGTGCAGCCTCTGCAGTGCAGATCAGTGAAGAAAAATTACTTATTTGCAAAATTTTATAACAGAAACTAAGAAAAACCTTTTAGTTTCCCAAAACGTTCAGTCTTTTTTTGTTTGTTTAGCAAAAAAAAAAAAAAAAAAACAATGGTAATTAAATCCCATCCAGTACAAATCGGACTGTCTCTGGTATTCTATCGATTACTGCATAGGATAATGCCTCTGATGATCTACGCATGCACGGGGTTGACGTCACGCCAGCTGATCAGTAGATCAGCTGGAGTGATGCTATGTACTGCGCATTATCCAATGATCTGCACTAATCTACAGAATACCAGCACTGTAAGCTAAACTGAGCATGCACAGCTCAGTTTACATGCTGTGGAACACTGAGAGCAGGCAGGTAGGTGGATTTTTACTAAAGAAGAGACACTGCACAACAATAAAGAGCCTGCCTGCTCATAGGGAGACACGGGGGGCCTTTAGTGCTGGTTCACACATATGCGATGCAGGAACCCTGCAAATCCACTGAGGGTTCCCAGTTCAGACTGCCATATGCGAATCGCTGGGGGGGTGTCAACACAAAGTTAACGACACTAGGGCTGCAACTAACGATTAATTTGTCTGTCGACTAATCTATCGATTATTTTTACGATTAGTCAACTAATCTAACCATTATTTTTATTTTTTTTGCTTAATTGAGTGTTTTTTTGATTAGCTAATTAATCCTGTAATTAATACAGACCCCTCAGTAAGCCCCCCCTCTCAGTACAGACCCCACAGTAAGCCCTCCCACCTAGTACAGACCACTTAGTAAGCCCCCCACCTAGTACAGACCACTTAGTAAGCCCCCGCCTCCCAGTACAGACCACTTAGTAAGCCCTCCTCCCAGTACAGACCCCACAGTAAGCCCTCCCACCTAGTACAGACCACTTAGTAAGCCCCCCTCCCAGTACAGACCCCTCAGTAAGCCCTCCCACCTAGTACAGACCCCTCAGTAAGCCCCCCCACCTAGTACAGACCACTTAGTAAGCCCCCCCACCTAGTACAGACCACTTAGTAAGCCCCCCCACCTAGTACAGACCACTTAGTAAGCCCCCCCACCTAGTACAGACCACTTAGTAAGCCCCCCCACCTAGTACAGACCACTTAGTAAGCCCCCCCCACCTAGTACAGACCACTTAGTAAGCCCCCCCACCTAGTACAGACCACTTAGTAAGCCCCCCCACCTAGTACAGACCACTTAGTAAGCCCCCCCACCTAGTACAGACCCCTTAGTAAGCCCCCCCACCTAGTACAGACCCCTCAGTAAGCCCCCCCACCTAGTACAGACCCCTCAGTAAGCCCCCCCTCCCAGTACAGACCCCCCTCCCAGTACAGACCACTTAGTAAGCCCCCCCTCCCAGTACAGACCACTTAGTAAGCCCCCCCTCCCAGTACAGACCACTCAGTAAGCCCCCCCTCCCAGTACAGACCCCTCAGTAAGCCCCCCCTCCCAGTACAGACCCCTCAGTAAGCCCTCCCACCTAGTACAGACCATTACAAGCCGCCACAGTACAGTACAAGCCGCCATCTCGGTTTCAAACTTCAACCACAACTTTATTAATACGAACAAAAGCAAACCTGAAAAAAAATTTTAAACTTTTTTTTCACTTGGTTTTTAAAACAAATGAGGCTGACCATTTTATAGCAGGGAATGGAAAATGTGAATACCAGAAAGTGGAAGCAACCATTGCTATGCGGAACTCAATTGTGGGGGTTTGAGTTTCTGGCCGGAAGGGACACATCCGGTGTAGCGCCGCACATGTGACATCTCTGAGTACCTGGGTGATCGGGGAGGATGGCGAAGGTGTTGCGGCAGAAGCTGTGGCAGAGTACAGAGACGGTCAGCGCTCACCCTGAACAGCTCCTCAGGTATTAATGATCCTCTTGTCTCCGACATCGGTGTGGACGGAGCCCGGGGGGGGGGGGGGGTATTTCACCTGGCCAGAAATGCTTAAAGCAGCGCTGTGGGCCAACCGTATCTTTGTATCCCGGTAGGCGAGTCCGGCCAGGGGGGCGTGTGACGTCACGTGTTGACGCGTCGACGCCTTTCCCGCACGTCGACGATTTTTCGTAGTCGACTACGTCGACGCGTCGTTGCAGCCCTAAACGACACCCCCCAGATCAGTTTGCACATCGCAGTGCGAATTGTCAGTTTGGACATGAATCGGATCACATAGGTGTGAACACCCATGCGGCATGATTCTGGTGTGGATCCAAAAAAAGGGTCCTGTGTGGCTTGGTCTGAATGCAATGTGAATTCAGCCATTTAGTGCTGGTTCACACATATGCGATGCAGGATCCCTGCAAATCCACTGCGGGTTCCCGCATTGCACCCGACACGCAGGCAGCTCACACTGCCATATGCGAATCGCTGGGGGTTTCAATACAAAGTTATGGACACCCCTAGATTAGTTCACATATCGCAGTGAGAACTGTCAGTTCGGACATGAATCGGATTGCATAAGTGTGATCACCCAAGAGATCCGATTCTGGTGCGGACCAAAAAAAGGGTCCTGTGTGACTTTGGTCTGAATGCGATGCGAATTCAGGCATGCAATCTGTATGGCTGAGTTTGCAATGCACAGACATCGCATGTGATTTGCAGAGCGGTGCGAATCACATGCAACATCGCTGAAGTGTGAACCGACACTTAGTTCTAAAGCACACACATTTTCAGGACTGTGCTAGGCAATCCATTCATTGTGAATAGGCTGACAACACATGAAGAACAGGCCCTGGCAGAGGTTCTAACCCTACCCAACACTAAAGTATACACTGAGCCTCATACATCTCACAGGATCAAGTTGTCTCACAATGGTAACTTGCTATTGAACCCATGAACACAACAGCAGCCATTACATAGATAAGGAAAGGATTGTGTCTAGGAGGAATGGGCTGATATATAAAAACACTTGTAGTCATTTCACCTTCCAAGCTCCTCTCCCATCTCATAGAAGTCCTCCACATTCTGCTGCCGGAATCCGCTCATGGTGCCCGGGTGGGTGCTGAGACTCCTGGACTCGGTGATAGTTATACACGACACCCTTCAGGCACCCGGTATTCGCTCTGGATTTCCGGACTCCCTATAATTCTGCATGCCTTAGTGCTGACGTCACCCGCCTTTCTGACCAACTCGGAAGACTCTGGGAACGAAGCCCCGCCTCTTCCTTCCCAGCTCTACGTATTGTGGGCTGTGATTGGCGAGCGGGAGTGCCGCTGTCCGCATTCCTTTCGCCAGACACTGCGGTCTAGTCTGGGGGGATTAGAGAGGTGATGTCATGCTGCAACATTGTGTAGTTCAGGTGCCCTCCACATTGGCTGCATGCTTATGCTGTGAGCACGGCAGTGTGGATATGTCATAGGCTTAGACTGTTCATTCCTAGTGTTATGTGCGCTGGATTTCCTTGTCATATCTATTTTATGGGGGATATATAGCATGCTGCAGAATGCTAGGACTTGCTAGTATAGGTTAATACAAGAGGATGTTGGGCAGGGCCGGATCTAGCCTGTCTGCAGTGGCGTAGCGTGGGTTGTCAGCACCCGGGGCAAGGCAAGTAATTTGTGCCCCCTAACCCGCGGCATTTTAGCACTTGAGTCTCTTCCACTAGATTAGTTAAAGAAACCCTTACCCCCCCCCCTAAGCACACGTATTGTTTGTTATGAAAATACTGATGTAATTAAAGTAAAATGCATCTAAATACAAGTTTGAATGACCAGCGTGCCCCCTTTCAATGCAGAGTGACCAGCGTGCCCCCTTTCAATGCAGAGTGACCAGCGTGCCCCCTTTCAATGCAGAATGATCAGCGTGCCCCCTTTCAATGCAGAGTGACCAGCGTGCCCCATTTCAATGCAGAATGACCAGCGTCCCCCCTTTCAATGCAGAGTGACCAGCGTGCCCCCATTCAATGCAGAGAGACCAGCATGCCCCCTTTCAATGCAGAGTGACCAGCGTGCCCCCTTTCAATGCAGAGTGACCAGCGTGCCCCCTTTCAATGCAGAATGATCAGCGTGCCCCCTTTCAATGCAGAGAGACCAGCGTGCCCCCTTTCAATGCAGAGAGACCGGCGTGCCCCCTTTCAATGCAGAGCGACCAGCGTGCCCCCTTTTAATGTAGAGCGACCAGCGTGCCCCCTATCAATGCAGAATGATCAGCGTGCCCCCTTTCAATGCAGAGCGACCAGCGTGCCCCCTTTCAATGCAGAGAGACCAGCGTGCCCCCTTTCAATGCAGAGAGACCAGCGTGCCCCCTTTCAATGCAGAGAGACCAGCATGCCCCCTTTCAATGCAGAGTGACCAGCGTGCCCCCTATCAATGCAGAATGATCAGCGTGCCCCCTTTCAATGCAGAGCGACCAGCGTGCCCCCTTTCAATGTAGAGCGACCAGCGTGCCCCCTTTCAATGCAGAGAGACCAGCGTGCCCCCTTTCAATGCAGAGAGACCAGTGTGCCCCCTTTCAATGCAGAATGACCAGTGTGCCCCCTTTCAATGCAGAGAGACCAGTGTGCCACCTTTCAATGCAGAATGACCAGCGTGCCCCCTTTCAATGCAGAAAGACCAGCGTGCCCCCTTTCAATGCAGAATGACCAGCGTGCCCTTTTTCAATGCAGAATGACCAGCGTGCCCCCTTTCAATGCAGAGAGACCAGCGTGCCCCCTTTCAATGCAGAATTACCAGCGTGCCCCCCTTCAATGCAGAGAGATCATCGTGCCCCCTTTCAATGCAGACAGTCCAGCATGCCCCCTTCAATGCAGAGAGACTTACCTGCAGCGGCGGCTTTTCCTCAGTTCCCCGTGTCTCCAAGTCCTCCCGCCTCCTCCTCGGCCAATGGCATGCGATCGCCTTTCGGCCAATCAGGAAGCAGGTCTTGGACCCGCTTCCTGATTGGCCAGGAGAAGGATCTGTGTGACAATAGCGAATTTTCATTTGCTATTGTCACACAATGGGTGGGCTCGGGGCGCACTGCTCTGCGCCCCAGGTCCACCCTTTTTGAAGCCTATTAGAGCCTCTGGCTCTAATTAGGTGATTAGAAAAAAACCCACTCTGTGACAGCGCCAGGCTGCTGACTCACTCGCTGCTAAACTGACTGAGCAGTGAAGAGAGGCGGCATAGGCGGGGCTTGGCTTGCAACGCCACCCCACCCTACACCAATGAACAGGTGAGGCACAGTCCAGCACTGCCCCGACCCGCCATTTTCAGCCATAGGGTGGCTGCGCTGGACATCTCCCAGCCTAAAGATGGAGGTAGCCGCAGACAGTGTGTGAACTGTGTATGTCAGAGTCAGACAGAGTGACACTGCGGATGCGCCCCCCCCAGATGTTGCGCCCGGTGCGGCCGCCCCCCCCCCTCACGCTACGCCACTGCCTGTCTGATGTGGGGTGCAGGAAAAAATGTAAGGGGGGCAGAGGATAGGATCACCAGTTTGTAGGGCACTGTACAGAGGCTATTGGTATTTATGGTAATGTACAGGGAGTCAGCAAGGCAAAGGATGGATGGCCAGCAGGGGACAGGGATCACCCCTGGAGAGTCAGAGGACAGGGATCACCCCTGGAGGGTCAGAGGACAGGGATCACCCCTGGAGGGTCAGAGGACAGGGATCACCCCTGGAGAGTCAGAGGACAGGGATCACCCCTGGAGAGTCAGAGGACAGGGATCACCCCTGGAGAGTCAGAGGACAGGGATCACCCCTGGAGAGTCAGAGGACAGTGATCACCACTGGAGAGTCAGAGGACAGGGATCGCCACTGGAGAGTCAGAGGACAGGGATCACCACTGGAGAGTCAGAGGACAGGGATCACCACTGGAGAGTCAGAGGATAGGGATCACCCCTGGAGAGTCATAGGAGAGAGTTCACCCCTTGGAGAGTCAGAGGGCAGGGATCATCCCTGGAGAGTCAGAGGACAGGGATCATCCCTGGAGAGTCAGAGGACAGGGATCACCCCTGGAGAGTCAGAGGCCAGGGATCACCCCTGGAGAGTCAGAGGACAGGGATCACCCCTGGAGAGTCAGAGGACAGGGATCACCCCTGGAGAGTCAGAGGACAGGGATCACCCCTGGAGAGTCAGAGGACCGGGATCACCCCTGGAGAGTCAGAGGACACGGATCACACCTGGAGAGTCAGAGGACACGGATCACCCCTGGAGAGTCAGAGGACACGGATCACCCCTGGAGAGTCAGAGGAGAGAGTTCACCCCTTGGAGAGCCAGAGGACAGGGATCATCCCTGGAGAGCCAGAGGACAGGGATCATCCCTGGAGAGTCATAGAAGAGAGTTCACCCCTTGGAGAGTCAGAGGACAGGGATCATCCCTGGAGAGTCAGAGGCCAGGGATCACCCCTGGAGAGTCAGAGGACAGGGATCACCCCTGGAGAGTCAGAGGACAGGGATCACCCCTGGAGAGTCAGAGGATAGGAATGACCCCTGGAGAGTCAGAGGAGAGAGTTCACCCCTTGGAGAGCCAGAGGACAGGGATCATCCCTGGAGAGCCAGAGGACAGGGATCATCCATGGAGAGCCAGAGGACAGGGATCATCCCTGGAGAGCCAGAGGACAGGGATCACCCCTGGAGAGTCAGAGGAGAGAGTTCACCCCTGAAGAGTCAGAGGACAGGGATCACCCCTGGAGAGTCAGAGGACAGGGATCACCCCTGGAGAGTCAGAGGACATGGATCACCCCTGGAGAGTCAGAGGAGAGAGTTCACCCCTGGAGAGTCAGAGGACAGGGATCACCCCTGGAGAGTCAGAGGACAGGGATCACCTCTGGAGAGTCAGAGGACAGGGATCACCCCTGGAGAGTCAGAGGACAGGGATCACCCCTGGAGAGTCAGAGGATAGGGATCACCACTGGAGGGTCACAGGACAGAAATCATCCCTGGAGAGTCAGAGGAGAGAGCTCACCCCTGGAGAGAGAGATAACAAGGATCACTTCTGTAGAAGCAGAGGACCGGGATCACCATTAGCAGAACAGGGGTCACTGCGGGAGAAGCAGAGGACATGGATCACCCCTGGAGAAGCAAGCCTGGGATCACCATTAGCAGGACAGGGATCACCCCTGAAGAGTCAGAGGACAGGGATCACCCCTGGAGAAGCAAGCCAGGGATCACCATTAGCAGGCCAGGAATCACCATTAGCAGGACAGGGATCACCCTTGAAGAATCGGAGGACAGGGATCACCCCTGGAGAAACAAGCCAGGGATCACCATTAGCAGTACAGGGGTCACTGCCGGAGAGTCAGAGGCAGGGATCACCCCTGGAGAAGCAAGCCAGGGATCACCATTAGCAGGACAGGGGTCACTGCGGGAGAGTCAGAGGACAGTGATGATCCCTGGAGAGTCAGAGGACAAAGATCACCACTGGAGAGTCAGAGGACAAAGATCACCCCTGGAGAGGAAGGCCAGGGCTAACCATTAGTAGGACAGGGGTCACTGCCTGAGAGGCAGAGGACAGGGATCACTGCTGGCAGTAAAAATGACAGGGATCACCCCTGGCAGGGCACTTGGCTGAGCTTTTCTATCCCAGCACTGTACACAGCATCTCCTCCCCACACCGCCCCCATTGCGACGTCAGCGGGGTCAGCAATCGGATGTCCTGGATGATGATTGGTCCAGGCTGGAGACTGGACCAATCACAGCCAGGATATCACAAAAGTGGGGGTGTCCTAGCGCTATGACCTTTTTTAATCTTTTTCTTTTTGTAATCTTTTTTTCTTTCCTTTTTTTAGGGGGGGCGGCGCCCTGGCGCCCCCTATGCACAGGCCGCCACTGGATATGAACCTGGCAAATTAGCCCTGTTTCACGCCAATACAGCTTTGAAATCGTGCTACTTCAGCATAGAGCCCGTTGACTGACCATTGACAAGATTCTTCCATGTAGTTCTGGGCTGAATCCTCATTATCATTGAAAATCCACAAGGTGAGATCTTGCATGGAGCCCCTGGCTGAGGGAAATTGATAGTTATTTTGTGTTTCTTCCATTTGCGAATAATCGCACCAACTGCTGTAACCCTGTCACCAAGCTGCTTGGCAATTTTCTGGATATTTTTGTTGTTATTTTGTCTCTCACTGTTAAAAAAAAAATCCTAGCATTAAAATTATAGACCGACCATTTCTTTGTCAGTGGGCAAACATAAAAAATCAGCAGGGGATCAAATACTTTTTTCCCTCACAGTATGTACTTTTTTGAAGCTGCAGAAAAAAATGTGACTCTATCAATACATTTCATGATTTTTGCCAGGAAACAATTGGTGCTGTTTGTAAAGTTTGGGTGTCAGTAAATTTCACTTTGTGGAGTTGGCAACACTGCTTCACATCCTGTCAGACTGGTATCCCCCTATCTGTTCCCTGTCTCATCGTTGTTATCTGGTGTTTAGAATGCTGCATAGGGAAATTGGTTACTAGAGATGGGCTCTGCCCCGAACCGCGAACCCCATTGAAGTCTATAGGAGTCGAGAATGAGAAATCAAAAGTCCCCATTTTGAAGGCTTATATACAAGTAGTTGGCCATAAAAAGGGTATGGGGGTCTGGGTACTGCCCTGGGGGACATGTATCAATGCAAATATATTTTTTTAAACATTTTAAAGGAGCAGTGATTTTAATGAAACAATGTTTAGTGAAACAATAAAAAATAAACATAGTGCCTAGGGAGGTCCCCTTAGTCTGCCTGTAAAGTGGCGCATCTGTACCATGTAAAGAACATGCTGCAGCAAAAATGACCCTTTTAAAGAAAAAGGCATGTAAATTGATTTGCGGTTGCAATGGCTGGCACCAGGCTAAAAAAAATAAAGAAAAAAAACAGATCCCCCCCCCAAATACATACCAGACCCTTACCTGAGCTTGCAGCCCGACAGGCCAGAAAGGAGGGGGGGGGGGTGAGTGAGCCCCCCACCTCCTGCACCATACCAGGCCACATGCTGTCAACATGGGGAGTGCTTTGGGGCCAAGGGTTGTGGGGCTGGGCTGTGGTTGTGGGGGTCTGTGGCCAGGGGTCTTATTGGAATTTGGAGTCCCCCTTTAAAAATTTGGTCTTCCGCCCCTCCCATGTGAATGAGTATGGGGTACATTGTACCCCTACCTATTCACCAAAAAAAAAAAAAGTGTCAAAAATAACTAAGAACAGTAGGCAGAGCGATTGCGGTCGAGACCGCTGTGTGTAATACGATCTGCTCATTACATGCACTTGTATAGTGCTTTACAAGGTCATTTTATGATTTTATGCTATGTTCAATAAAGTAATTTATTGCGGTAATGCACTATGTCCAGACCTTTTTTTTTCCTATGGACCTGTGACCCGCTTTATGGACCTGTGATCTGTTACCTGTGAGCCTTATTTTCTGATAAAGAGGAATACTGATGTGATCTATATTGGTGATATCCTTGGAGAAACTTTATGTCTTACTAGCCCGTCCGGTGACACAGGGGCTAAAGCCCCGTACACACGTACCGATTGTCGGCCGCAAATATTCGGCCGCCGACCGATCGGCTGATTGTAGGCTGTAGTATGTAGTATGATTCTTCCGACAGCCGACAGCGCATTTTCGGCCGAACAGAATCTGTCGTGCAGGCATTAAAATTTTTGTAGGCCGACAACAGAACGGCCGATTGTGCGTCAGTCAGTACAGATTTCGGCCGACAATCAGCAGATTTGCAAGACTGGGCATGCTCAGAGAAGAAAAAAGACACGGAAAGTTAACCATCACATGACATCACTTCTGCAGTCGGCTGTTGTTGGCCGACAAAATTCGCGTGTAGTCTTTTGCACTTTTCAGCGGACAGGACAGCCCTGGACAAAAGACGGCCGATCGTTTGGCCGACGATCGGTACGTGTGTACGGGGCTTTAGTGTGAGGTGAGAGGCTATTGAGACTGGGTGGAGGATTACCAGCACATTGAAGAGCACTGAATGTTTATATCTTGTGCATGCTTCACCATAATTTGCACCTGTGGACTGTTCTCCTCGATATCATCTTCATAATCCATATTTGATAGCGCTGCACTTTTTGTTATATATTTGTTATTGGGACTTTTGGTTATTGATCCTTTAGTGCATAGCAGCTTTCTATTATTATTTTATACAGTTGCGCTGAATTTTTTATTTTTTATCAGTATCAGTGCAAAGCCAGGAAGGAGATTGGAGACTCTATGTTCCCAGTTTTCATTGGCAGCACACAGACAGGGGAGGCAGCAGGGGGGTCTATATAGGCCCCAGACATCTTCAAAAAGGAACCTACCCCTTAACCACTTAAGCCCCGGAAGATTTTACCCCCTTCCTGACGAGGGCCTATTTTGCGATTCGGCACTGCGTGAATTTAACGGACAATTGCGCGGTCGTGCAACGCTGTACCTAAACGAATTTGGCGTCCTTTTTTTCCCACAAACAGAGCTTTCTTTTGGTGGTATTTGATCACCTGTGCGATTTTTTTTTTTGATCATGCGCTATAAACAAAAAAAGAGCGTAAATTTTGCAAAAATAACAATATTTTTTCACATTTGTTTTATATTAAATTCTCAAAAAAAATGTAAAAATCAAAATTTTTTAACATTGTAGGCCAATTTTTTTTTTAACCATATGTTTGGTAAAAAAAAAAATCGCAAAAAGCGTATTTTGACTGGTTTGCGCAAAAGTTATTGCGTTTACTAACTAAGGGAAAGATTTTTGTCATTTTTGTTGTTTTTTTTTTAACGCGTAATGGCGGCGATCTGCGATTTTTTTTTTTTGCGGGACTGCGACATTGGGGCGGACAGATCGGACCCTTGTCTGACATTTTTGACACTTTTGGGGTTACCAGTGACATTACTACAGTAATCAGTGCTATACATATGCACTGTTACTGTAAAAATGACACTGGCAGTGAAGGGGTTAACTTTTTTGAGAGGGAGTGGTTAAGTGTGTCTCCCTAGTGGCGTGTTTCTAACTGTGATTGGCTGTGGCTTGATGTGTAAGAACAGTGATCAACGGTCCTACATAGCAGAGCCGTATGATCTCCATTCTTACACAGGGGAGAATGACAGGCGGCTGTGTTTACATTAGCCGCCTGCCTTTCTCCCGCTGTAACGGACGATCGCCAGTGCCCGGCGGACATCGGGTCCGCTGGGCACACGCAAGGGGGGTCCGTGACCGAGCGGGAGCGCGCATCCAGCAGCGCACGCTCGCTCCCCAGAGCCTCACAGGCTAGCGAACTAGATCTATGTCGCTTTGCCTGTGAGGAGCTGACTGCCGACGTAAATAGTCGTTAGGCAGTCGGCAAGTGGTTAAAGTAGAACTATGGGCAAAACCTTTTTTTTTTTCTTTTTAGCCAGAGTAACGGAGGGTTATAACCCCTGTTAGATTTTTTTTTTACTATTTGTGTCCATTCCAGAGATTTTCCTTCACTTCCTGTCCCATAGCCAATCTGGAAACCAGTGGGTCCACTGCCGGTGGAACAGTCCACTTCTTAATAAGCGACTCCTCATAAGGGTATCACCTAGTAAATCGCTTAGGGACCCCAAGGGGATGCCTTGGTCGCCTCCACACTTTAGTGATAATTCTGTCAATATAGGTCGGTAAAGAAAACACCTTTGCCACTGTGGATGGCTTGTGAGTGCAAAAGGGAACCTGCGCCTCCGTTGCAGCTGCTGCCTCCATCATCAAGGTCTCATGCACAGATACAATCAGTGCTTCCACCAGTGCCTTTTCGTGCGCGGTTGCAGATGTGAAGGGAAATATCTGAGGATTCCGGGCGTGTGGTCGCAGACCCAGCAGGGATTCAGATTCAGGATCCGATGAGACAGGGGAAGGCAGGGGGCACTTTTTGCTAGCCCATCGCCCGAAAGCTGCCTCCACCTGGGACACAAAGGACTCCAGGATCGCTGTCAGTGCATCAATGTATGGTTGGGACCCGGAGGGCCCCCCAGCCTCAGAGAGGGGATCAGGTGGGAAAATGTGCTCCAAAGACTCCATGAGTCACCAGGGAAACCCCACAAAAAGTGTAAAACACTGCAAAGGGAACCCCCATCACACTGGCAGCATCACCCAGTCACCAGGCACAAGCAGCAACAATCCTCAGCAAAGAGGGAGAGAACCTCACCCGACTCAGCACCCAGCAGAAACAGGCACCTGCAGCCACCAGGATAATCTGCACTCCACGTGTGGCGATCCAGGAGTCAGCACCAGGGGATGAGGAGGGGCTCCCACCATCGAAATCGCCGCCCACAGGGCTCCACTGTCATGGCAACCACTATTTTTAATGGCAAACCACCACTGGACTACACAAACATGGCCACTGTGCTTAGAAAACATACAGGCTACAGCAAGATGGCAGCCCTGTGCAACACCAGGAGGCTCCAAGGGACCCAGGAGGGATCCCTAGGCCTCAAGAGCAGGCCCAGGTAGGACAGGGGGCCCTGGCAGGAGCCCCCACCAGGTACAACCCCCCCATACATACGATCATCCGGTTGCCAGCAGCGCAACCCCCCTATTGCCATCACCAGTTTAGCACCCTGCCCCCACCCCAGGAGGTGGACCAGACCACCCACACAGCCCCAGCATAAGTGGAGGGGGGGTAGCATGGGGGGACAGATAAAGGGGGTGTCTGATGGTAAGGAGGGGAACCCGGGGGTCTGACCATCCCAAGGAGGGGCCCACGTTCACCATAAAACCTCCAGGGGGAGAGGGGGGACAGCTACTCACCATACCAGGAACCAGGCAGGTACTGCTCCAACCAGAACCCCTTGCCATCTAAATGGGGAGCTGTCGGGCAGGAGGAACACTGCGTCTCAGGACGAGACCTGGTCGTATGCGACCTCGCGAGGTGTTTAACTCGCAAGCCTGCCCCCGTCCAGTGGGGCTATGTCACAGCCGACCTAGTGCGGAGCTCAGGTCTGCGCATGCTCGCTGGCCAGACTGGGTTGACCACTGGATCTAGATTATCCACCCCGTCGCCCAGTCCGGCAGTTTATTGCAGATCTCACAGGAAAAAAACAGGAGAAAAACTTCTATCCAAAAAGAAAAAATTGCCAGAACCAGAGATCCCAGCAAGGAACTAGGTCCTTACTCCTGACTAGGCCAAAAAAAACTGAGTACCCCTTAGCAGAGAGAGGGAGTATACCCCTTGGGACTGCCCATAGACATAGCCAGACTTTTTTTTCTGCCTAGTGTCCTACTCCTGTAGGGGGCAGTATAACCCAATGGTTATGAAGATCATGAGCTGTGTCAGTTAATGAATGAAAGAGAAAATATACATATATATATATATATATATATATATATATATATATATATATATATATATATATATATATATATATATACAGTGCCTTGTAAAAGTATTCGGCCCCCTTGAACTTTGCGACCTTTTGCCACATTTAAGGCTTCAAACATAAAGATATAAAACTGTAATTTTTTGTGAAGAATCAACAACAAGTGGGACACAATCATGAAGTGGAACGAAATTTATTGGATATTTCAAACTTTGTTAACAAATAAAAAACTGAAAAATTGGGCTTGCAAAATTATTCAGCCCCTTTACTTTCAGTGCAGCAAACTCTCTCCAGAAGTTCAGTGAGGATCTCTGAATGATCCAATGTTGACCTAAATGACTAATGATGATAAATAGAATCCACCTGTGTGTAATCAAGTCTCCATATAAATGCACCTGCACTGTGATAGTCTCAGAGGTCCGTTTAAAGCGCAGAGAGCATCATGAAGAACAAGAAACACATCAGGCAGGTCCAAGATACTGTTGTGGAGAAGTTTAAAGCCGGATTTGGATACAAAAAGATTTCCCAAGCTTTAAACATCCCAAGGAGCACCGTGCAAGCGATAATATTGAAATGGAAGGAGTATCAGACCACTGCAAATCTACGAAGACCTGGCCGTCCCTCTAAACTTTCAGCTCATACAAGAAGAAGACTGATCAGAGATGCAGCCAAGAGGCCCATGATCACTCTGGATGAACTGCAGAGATCTACAGCTGAGGTGGGAGACTCTGTCCATAGGACAACAATCAGTCGTATACTGCACAAATCTGGCCTTTATGGAAGAGTGGCAAGAGGAAAGCCATTTCTTAAAGATATCCATAAAAAGTGTCATTTAAAGTTTGCCACAAGCAACCTGGGAGACACACCAAACATGTGGAAGAAGGTGCTCTGGTCAGATGAAACCAAAATCGAACTTTTTGGCAACAATGCAAAACGTTATGTTTGGCGTAAAAGCAACACAGCTCATCATCCTGAACACACCATCCCCACTGTCAAACATGGTGGTGGCAGCATCATGGTTTGGGCCTGCTTTTCTTCAGCAGGGACAGGGAAGATGGTTAAAATTGATGGGAAGATAGATGGAGCCAAATACAGGACCATTCTGGAAGAAAATCTGATGGAGTCTGCAACAGACCTGAGACTGGGACGGAGATTTGTCTTTCAACAAGACAATAATCCAAAACAAAGCAAAATCTACAATGGAATGATTCACAAATAAACATATCCAGGTGTTAGAATGGCCAAGTCAAAGTCCAGACCTGAATCCAATCGAGAATCTGTGGAAAGAACTGAAAACTGCTGTTCACAAACGCTCTCCATCCAACCTCACTGAGCTCGAGCTGTTTTGCAAGGAGGAATGGGGAAAAATTTCAGTCTCTCGATGTGCAAAACTTATAGAGACATACCCCAAGCGACTTACAGCTTTTCTGTTTTTTATTTGTTAAAAAAGTTTGAAATATCCAATAAATTTCGTTCCACTTCATGATTGTGTCCCACTTGTTGTTGATTCTTCACAAAAAATTGCAGTTTTATATCTTTATGTTTGAAGCCTGAAATGTGGCAAAAGGTTGCAAAGTTCAAGGGGTCAAATACTTTCGCAAAGCACTGTATATATATATATATATATATATATATATATATATATATATACATTAAATACAACTATATAGAATACAATTATTATTGTTCACAGAATCTTCTGCGGTGCGCTAGCTGCGTCACCAATCATCCCACTATGAATAATTTAATCTCTCCTTCTGTCCTTGCTTTCATGTTCTACGTTGATGGGTTACTCCCTCAGTTCCTGGTGGAGACGTTCCTAGATGGTCCTTAACATCATGTGTTAAAACTATAGGCTGAACTATGAGTAATATTTATGATGGGTACTGTTTTGTATATTGGTGCCCCTAATGTACAAACAACTTTTGTCACTAACCCAATTCTTCTGCTTTTTATATGCTTCTCTTAGATACGCTGATTGCACCCGCTCCCGAGGAAGTCGAATTTACTCCACGAAACGCGTCTAGCATTATAGGATGCAATCAGTTTGCTGTAACTATGCATTTCAAATGTTTGCTTTATTATTTGTTCTATACCATACTTATTGTATTGTCCGACGCAACCCTTCTCGCAATCAGTTTTTTATACCCACGAGAGTGGGGTACGATTATGTACAACTGTGTATATGGATTTTCACATTTATCGCTGTAACTATGATGTACAATTCGTTTTTTATAATATGTTATTGATGTCATTGAATAAAACATTAGTTTTATTATTATGAAATTTTGTTCTTGGTAGACACATTCACATCAGTAAGGAAATAAGTTCCGCGCTGTGGATATCTTAACGGATGAAGAAGAGGTAATTAGGCTGCAGCCTACCCTAAACTACAATCTGGGGATTGTATAAGCAAAAAGGTATAATCCAAATATATAAATAGATCTATATAAAATCAATACAAAGTGACCATAAGTTATTGCTTTTTTGCACAATTTGCACTTATCACACATTATTTCACTGTCTTTATTTGTGATTGTACTATTTTACATCATCGGTACTGGCTACTAAGTTACCAGTTTTTTTAGCCAGTCACTATATTGTTGATTGCATTACCATCGATCATTTTTCTTGTACTTTATTGCACCTATATTTTATACTTTTTTGCTGGCAATATATCCATATACCTATATTTCTGTTCACTTATACAGCACCTTCTAGTCACTGGTCACTTTGTATTGATTTTATATAGATCTATTTATATATTTGGATATAATCACATGATTGCACTCAGTACTTTTTATTATCACTAATGGTCACTTGTCACTTTCAATTGATCTTATATTAATTTATTTATATATTTTTATCTAATCACTTGATTGCACTCAGTACTTTTTATTATCACTAATGTTTACATGTTGATCTTTTCACCATTTTTATTATTTATCTGCCATTATTATGATAGTAACTTTACGTATTAATGCTGAGATATCCACATTTACATATATTTATTGATATTTACACTTTGTAATATCCACTACAGGCAGCACCAATTACCCACTCACTGACCTTTTTGCTTATACATTCACATCAGGTTCATGATATCAACCATTACTGTTAGTGATGCACCTCATTTCATCAAGTCCCAGTCAGTAAATATGTTCTTGGAATGAGTAATCATGATATACTACCCATACCCCCATGTAGAAAAATAATTATATGCATATTCTTTTTAGAAATAGGTTAAATATGTTCTTTGTTAAAGTGGCTCTTCAGTAATTGTTTCATCTTTCCATCTATTAAATCCTCTGCCCTTGTTGTTTTGACTTTGGATAGTAAAACTTTTTTTTTCTGCCAGTAAATACCTTATACAGCCCACTTCCTCTTTCTTGTCTGGTCATTAGCCGCCCTAGGCTAATGACATCATGCACAGCTCTCTCATGAAAGTTTGCCAGCAAGGGAGGGAGGGATGAGTCATAGAAGGGCCAATGAGAGCTGCAGAGCTGGAGGGGGCTGGATGAGGGCAGAGATAACAGGAGACTGCAGAGATCCATGAATGTGCAGGCAAGCAATGGTGGGAGTGTGTCTGTATATATTCATATATATGTGTGTGTGTATGTCTGTGTGCCTTTGTCTGTCTGTGTAAATCCAGGAATTGAACAGTCAGCAGCTTCAGCTGCCCACAGGTAAAACGGCTGCAGCATAAAATTTCTGCAGCATATTTGGCAAGTACAGAATCACAGGATATATAAAATAATATGCAAAGTGGTTGGAGCGAAGCTTCAGAATGGCAAAGATGTTTTTATTACAAATTATGTGAGCAGACTGCAGTTTCTCTTTAAATGTAAGCATGATGTTCCATCCATAATCTCCATGCAGAATAATTATACCCATATTTCTGTCAGAAACAGGTCAAATACATTACATGGGATGTGTAACCATGGTATTAATGCTATTGTACAGCTGCATATAAATCAGCAAGTGAATAGTTAAACATTAGCAACTACTTCTTGCAACATAGTATCAAGCACTGCATGAAAGAATAGCATATTTTGAGTAACAACAGAGTCATTACCCTATATGTGTGTAAAAAGTATACTGACATCTAGTGAGAATGCTGAGCATTGCAACGAATCATCCCAACATCCCAATATGTGGTTTAGTACATCCCTTTTGTAAACCCTTGAACAGCAGCACTCAAGACTGGGGAACGGAGGGGCAGCACAAAGAGGCACTCAAATGTGTGTTGTAATGCTCATAAGGACACAAGTGCTGACAAGAAACATGTCAACTACAAGAAAAAGTAGAGTGGGCAGAGAGGGAGACTTTGTTTTTTTAAGGTACACGGTCTAGGGCTGTGATCCTTAAATTACTTATTTATTTAATGACACTGAACTGGAATGAAGCCAGAGAAGTGGCAGAACCTCAGATCTACATTTTTTTGTAAGCTCTAACGAGCAGGGCCGTCGGATTCCTCCTCTATTGATTTGTATTGTAACTGTACTGTCTGTGCTCATGTTGTAACGCGCTGCGCAAACTGTTGGCACTATATAAATCCTGTATAATATTAATCGACATCACTGCTCCAGCTCAACTAATCTAAACAGTAAGATTGGGATAACAGTTAACAGTCCACACCTGCTCCAATATTTCATGCTTAACAAGATACCTCTATGGCTATGCCATGCCTATACAAAGGGCTATGTAATAATTGCCATACACATTATAAACCACAAGAGCCTGGTTTAGTATAAGCATTTTAGTTTCAATTTGGCTCCACTAAATCCCTATCCCCCAAAGAAATAATTTAAAAAACGGATTGCCCACAAAAAAAAAGAATAAAAAAATTCTGTAAATGTAGTATCCATTGAGCAGATTTTTTTTTATATTCTCTACTTCTTTGTCCAAAATATTACAAAAAGGTAACATATTGCTTATACGTGCTGTTTTTCAGCCGAAAGCTACATAGATTCAAAATACTTCTCGAATTTGGCTTGCTTGGACAAAGTTTAAACGATAATAAACATAATCTATATATAAATATCTATTTATATCCACATATTTATATATACAGCTGCAAGAAAAAGTATATGAACCCTTTGGAATGATATGGATTTTCTGCACAAATTGGTCATAAAATGTGATCTGATCATCATCATCACAACAATAGACAATCACAGTCTGCTTAAACTAATAACACACAAAGAATGAAATGTTGTCATGTTTTTATTGAACACTTCATGTAAACATTCACAGTGCAGGTGGAAAAAAGTATGTGAACCCCTAGACTAATGACATCTCCAAGAGCTAATTGGAGTGAGATGTCAGCAAACTGGAGTCCAATCAATGAGATGATATTGGAGGTGTTGGTTACAGCTGCCCTGCCCTATAAAAAACACACCAGTTCTGGGTTTGCTTTTCACAAGAAGCATTGCCTGATGTGAATGATGCCTTGCACAAAAGAGCTCTCAGAAGACCTACGATTAAGAATTGTTGACTTGCATGAAGCTGGAAAGGGTTATAAAAGTATCTCCAAAAGCCTTGCTGTTCATCAGTCCATGGAAAGACAAATTGTCTATAAATGGAGAAAGTTCAGCACTGCTGCTACTCTCCCTAGGAGTGGCTGTCCTGTAAAGATGACTGCAAGAGCACAGCGCAGACTGCTCAATGAGGTGAAGAAGAATCCTAGAGTGTCAGCTAAAGACTTACAAAAGTCACTGGCAAATGCTAACATCCCTGTTAGCGAATCTACAATACGTAAAACACTAAACAAGAATGGATTTCATGGGAGGATACCACAGAGGAAGCCACTGCTGTCCAAACAAAACATTGCTGCACGTTTACAGTTTGCACAAGAGCACCTGGATGTTTCACAGCAGTACTGGCAAAATATTCTGTGGACAGATGAAACCAAAGTTGAGTTGTTTGGAAGAAACCCACAACACTATGTGTGGCGAAAAAAGAGGCACCGCACACCAACATCAAAACCTCATCCCAACTGTGAAGTATGGTGGTGGGGGCATCATGGTTTGGGGCTGCTTTGCTGCATCAGGGCCTGGACGGATTGCTATCATCGAAGGAAAAATGAATTTCCAAGTTTATCAAGACATTTTGTAGGAGAACTTAAGGCCATCTGTCTACCAGCTAAAGCTCAACAGATCGGTGTTGCAACAGGACAATGACCCAAAGCATAGAAGTAAATCAACAACAGAATGGCTTAAACAGAAGAAAATACGCCTTCCGAAGTGGCCTAGTCAGAGTCCTGACCTCAACCCGATTGAGATGCTGTGGCATGACCTCAAGAAAGCGATTCACACCAGACATCTCAAGAATATTGCTGAACTGAAACAGTTCTGTAAAGAGGAATGGTCAAGAATTACTCCTGACCATTGTGCACGTCTGATCTGCAACTACAGGAAACGTTTGGTTGAAGTTATTGCTGCCAAAGGAGGTTCAACCAGTTATTAAATCCGAGGGTTCACATACTTTTTCCACCTGCACTGTGAATGTTTACATGGTGTGTTCAATAAAAACATGGCAACATTTCATTCTTTGTGTGTTATTAGTTTAAGCAGACTGTGATTGTCTATTGTTGTGACTTAGATGATGATCAGATCACATTTTATGACCAATTTGTGCAGAAATCCATATCATTCCAAAGGGTTCACATACTTTTTCTTGCAGCTGTGTGTATATATATATATATATAAAGAGGCGTAACTAGAACCTTCAGGGCCCCAGTGCAAGAAATCATGAAGGGCCCACAAGTAAAGGCAAGTTCTCCCAACGGTGGTGGAATGCCAGGGCCCAGCCGCAAGTGTAATCTTTGCAATCCTAGAAGTTCACCCACTGGTGTCAGTAGTTTTTATTTTTTGGTGTTTTAATTGTATTATTTTTTTATCATTTTATTTTTTTACAATGTCACTTACTATGACTCTGTCCATTCAGAAAAGGAAGGAGCTGGTAAATTACATATTTACTGACCCCTTCCTGGTTCTCTATTGTGACACATCCCCTGCAGCAGCCAGCAGGAGAGGAAAGGGAGCACAGTGGAGGGGGGGGGCAGCACAGTGGGGGGGGGGAGCACAGAGGGGCCCAGAGACAGCAGAACACAAGTGAACTGGATAGGAGGATTGGCGGGGGCATCATACAGATGAACCAATCTCCTCCATTTTCCTCCTACAGCTACAGGAGGAAAAAGGAGGACAGTGATTTCTCTACATGATGCCCCCGCCACCCCTCCTATCCAGGTGTACAGGGGAGCCACACAGGCCCCCTAGAGCATGGGGCCTGGTTGCAATTGCAACCCCTGTAGTTACGCCCCTGTGTATATATATATAAACTGGGCCGGGTACCGGACTCCAGTACCAATATCAATGTGCGTGTGAGTGTTTTTTTAAGACAAGCCTTTAGTACTACAAAACCATTCTTGGAGTGACATGCTTAGTATACTTTCTATATGCACAGCAGCATCTAGTGGCCTAGGCTAAAATTCACAGAATCTACAGAAATCAGCCACACCAATATGTATTACTATTTTTACATGACAGAGCTACCTGGAACAAGGGGAGAGCCAGAGGACATCTCAGGATTTCCATTCTATGTGTTTAAGGGACTGTTAGGGTTCATTTAAACAGGCATCTAAGAGTCGGTTCACACTGAGGCGACACGACTCTGCGCGACTTCGGGGGCGACTTGTGCATTACCATGCACCACGACTTCGGAGTGACTTGCAGGGACTTCACATAATGGAAGTCTATGCAAGTTGCTCCGAGGTCGCCCCAAAGTAGTACAGGACCCTTTTTCTAAGTCGGAGCGACTTGTGTCGCTCCTATTAGAACGGGTCCTTTAGCGGTCAATGGACCACGAGGGAGCGCGACTTGTCAGGCTGACAAGTCGCCTGACAAGTCGCGCTAGTGTGAACCGGCTCTAAAAGTTTTGTTTATCTTTAATGAAGATTACAAACCCGAGTGGCTCCATTTGGAGGAGGGGGCTAGTCCAGATGTCCTGCTGGATATGTTGTTATGGCTCTCCCCAAGGGACCGAAGGGCGATTATGTGCCCGTCCTTGTCCCACTCGTTGCGGCTTTGGGATATGGCATGTAAATTGTATCCTCTAAAATCCCCCCACACTCCTGTGGCCCCACTCTTCCATAATCCTCGCTTCCCGCCGGGCCGATGGCCTAGTCAGTTCACTTGGTGGACCGACAAAGGTCTTTATAGAATTGCTCACTTTCTGGATAACAAGGGGATTAGACCGCACAGTTATTTTAAGGAAAAGCTGAAGATGCCTCCTGGGGAAACTTTTCACCTTTGCCAAATACTGCACTTCCTCCTTACCTTAATGACCGGGGAGGTAGACATTACCTCCAGAACTTTTTTTGAGAAACAATGTCTGCGTGGCGCGGAATCACGGGGGGGGGGGAGGGGGGGTTATAACGGCGCTCTATGCGCTTTTCAATGATCAAAATCACAAACTTTCATACCAACGGGCATGGGAATCAGATCTGGGAGAAACGATTGAGGAGGAGGACTGGACAACCTGGTCGACCTTGGTGCACAAAGGAATACTTAATACCTCCCTAGTGGAAGCCAATTACAAGGTGTTGTCTCGCTGGTACCTGGTTCCGTCCAAACTAGCGAAATTGTATCCTGGGCCCTCTTCCCTGTGTTTTAGGGGCTGTGGACAGATTGGTGATATGCATCATGTCTGGTGGTCCTGCCCGAAGGTTTGGCGCTTTTGGATCCGGGTATTTAACCTGATCCACTCAGTGACAGGAAAAAAGTCCCCAGGGCTGCGAAAACAGCGCTGTTTGCCAATCTCGACGGGGGGATCCTCAGACATCTGCGTACCCTCATTTTTTTTATCCTCTTAGCTGCCAAGATAACCATAGCACGTTCCTGGAAGTCGCCAGTCCTCAATATTGTGATGGTTAAAAATAAAATATCCTGGATCATGGTCAATGAAAAATTGACTAGTATTAATAGAGACACTCAGATAAAGTTTGAGAAGGTGTGGAACCCGTGGGTGGCTTATCTAAAGGCTCCTTGACAGTGGGGAGGCATGCTATGTTTGCATTGGGGCTGGCTCGGACCGGGGGGGGGGGGGGGGGGGTTGGGCTCTTACTTTTCTCCTCTTTTTTTTTCTCTCTCTTTTTCCTTCCATTTTTCCCTTTCTTTTCCTTTCCTCTTTCTTCTCTATCCTATTAGCTTGGTTCTTTGATTGGGACAACCCAAACCGCTTTGGACGGTCTCTTTACAGTTAATTTTCTCCCATGCTGTTCTGTTATGTGAGGAGTGCTGGCGATCGCCACTTTGAACGAATTTATTTGACACGAGATTTTATATATTGGGATCACTGTGCATATGTATGGGACACTCTTGAACGTTATTGACATGTTTGTACAATGTTGCCGTAACCTTTTTTATTTGGCTTGTTGGCTGTTCCAATTTCCTACTTTTATATGTTCTTTTGTAAAATCTTTAATAAAAACTATTGATCATTAAAAGTTTTGTTTAGATGCGTACATCTTATGGTTTAGTACGCATGTAAATGCATCACTATAGCCATGGGCGTCTGCAGGTAGGGGCAAGGGGGGGCAAATGCCCCCTCTGGAATCTCAACTTCCCCTTTCAAGTTGTTGTTAAACCACTTTATACTATCCTGTCTGGTTTGTTTAATAATCCTGTGCCTGTGTGTCTGTCTTAAAAAAATAAGCCATTCTTTACCAGTTTTCAGAGGGCCGATCACCACTCACGTGACCCATCAGCTCTCTCCTCTCCCCATCTGAAAGCTGCCTGCAGTGGGCGGGGGCGAGGATTCCTCACTGATCTCAGTCGGGAGGGGAGGAGGAGGGGAAGGAAAGAGGAGAGGAGGAGAGAGGCGGCAGGTCACGTGAGCGGCGAGTGGCACTCTGAAAACTTGTAAAGAATGGCTTATTTTTATAAAACACAGACATAGGGGCACCCAGGATTATTAAACGTTAAATAAAACTAAAGCAGCAGGAGGGGCAGGGGCACTGACACAGGAACAGACCGGCAGGGAGGAAGGGAGAAGAGAGGACAGAGGAGGATAGGAGAGCTGCAGATGACGGAGGCACGTAAACTGACCACAGTATCAAGACTCAGCAGCCATGGTATACTATGGTCAGTTTACAGAGGGGAGGACATAGTCAGGCAGGATCAGCGAGGTATTTTAGGCGATTGAAGGGGCCAAATTACACAGCAAAGCACTGTGCTGTATACCATGCTATAAGTGAACAGGATCATTTATTTATTTTCAGGTTAACAAATGCTTTAAAAATAATTGCTGCTGTTTGCTCTTGTAAAATAAATACTCAAAATAAGTATAATGACTAAACCCCTCCCCTTCAGGGCATTGTTGAAAAGGGGCGGAGAATGTGTGACCTTAAAATGACGCCACCCCCCCCTGAAAAAAGTACTGCGGACACCCATGACTATAGCACTCACTGAGGCCATACATACTCTGTTGTGTCTACAAGTGAAAAAGCGCACTGCCTTTAGTTGCATACAAAACAAAGGGCCACACAGATCTGCAGAATTACCAGTGTACATGCATAAACAAGTGCATGCACGCATACACCATTAGATGAAATGTACACATCTACATGAGAGTACTATTGGTGGGTATTTTACACAGGATCTTCTGCTAGCTCTGCCAACAAGAATCTGTGTTCATGCAGAAAATAGGCATATGCCTCGTATGAATAGAGCCTTAAAGTGAATCTAATTTCTACGTTTTTTTTTTTTTTTTACCTTAATGCATTCCCTGCATTAAGGTAAAAAAAACTATTCCTCCAACTACCCTCTGTGAACACCTGAGCCTGTCAGCCATCCAGAGCTGTGCCCGGCTGCAGTATTCTCTTCAGTTCCTTGTCTTACAGGAGACTCATGCAGCAGCAGGAGCCATTGCCACACTGTGTGTGTCTATAGATGCATAAAGCCAGCATATGGCTTGTTATGGGGACATATGCAGGAATGTAGGAGTGAAAAGCACTGGCGGGGGACTCAAGAAGAAGATGTAAGGGCATTGCACAGAGCAGATAAGTATAACATCTTTTTATTTTAATTTTAAAAAATAACAAGGCTTTACAAACAAAGAAAAACCCCCTGATTACCACTTGCCTACTGGGCACCTAAACCCCCATCCTGCCCAGGCCAGTTTTCAGCTTTCAGCGCTGTCGCACTTTGAATGACAATTGCACGGTCATGCAACGCTGTACCCTACTTAAATTTTATCATTTTTTTTACACAAATAGGGCTTTTTTGGTGGTATTTAATCACTACTGGGGTTTTTATTTTTTTGCTAAACAAAAAAAAAAGACCGTAAATTTTGAACAAAAAAACGTTTTCATAGTTTGTTATAACATTTTGCAAACATTTAATTTTTCTCCTTCATTGATGCGGCACTGATAGGCTGCACTGATAAGGTGGCACTGGTGGGCACTGATGGGTGGCACCAATGGGCATTGATGAGTGGCACTGAAGGGCACTAATAGGTGGCACTGAAGAGCACTGATAGGCACTAGTAGGTGTCACTGATAGGTGACACTGGCGGGCACTGGTAGGTGACACTGGTGGGCACAGATGAAGGGGCAGTAGCTCTCCCTCTTCGGGGCCGATGTTCCTCTGACAGAAGCCGGTGATCAGCTTTTTTTTTTCTCCTTGAGTCAGAGTGGGGAAAAAACAAAAAGTGGATTACTGGTTCTGTTTACATCATGTGATCAGCTGTCATTGGCTGACAGCTGATCACGTGGTAAGGCAGATCATGCACGGGAGGACGTACATGGACACCCTCCTGGCATTTAGGCTCACGCTGTAGCCGTCTTTCTAGCATTAGGAGGTTATGAAGCCTCTGATGTAAACTGTCATTCCCAATCTCAGAAGTTGTAAACTAATCCTAAACCTATTTTCTTAATAGGGAGTGAATACTTTGACGTATGTAGTAGAGACCTGGATCTGGTCAGATCCAGATAAAGATTGCAAATTCCTGAACGTCTGCTTTCAATGTAGAAAACCATTTAGATCAGGTTTTATTATGCTAGAGACATCTGTAGCTCTTACCCCTGAAGGAGCCGATATTTTCTCAGGTCCCCTGTTTCCAAACCCCATGACTCCATAAGCATCGCCACACTCTCTAACACACCCATGTTAATGAGGGGGTATCAATTGTGCAATTTTTCTGCACCCCAGTTCCTATCTTTACATGCATAGTTGAGTTCCTTAGCCTTGTTTCCACATTAATAAAGATATAATACTGCGCTAAATATACAAACCCTATATCAACAGAAAAAAAGCAGCTTGCACCAATCCTGAAATGTGGATATAAATAAGCTTAAAATAACATGCAGCGCTTTTGATATTAAAATCCACAAAAAATCAATTGGGGTGTAAAAGTTCAGAAGAAGTCCACACACATATGAATGAATGGGGAATCCCAGGAACAGACAGAGTAAAAGTTGTAATTTGTGAATCCAGAAGCCACCACCAGCAAACACCAGGTGTCCAAGCCTCTTACCGGATCTGACAGACCCCCATTACAGAGATCAGTCAAGCGTGCCCAATAAACAATCAAAAAAGGCATATTTGAAAGCCTCATTCCTCTCAGCTTGTACCTTCGGTGCCAATAGATCTTCCCTATCTCTCTGTTTTCAACTTGGCTGCGGTCCGCTCCTGTCAGTCAGTTCCTTGGGCTAAGAAGGAATTGTTCCAGTTTGGATGATTTCCGATTGGAAGCCTCTGTCCTTAAGGAGAGATTTCTTGAGAAGGGGTATGACAGTGATGTGATTAATAATGCCATTGTTCGGGCTGAAGAGAGAGATAGGGAAGATCTATTGGCACCGAAGGTACAAGCTGAGAGGAATGAGGCTTTCAAATATGCCTTTTTTTTCCACTTATTCTTTGCAGCACTTCTCTGTCAAAAAGATGATTAATAAGCACTGGCATGTGCTCCGGAATGATGGAATATTAGGTCCCATTCTTCCGGATGTCCCTCCTGTGGTTTTTAGAGGGGTTCCCCCCGTTATTTCTTTCTTTCAGACGAGGGGAGGTTTCTACCCATGCAGGAGATGTGCAGTGTGCAAGATCAACACTGAAAAGGGGAGAAGGGTGAATAGTTTTCAGTCTAATTCCACCCACCATACTTTTAAAATCAACCCTTTCATCTCTTGCACTACGAAATATGTAGTGTACCTGATAAGGTGCCCATGTGGGCTTGAATACATTGGGCGCACTATCAGGATGCTGCATGTACATCTGAAAGAACACATCACGAATATTATTAATGGCTACCCCAAGCACAGCGTCTCAAGGCATTATGATCAATGCCACGGACGAAACCCTGAAGGCACTTTATTCCTGGGGATTGATAAATATTCTGGTTGTTGAAGGGGGAGTAATAAAGTTAGGGGAGTTTCCAAGTTGGAGACCCGCTGGATCTTTAACGCCAGAACGTATGTCCCATTCGGTTTAAATATCGAATGGGACGTTAAAGCGGAGTTCCGGCCACCCAAAAAAAATTTCAATGAAAATCCCCCGGGACAGTCAGGGCTAGTGCATTCCACAATGGATAGTCTCTGATCTGTCCCGGTTCGCACTTTTAGAAGAAATACTTACCTTGAAAATTTCTTCTCCAGCGCTGCCATCTCAGGTGTGGGCAGCTGAAGCCAGCGCGATCCTCTTCTGCATCCTCTTCTGTGCTCTTCGGTCCCACGATGCACTGCGCCGGCCCCGCCGTCACTTCCGGGGCTGCAGCGTTATCCCTGCACAGCTTCTGGGCATGCCCAGAAGCTGTTTAGCAAGGTATGACGCGCCTGCACCGGAACTGACGTCGGGGCCGGTGCAGGCGCATTGATTCCTGGGAGCGATGACGTTCAGCTCCCAGGAATCATTGCAAAGCAGAAGTGGCCACAAGATGGCGCCAGTCCTATTATGCATCGGCATCCATGTAATGCTTAATTTCCCTGCACATATTTTGATCCTTGATATGTTTTTACATTTGGATCTAAGTTTGGCAAGGATTATTTATGGGATTGTTATCAATTCTATATTATTTGGATTTGTGGGTGATAGTTGGGGGTGTCCCTGGTGTGTGGGCGTATACTTCCTGTCTGCTGGAATGCAGCTCGCTCTGCTTCCTGTTCCTGTTTGTGATTGTGCCCCCTCCCTCCTCTGGTATATAAGATTGTGCTTGGCGTCGCCGGCCACACACCCCTGATGACGTTTGTGTAAAACGAAACATGTAGGCGGAGCTTGGCTGGTGTGGTGCTTGTTACTGAGGAGGAGCAGCGGCCATCTTTTTGGAGTCCAGAGCTACTGATCTGCATACATATCGTTCCATGCTGTGTTTTACTGGATAATGTGTAAGTGGCCAATTTTACTTTCAATAAAACCCTAGTCTGATGTACTATACCATGAGGAGTCTCCCTTTATATCTCTGATCTGAGGTCTGTCATTCACTGAGACTGGGCTGCCTGATTTGGAAGATGTTTGGATCTGGGATCGGCTCCACATGAGTGATTGTTTATTGGGCACGCTTGACTGATCTCTGTAATGGGGGTCTGTCAGATCCGGTAAGAGGCTTGGACACCTGGTGTTTGCTGGTGGTGGCTTCTGGATTCACAAATTACAACTTTTACTCTGTCTGTTCCTGGGATTCCCCATTCATTCATATGTGTGTGGACTTCTTATGAACTTTTACTCCCCAAATGATTTTTTGTGGATTTTAATATCAAAAGTGCTGCATGTTATTTTAAGCTTGTTTCCACATTAAAAGTATGGCTTCTTGGCTGCAATTCTTCCATGAAGAGCACTTCCGGACAGAATTCTTTTGACAGTAGAAGGATGTACCTGTTTTTCAGTGGTTTCTGACAGTTCTGTGATGATAGCACTGCTTGATATCTTTCGATGTTGAAGGAAAGCATGATGTGTCTTTCATTTGCTGCATTGTTTCCCTTGCCAACCACTTCGTCTACAGTGCTCAACTTTGCCTGTTTCTTTTTGCTTCTTCAAAAGAGCTTGAACAGCACATCTTGATACCCCAGTCTGCTTTGAAATCTTTGCCTGGGAGAGACCTTGGTGATGCAGTATAACTACCTTGTGTCTTGTTGCTCTGCTCAGCCTTGCCATGGTGTATGACCTGCAACCTTAAACTGTCTTCCACAACCTCACCTTAGTAGCAAAGTTTGACTGTTCCTCACCCAGTTTTAAGCCTCCTACAAAGCTGTTTCTGTGTTTCAACCTACATATGAAATTGATGATCATTAGTACCTGTTTGGAATAACTTATTAATAAAACACCTGACTCTAATCCTTCAAAATTCCTGACTTTGTGCAAGTATTAGATTTGATGCTGGTTTGAAGCCAAAGGGTAGTCACACCAAATATTGATTTGATTTAGATTTATCTTCTGTTTGCACTCTTTGCATTATGTAAATTATTAAAAATAAACCAAAATATATATTTTTTAAAGCATTCTTACTTTACGGCATTTCTTCACACCTGCCTAAAACTTCTGCACAGTACTGTACAGTTGTGCTCATAGGTTTACATATCCTGGCAGAATTGATGATTTCTTGGCCATTTTTCAGAGAATATGAATAACACAAAGATGTTTCTTTCAATCATGGTTAGTGTTTGGCAGAAGCCATTTATTATCAATCAACTGTGTTTACTCTTTTTAAATCATAATGACAACAGAAACTACCCAAATGACCCTGATCAAAAGTTTACAATCCCCATTTCTTAATACCGTGTATTGCCTTCTTTAACATCAATGACAGCTTGAAGTCTTTTGTGGTATTTGTGGATGAGGTTGCTCTCAGATGGTAAAGCCAGTGGCGGCTGGTGCTCAAAATTTTTTTTTGGGGGGGGGGGCGCAAAGAGAAAAATTTGCAGCAAAAAACGCAGTGCCCCCATCAATGCAGTGACCAGCTTTCCGTGCCCCCATCAATGCAGTGACCAGCTTGCCATGCCCCCATCAATGCAGTGACCAGCTTGTCTGCCCCCATCATCAATGCAGAGACCAGCTTGTCTGCCCCCATCATCAATGCAGTGACCAGCTTGTCTGCCCCCATCATCAATGCAGAGACCAGCTTGTCTGCCCCATCATCAATGCAGTGACCAGCTTGTCTGCCCCCATCATCAATGCAGAGACCAGCTTGTCTGCCCCCATCATCAATGCAGTGACCAGCTTGTCTGCCCCATCATCAATGCAGAGACCAGCTTGTCTGCCCCCATCATCAATGCAGTGACCAGCTTGTCTGCCCCCATCATCAATGCAGAGTACAGCTTGTCTGCCCCCATCATCAATGCAGTGACCAGCTTGTCTGCCCCCATCATCAATGCAGAGACCAGCTTGTCTGCCCCCAACATCAATGCAGTGACCAGCTTGTCTGCCCCCATCATCAATGCAGAGACCAGCTTGTCTGCCCCCATCATCAATGTAGTGACCAGCTTGTCTGCCCCATCATCAATGCAGGGACCAGCTTGTCTGCCCCCATCATCAATGCAGTGACCAGCTTGTCCGCCCCCATCATCAATGCAGAGACCAGCTTGTCTGCCCCCATCATCAATGCAATGACCAGTTTGTCTGCCCCATCATCAATGCAGAGACCAGCCTGTCTGCCCCCATCATCAATGCAGTGACCAGCTTGTCTGCCCCCATCATCAATGCAGAGACCAGCTTGTCTGCCCCCATTATCAATGCAGTGATGCAGTGACCAGCTTGTCTGCCCCCATCATCAATGCAGAGACCAGCTTGTCTGCCCCCATCATCAATGCAGTGACCAGCTTGTCTGCCCCCATCATCAATGCAGTGACCAGCTTGTCTGCCCCCATCATCAATGCAGAGACCAGCGTGTGTGCGTGCCCCCTTCAAAGCAGTGTGTGCATCACTGACTTCACTTACCTCACACACTGGTGCCATCACCGCGTGCTGCTGCTGCTGACCGGAGTTGGCCCGAGTACTGACTGAGACGCAGACGAGTCGAGAAAACGAGACGACCTCTTCTGTCTTCTTCCTCGATCACGCGCCGGCCCTCCTCTCTGGTCTGACGGCGCCGGCGGGCGGGAAGGTGATGACGTGACGCCAGGATGGTGAATGACTGACGCATGAACCGCCCCCACGCGTCACGTCACCAGGGATGTCCTGCTGTATGATTGGTCCAGGCTGGAGTCTGGACCAATCACAGCGAGGACAGCACTAAAGTGGGGAGTGTCGGGGTGCATTGCTCTGCGCCCGATGACCCCCAGAAGGCCGCCAATCGGTGCCTCTGCCTGCCGCACGTGGGGTGCAAACCCCCCCCCCCATAGCCACCAGTAGGTCCGGCGCCCCTAGCGGGCTGAAAATGGTAATTTTTTTTTCTTTGGCCACAGATTGGGGGGGGGGGGGGCGCCCCTGCACCCCCTATAGACCGGCCGCCACTGGGTAAAGCTACGCATTCTTCCTGGCAAAAAGCCTCCAGTTCCTGTAAATTCTTGGGCTGTCTTGCATGAACTGCACGTTTGAGGTCTCCCCAGAGTGGCTCAATGATATTGAGGTCAGGGGACTGAGATGGCCACTCCAGAACCTTCACTTTATTCTGCTGTAGCCAATAACAGGTCGACCTGGCCTTGTGTTTAGGATCATTGTCATGTTGGAATGTCCAAATACGTCCGATGCGCAGCCTTCGGGCTGATGAATGCAAATTTTCCTCCAGTCATACTGCATTCATCTTGCCAATTCTGACCAAATTTCCTGTGCCTTTGTAGCTCAGACATCCCCAAAACATCAGCAATCCACCTCCGTGTTTCACAGTAGGAATGGTGTACCTTTCATCATAGCCTTTGTTGACTCCTCTCCAAATTTAGCGTTTATGGTTGTGACCAAAAAGCTAAATTTTGGTCTCATCCCTCCAAATTACTTTGTGCCAGAAGGTTTGAGGCTTGTCTCTGTGTTTGGCGTATTGTAAGCGGGATACTTTGTGGCATTTGCGTAGTAATGGCTTTCTTCTGGCGACTCGACCATGCAGCCTATCTTTCTTCAAATGCCTCCTTATTGTGTATCCTGAAACAGCCACACCACATGTTTTCAGAGAGTCCTGTATTTCACCAGAAGTTATTTGTGGGTTTTTCTTTGCACCCCGAACAATTTTCCTGGCAGTTGTGGCTAAAATTGTATTTGGTCTACCTGACAGTGGATTGGTTTCAACAGAACCCCTCATTTTCCACTTCTTGATTAGAGTTTGAACACTGCTGATTGGCATTCTCAATTCCTTGGATATCTTTTTATATCCCTTTCCTGTTTTATACAGTTCAACTACCTTTTCCTGCAGATCCTTTGACAATTCTTTTGCTTTCCCCATGACTCAGAATCCAGAAACGTCAGTGCAGCACTGGATGAAAGATTCAAGGGTCTGTCAGGAGTCCAGAAACTCATTAACCTTTTATACACACACACACTAATTACAAGCAAACAGATCACAGGTGAGGATGGTTACCTTTAATAGCCATTCAAACCCCTTTGTGTCAAATATGTGCATGTGATCAGGCCAAAATCACCAGGGTAAATTTATGAGCACAACTGTGTATATATATATATATATATATATATATATATATATATATATATATATACATGCAGCAGCCAAAGAAATGGAGGTTACAACATCCTCCCAATTTTATATATAAAACAGCAGCAAATAGGTTATAAGGTTGGTAATCAAATATACTGTATATACACAGTATCAATCAGGGTATACAGTTAGTAATAAGACAATGGTCCAGAGACTGACCCTACACTCTATACTAGAGAGGGTCCTGCCCAAGAGACAATGTTACAGTAACAGTCTGTTAGTTTGTATTAAACCCTTTCCCTGCTGGCCAGCCTGTTTGGGCCCAGATCCAGTCTTGGAGCACGCAAATAAATTCCTCCTAACCTGGGTATAGGAGCCTGCAGTGTTTCCCATGCAAATAATACTGTTCTTCTTTATTGGGGTGTAGTAGAGTGCCTTGTACCAACTCCTGAGTGACATCAGGTCTCAATCTATCCACCTTCAGCATCTCAGTAAAGTCAGCGGCATTCTTAGGGCTCAAGCAACAGCACCAGTCAGAGAAAGTGGCAATCTCATGAGATGTCAGCTACTCCGCCTCTCTGAGTCCTTGATACAATGGTGAAACCTTCAGCTTCCAGCACAGTCTGCCTGCCACATTGTCCTTTACCACATCTACCTCAAGACCAGGAACAGACCTTTTTCTTCTCCACTGAGGTGGTGGTGGGCGGGACTTTCTTCCCACTCGCTCTCGCTGCATACGGCCCTGCAGATTGCCAGTGTCTGTCTCTCTGTGGCTGCATACAGTCCTTAGCAGCTTGAGAGGATGAAGAAGAGCAGGGGAGCAGCAGTACTGTGGATCAGGAGCTACACATCAATATAGATGTCTACATCATGGAATAGTTGTAGTCAGTACCTGTGCTTACATATTTTGGATTTTGCTGTGACATAGACACAAAAAGTAGGTTGCTATTTAAACTTGTAAGTAAAAACGACCACATTGAAAGATGTTTCCCCAGTAGTAAACCATAGCGAGTAAAATAAGGGATGCAATCAGTAAAATCATAACGTAGATCAAAAAGCTATATGATAAAAAAAAAATGTAACATTTGGTTTAGACCATGCAGGACAGACTGTGCGTGTTAACATCTGATACATAGCCATATACAGCCTTCTGTTTGATGCTTTAGGTAATTTTAGGTAAAATTCCCTCTGAATCACACTATGATAAGCTCCTAAATCTTTTAAAACTTATGAACATTTAAAACATTTGGTGAACATCCTTGGCGAGTCAACTAGCTTGAAACATATACCCGCTCAATGATGACCTGCACTGTGCTGTGTCATCAACAAAAGACCATAGTACTTCTTAGCACTGACACTACTAGCTGTGTTTACAGACACAAAACATAAATGCACTGGGTATGCTGTAGCACCAAATATTTGTATCATCACAAGTTTTTTTTGTCATCCTTTAAATTTTACCCCTTTTGGACCAGAGCAATTTTAACATTTTGACTATAAGCATGTTTTATCAACTTGCCATTACTTAAAGTGTTACTAAACCCAGAACCTGCATTCACTATATCTGGTCTCCCACAGTATACAGAACATAGAAATACAATCATTTTAGTAAATATAAACAGATAAATACCTATTTTCTCATCAGCAGTATATAGCTGCCTCCTAGTAAAGCTTGTAGGAGGAGTTTTTATTTTCCCCTGATCCTCTGTCTGGACAGTGCTGATTGGCCTTGTGCTGATCACATGCACCCTCCCAAGAAAAAAAAAAAACTCGCTAGCAATACACACCAAACTGAGCATGTGCAACCTGTCCCCTGGCTCTGTAAATATCAGGTTATTTTTTGGAGAGTGAAAGAAGAGGAGGATCAGAGAGACACAATCAAACAGCTTTTATACACAATGCAAAGGGTTAACCCCTTAGGTTGCACAGTGAGTATAACAAGCATACTTTACTGCATATACAGACTGATTTTACTGTGTGGGTTTAGTAACACTTTAAGATAACATACAGTAATACATTTGCTGTTTTTTGGAAACAAGCTTCGAATATTTTTGGCAATATTGTCTTACACTAATTATTTTCCATGTTACATAGTAGGTGAGGTTGAATAAAGACAATAGTCCATCCAGTTCAACCTGTGTAGGTGTGTGTGGCTGTAATCATCTCACATAACCCTGAATGTTCTGATCCTTGAGATGTGATCAATAAACAGACAAAAAGGTAAAAAAAATCTATTTTGACCAGTGTTGGTTTTAAAAAACTGGATTTTTGTAAGAACCTACTGTAAAATCCATTTCTCTGAAGTCCATTGACAGACGCAGCCTCCATCTTCATTAGCCATTGGGTTATGCTGCCCCCTGCAAGAGTAATTCTAGGCAGGAAAAAAATTATTTTCCATGCCCAGGGGGCTGTCCCCATAGGCATAACCCACACACCCTCTGCTCCAACAAACCAGTTTTGTGGTAAGCAGTAAAGAAGAGACACAAAAACCATCCCCATATCAGAGGGGCTGGTGCTGCGTCTGTCAATGGACTTCAGAGAAAATTATTTTACGGTAAGTTCTTATAAAAATCCAGTTTTCTCTATCGACCATTGACAGATGCAGCCTCCATCTTCATTAGCCATTGGGACATCCCAAAGCAGTGTAGGCATGAGGAGAGGGAAGAACGCAACCAGAGAGATTAATGCAAACTCCAAAGGCTAAAAGTAGCCAACTGGGAACATGAAGCTCAGCCAAAACAAAAGGAGCTCACCCAGGCGAAAAAAAACCCTAAGAGAAACAAACATTATCTTACGAAACAGCAGCCTGCAAAACCTTGTGGCCAAAAGAGGCATCTGAAGATGCCAACAAATCTACCTTGTAGAATTTTGTAAAAGTGTGCACAGACGACCAAGTCGCCACTTTACAAACTTGTACTACAGAGGCCTGATAGGGATTAGCCCAAGAGGCACTCAGTGCTCTGGTAGAATGCACCTTCACAGGGAAAAGCGGAACCTGACCCTTGAGTTCATAAGCCTAAACAACCGTCAGCCTGATCCATCTGGATATGGTCGCAGCAGATGCAGCCAAACCTTTCCGAGGTCCATCAGTAAGGACAAAGAGAGAGTTCGATTTCTGAAAAGACTCAATTACCGTCAGAAAAACTCTTATCGCCCGAACCACATCCAAAGAGTGCAAATTCCTTAGGATTCTTAGGCTTAGGAAGGCAACATGATGTCTTCATTAAGATGAAAATCCGACACCACCTTAGGGAGGAAAGACGGATTAAGTCGGAGTACCACTTTATCTCTGTGGACCACCAAATAAGGGGAACGACAGGACACCGCCGCCAACTCAGACACTCTGTGAGTAGAAGTAATAGCCACCAAAAAAGCAACCTTCTGTGACAAAGAAAGCAGAGAAATCTCCCTAATGTTCTCAAAAGGAGGCTTTTGAAGGACAGACAAAACTAGATTGAGATCCCACGGAGGTAACGGGAATCTTCTCGGAGGAGCCAGATGATGCACCCCCTGAATAAAAGTGCGAATCAGGGCATTAGTGGCCAACGGACTTTGGAAGTAAATAGCCAAGGCCAACACTTGGCCCTTGATAGTGCCCAAAGTCAACTGTTGCTCAACCCCTTTCTGTAAGAAGCCAAAACCCTAGCGATAGAAAAAAAGCGAGGGTGCAGCTGCAGCGATTCACACCACAAAATGTACAATTTCCACGTACAATGATATATCTTCTGAGAAGTCGCCTTACTAGCCTTCAACAGTGTAGGAATCACAGAGTCAGAAAGACCTCCATCTCTCAACACCTGGCTTTCAACAGCCAAGCCGTTAAAGCCAGCGATTGTAAAGCAGGATGGAAGATTGGTCCCTGAGACAGCAGATCCAAGTCTCCACGGAGGTTCTACAACCAGCTTTACCAAGACCATCGAGGCCAGTCTGGTGCCACCAGAATGACCGGAATGCCCTCCACCGCCACCCAGGGAAGAAACCTCGGCAGGAGTATTAGAGGAAGAGAGGCATAAATCATCTGATACTGGCTCCAAGGAGCCACCAAGGCGTATGTGGCGTCGGCCAGAGGATCTCGAGACCTGGCCACAAACTGCTGCACTTTTCTGTTGAGGCCAGACACAAACAGTCCCCCACCGGACACACAGGAGATGAAATCCTCCGGATGAAGGGACCATTTCCCTCGATCCAGTACCTGACGACTCAGGTAATTCGCTTGCCAATTCTCCACACCCGGAATGTGGACTGCGCAAAGAGCTGGAACATTGTCTTCCGCCCATACCAGAATCTTGGCCACCTCCTTGGCCACCAGGACACTCTTGGTGTAAGCCACAGCCGTGGCATTGTCCGTATGAATCCGAACCGGGGACCCACGTAGCTGACTCGTCCAGTGAAACAGGCAAAGCTTGATCGCTCTGAGCTCCAGAATATTGATCGGCAAGGAAGACTTTTCTGTCCCCTGGGCACAGAGCTTCCCCAGCACACCACCCCAGCCTGACAGGCTGGCGTCCGTGGTGACCACCATCCAGAACAGTGGCAGGAAGGACTTTCCCTGACACAAGGCAGGTGACGGGAGCCACCAGGATAGAGCTGACTTTGTGAGATGGCTCAAACAAATCTTTTGGTCCAATGACCGAGGGTCACCTGTTCCATTTCACCAGAATCTCTTTCTGCAAAGTCCTTGAGTGAGACTGACCGCCTCGAAGGTCAATACCATCAGGCCCAGGGCCCTCATGCAAGCCCGCAAGGAGGACCGATTGGTTTCCATCAGCAACCTGATCGCCCTTTGCAACTTCTGAAGCTTGTCCAAGGGGAGAAAGACCTCGCCAGGGCAGAGTCGAGAGTCAGCCCTAAATAAGTGACCCATACGGATGGCATCAGAGCAGACCTTGATCGTCTACCCGAATTCCTGAAGGGTCTGAACCATAACTCAGATGTTGCCCAACAGATCCGAATGAGAGTCTACTCGCAACAGGAGATCGTCCAGATATCACAAAATTTAAATGTCTCTCTGACATAGCAAGGTCAGCACCGGGGCCAGGACCTTGGTAAAAACTCTGGGAGCCGAGGCGAGAACAAAGGGTAATGCCACAAATTGAAAATGCTCCTCTTCCACCGCAAAGGGAATATGGGAACATACAGGTACGCATCTTTGATATCGATGAAAGCCAGAAAATCCCCCTGATTTAGGGATGCCACCACCGACCAAATGGACTCCATTCAAATCTTCTGCACCCGCACAAATTGGTTCAGAGCCTTGAGATCCAGGATTGGACAAACCTTGCCCTCCTCTCTGGGCACCGTGAACAGATTTGAATAGAAACCTTAAGAGCATTCCTGTGGAGGAACCGGCACAATCACTCCTTGAGCCAAGAGATCCTGCACAGCCTCCTGGAGATCTTTCAAATGCTCCGGGGACAGGTGAAGATTTGACTGAAAGAACCTGTTCCCCGGGCCGGGAGCAAAATTTGATCTTGTACCTGGAACAGATCAGTTTGCGAACCCATTTGTCTTGAATGAAGGAAGTCCAGGATTCCTGAAAGAAGCGCAGACATCCCCCCAGCCCAGAAGTGGATGAGGGCGTCCCTTCATGCTGAAGAGGATTTGTCGGCGGAACCAGGCTGACTGGCCTTGGGCTTGCCCCAGTGCTTCATAGTCCCTCCAGAAGCTCTGAATGGCTTACCTTTTTCTTGCGCCACGGAGGCACGAAAACACCGCCTAAAAGCGGTAAAGGAAGGCCCCCCCACTTAGTACAGGGTGGTTTACCTTTGGAGGATTGAGGAATAAGAGTACTCTTCCCACCAGTCAGACCTTTGATCAACTCATCCAGTGAGTCGCCAAACAAACACTCTCCCAGAAAAAGAAGATCTGCCTGGGCTTTCTTGGAAGCCTGGTCAGCCGACCAGCTCTTCAGCCAAACCATGCCCCATAGGGCAATCCCAACAGCCGAAACTCTGGCCACCAGGGGAGCCGCCTCCAGGGACACATCACACAGGAACACGAGGGCCTGAGCCATCTGGTCCTTAAGTTCCAACAGCTTCGGGGGAACTATGTCAGGGTCCAAGTTCCCTTTCAGAACCTTAATCCATTCCGTAACCGTCTGTGATACTAAAACCGACACAAAAACCGGCTTTAGAATAGACCCCACCAACACGTGAAGATGGCGGGAACGGGATTCCACCCGCCTGTCCCCCAGATCCGTAAAAAAAGGGAAATCTTCCACAGGCACTATAGTAGATTTGTTCAACCTGGAAACAGGGTGGTCCACCTTAGGCTGCACCGTCCAATGGTTGGAGACCGTGACAGCAAAGGGATAATGGCGTTTAAAGTGCTTAGGCACTACCAGCACCTGCTTGATGCAACGCCATTGGTAATTCACAATATCATGAAAAGTCTCGGGACAAGGGAAAACGTTGCCTGATTTTTGGGTCTTACAGGAGCCAAAAGCCACCCGTGTCCCTGCTGGGGTGGGCTCATCTGACAATTTTAAAGTTTCAATCACTGAAACAATAAGGGCTTCCACCAAAGCGTGTTCCCGTGCTGCAGCTGAAGAAGACAGGTCCTTTTCACCCTCTGATTGCAAGGACAGCGACCCCTCAGGTAGGGGGGCATCCCTGGCGACCATATCAGCCTCTGAATCAGTGGACCCCACCAATGATGGAGAAGGCAGCAGCTGTTTTCGGCTAGTAACCTTTTTCATTACAAAATCAACGTTTGATGCCAGGCTTTCCAGAGCTACTGAAATCGCGGTCAGCGACCCGGACTGTCCAGGCATCGCACTGAGCGAGTATGAGGGTGAATTTACAGCTTGGGACTCCATATTCAATGTAACTGAAAAAAGGAGTACTGTCACTTTAAAACGCTGATCGTGTTTCCCACCGCCGATCGCAGCGGCCTGCGGAGTCCCCCTTAAATATACACCAACAGCAGAGTGTGCAGGGATATGCCCACAAAGATCCCAGTATTGTACCACCTCCAGCTGAAACCTCCTGAATCAGCCTGTGCAGCAGGAAGAAGAAATCACAGGATGTGACATCAGCCTGGATGTGAAAGGTCACGCTACCTGTGTAGCTTCAGAGGACTACACAAAAAGGATGCCAATGCAAATCAATAGGAAGCACAGGGAAAATGGCTACCCCTTACAAGTCAATAAGAAAAAATTATACATTGCCCACACTAAAGATGGCGGCGCCCACAGCGTTCCATGCAGTCAGGGAACCCAAAATGAAGGCCTCAAGGATCTACAACCAGACCCAGTAAAAAACAAGGTACGAATGCCACCCCCCACAGGACGCCAGGTGCCCCAACTATATCGCCCCCTGTGGGGGCGGGAGAGGGAGACAGGGCACAGGGCCGGGTACCTGACAGGCCAAGGGATCTTTTAGGAAGCCCAGGTCCTATTATCCTGGACGTAGGTGGAAATCGTACATTTCGTGGTGTGAATCGCTGCAGCTGCACCCCCGCTTGTTTTCTATAGCTAGGGTTTTGGCCTTCTTACAGAAAGGGGTTGAGCACTGGTTGGCTTTGGGCACTATTAAGGGCCAAATGTCGGCCTTGGCTATTTACTTCCAAAGTCTGTTGGCCCCTAATGCCCTGATTTGCACTTTCATTCAGGGGGTGCGTCATCTGGCTCCTCCGAGGAGATTTCCGTTGCCTCCGTGGGATCTCAATCTAGTTTTGTCTGTTCTTCAAAAGCCTCCTTTTGAGAAAATTAGGGAGATTTCTCTGCTTTCTTTGTCACAGAAGGTTGCCTTTATGGTGGCTATTACTTCTGCTCGTAGAGTGTCTGAGTTGGCAGGGCTGTCCTGTCGTTCGCCTTATTTGGTGGTCCACAGAGATAAAGTGGTACTCCAACCTAATTCGTCTTTCCTCCCTAAGGTGGTGTCGGATTTTCATCTTAATGAAGACATCCTAAGCATCCTAAGGAATTTGCCTTGCACTCTTTGGATGTGGTTCGGGCGATAATAGTTTATCTGACGGTAACTAAGTATTTTTGGAAATCGGACTCTCTCTTTGTCCTTACTGACGGACCTCGGAAAGGTTTGGCTGCGTCTGCTGCAACCATATCCAGATGGATCAGGCAGACGGTTGTTTAGGCTTATGAACTCAAGGGTCAGGTTCCGCCTTTCCCTGTGAAGGTGCATTCTACTAAAGTGCTGGGTGCCTCTTGGGCTTTTTGCTATCAGGACTCTGTAGTACAAGTTTGTAAAGCGGTGACTTGGTCGTCTGTGCACACTTTTACAAAATTCTACAAGGTAGATTAGTTGGCATCTTCGGATGCCTCTTTTGGCCACAAGGTTTTGCAGGCTGCTGTTTCATAAGAGAATGTTTGTTTCTCTTAGGCTTCTTTCACACAGTCCGCCTCCGCAGGCGGATCCGTGTTGCTTGCAGAGCGGAGAGGGAGGTGTCTCAGCACCCGCTGCCCTCTATGGGGGATCGGAGGAGAGCGGACCGCTTGTCCGCTCTCATCAGATCCGTTCCGCTCCGATTACTGAACGGATGGAAAAATAGGGTTTCCATCCGTCCAGATTTCAGCACAGGATCGGATGCGGATGGCAGCGGGTGTCAGCGGAGGTGACCTCGTTGACACCCGCTGCCCCATAGAGCTGCATGGAGGATCCGATCAGATCCGCCTAAAAAACTGATAGGCGGATCTGATCGGACCGCCCGTGTGAAAGAGCCCTTAGGGTTTTTTTTCACCTGGGTGAGCTCCTGTTTTGGCTGAGCTTCATGTTCACAGTTGGTTACGTTTAGCCTTTGGAGATTGCGTTACTCTCTGGTTGCATTCTTCCCACCCCCTCATGCCTACACTGCTTTGGGATGTCCCAATGGCTAATGAAGATTGAGGCTGCGTCTGTCAATCGACGATAGAGAAAACTGGATTTACCGTAAAATCGGTTTCTCTGAAGTCCATTGACAGACGCAGCACCCGCCCCTCTGATATGGGGATGGTTTTTGTGTCTCTTTACTGCTTACAACAAAACTGGTTTGTTGGAGCAGAGGGTGTGTGGGTTATGCCTATGGGGACAGCCCCCGTGGGCGTGGAGAATTAATTTTTTCCTGCCTAGAACTATTTCTGCAGGGGGCAGCATAACCCAATGGCTAATGAAGATGGAGGCTGCGTGTCAATGGACTTCAGAGAAAGTAGTTTTACTATAAATAAAAGAAAACAAATATCCATTTTAATTGTATAACTTGTCTATATAACTTTAACGTTTTTAAATTATATTTCTGGTTCTGGTTTCTTTTGTTTTTGCAAGACTGCAAACAAAAAAAAAATGAATGAATGAGAAACAAATAAATGTAAATATTAATGGTAAAAAAAAAATCAGCCATAAAATAGCTAAAATGAGGAAGGAGTTAATTAGAGGATGATCAGCAATTATTATGGGGTTAATTATAATTATTATTCATATAAATAATTATTATTTATTATTAATAATTATTATATGGGGTTATAAAGGAATACAGTTTTATAGTTTTTTTTTTAACCAATGTCATATGCAAATCAAAAAGGTCACACATTTAATGTACATACAGTGGGTACGAAAAATATTCAGACCCCCTTACATTTTTCACTCTTTGTTATATTGCAGCCATTTGCTAAAATCATTTAGGTTCATTCTTCTTCCTCATGAATGTACACATAGCACCCCATACTGACAGAAAAACACAGAACTGTTGACATTGTTGCAGATTTATTAAAAAAGAAAAACTGAAATATCACATGGTCCTAAGTATTCAGACCCTTTGCTCAGTATTTAGTAGAAGCCCCCTTTTGATCTAATACAGCCAGGAGTCTTTTTGGGAAAGATGCAACAAGTCTTTCACACCTGGATTTGGGGATCCTCTGCCATTCCTCCTTGCAGATTCTCTCCAGTTCTGTCAGGTTGGATGGTAAACGTTGGTGGACAGCTATTTTTAGGTCTCTCCAGAGATGCTCAATTGGGTTTAAGTCAGGGCTCTGGCTGGGCCATTCAAGAACAGTCACGGAGTTGTTGTGAAGCCACTCCTTCGTTATTTTAGCTGTGTGCTTAGGGTCATTGTCTTGTTGGAAGGTAAACCTTCGGCCCAGTCTGAGGTCCAGAGCACTCTGGAGAAGGTTTTTGTCCAGGATATCCCTGTACTTGGCCGCATTCATCTTTCCCTCGATTGCAACCAGTCGTCCTGTCCCTGCAGCTGAAAAACACCCCCACAGCATGATGCTGCCACCACCATGCTTCACTGTTGGGACTGTATTTGACAGGGGATGAGCAGTGCCTGTTTTTCTCCACACATACCGCTTAGAATTAAGGCCAAAAAGTTCTATTTTGGTCTCATCAGACCAGAGAATCTTATTTCTCACCATCTTGGAGTCCTTCAGGTGTTTTTTAGCAAACTCCATGCGGGCTTTCATGTGTCTTACACTGAGGAGAGGCTTCTGTCGGGCCACTCTGCCATAAAGCCCCGACTGGTGGAGGGCTGCAGTGATGGTTGACTTTCTACAACTTTCTCCCATCTCCTGACTGCATCTCTGGAGCTCAGCCACAGTGATCTTTGGGTTCTTCTTTACCTCTCTCACCAAGGCTCTTCTCCCCCGATAGCTCAGTTTGGCCGGACAGCCAGCTCTAGGAAGGGTTCTGGTTGTCCCAAACGTCTTCCATTTCAGGATTATGGAGGCCACTGTGCTCTTAGGAACCTTAAGTGCAGCAGAAATCTTTTTGTAACCTTGGCCAGATCTGTGCCTTGCCACAATTCTGTCTCTGAGCTCTTCAGGCAGTTCCTTTGACCTCATGATTCTCATTTGCTCTGACATGCATTGTGATCTGGAAGGTCTTATATAGACAGGTGTGTGGCTTTTCTAATCAAGTCCATTCAGTATAATCAAACACAGCTGGACTCAAGTGAAGGTGTAGAACCATCTCAAGGATGATCAGAAGAAATGGAAAGCACCTGAGTTAAATATATGAGTGTCACAGCAAAGGGTCTGAATACTTAGGACCATGTGATATTTCAGTTTTTCTTTTTTAATAAATCTGCAACAATGTCAACAATTCTGTGTTTTTCTGTCAGTATGGGGTGCTATGTGTACATTCATGAGGAAGAAGAATGAACTTAAATGATTTTAGCAAATGGCTGCAATATAACAAAGAGTGAAAAATTTAAGGGGGTCTGAATACTTTCCGTACCCACTGTATATATATACATACACACAATAATATAACAATAAATGCACATTTTTTTACTTGCAAAAAAATATACATCAAATATTTTTTTTTTTTAAAAGTGAACTTATCCTTAAAGCTGGCCATAGATGGGTAGAATTGTGAATGAAAATTCTTGGGAAAAGAAGGTTCTAAGAAAGTTTATTTGTTTTTTCTGATCATTAGTGGGTCAAATAGACATTCCTTTACAGAGGCGTACCTAGGGTCTCCAGCGCCTTTGGCGAGAAGCTGTATCAGCGCCCCCCCCCACCGAGAGAGGGTTTGACAGAGAGAGACAAGGGGGGGCGTGACAGAGAGAGACGAGTGGGAGGGTGACAGAGAGAGAGGGAAGGGGGTGACAGAGAGGGAGGGAAGGGGGTGACAGAGAGGGAAGGGGGTGACAGAGAGAGAGGGAAAGGGGGTGACAGAGAGAGAGGGAAAGGGGGCTGACACGGAGAGAGGGAAAGTGGGCTGACACGGAGAGAGGGAAAGGGGGTGACAGGAAGACAGAGGGGGCTGACACGGAGAGAGGGAAAGGGGGTGACAGGAAGAGAGAGGGGGCTGACACGGAGAGAGGGAAAGGGGGCTGACACGGAGAGCGGGAAAGGGGGCTGACAGGGAGAAAGAGGGGCTGACACAGAGAGAGGGAAAGGGGGTGACAGGGAGAGAGAGGGGGCTGACACGGAGAGAGGGAAAGGGGGTGACAGGGAGAGAGATAGAGAAGGGTGAAACGGAGAGAGAGAGAAGGAAGGGGTGACACAGACAGAAAGAGAGGGGATGACAGGGAGAGTGAGAGAGGGGGTGACAGGGACAGAGGGGGGTGGGTGACAGGGACAGAGGGGGGGGATGACAGGGACAGAGGGGGGAATGACAGGGACAGAGGGGGGTGGGTGACAGAGGGTGATGGGTGACAGGGACAGAGGGTGATGGGTGACAGGGACAGAGGGGGGTGGGTGACAGGGACAGAGGGGGGTGGGTGACAGGGTGAGAGGGGGGTGACAGGGACAGAGGTGGGGTGACAGGGATGGGGGGGGTGAGAGGGTAGGGAGAAGTAAGTCCGGTCACAGTGCTCATCTTACTCACTAAGGCAGAGGTCATGTTCACCATGTAGTAACTTTCCCGCCCACACATCTCCTTCACAGACAGCACGCACGGGCTGCACTGAGTGTGTGGGCGAGCACAGGGAGAGAGAGAGAGGGGGCGGGAGAAGGCAGAGTAGATGCAGCCTCTCCCATTCCTCGAGGATGGGGAACTGCACTCACTGGGCTACGTGAGACACACAAACACAGCCTTGTGAAGGGGGGAGCCGGCCGCCGGGGGCACAGGCTGAAGGAGCTACACTGCCAATGTCTTTGCGCCCCCCCACTCAGCCTGCGCCCCTGGCGGGCGCTGGTCTGGCCAACCCCTTGGTACGCCCCTGTTCCTTCACGACCGCAGTGATGAGAAAATTTGATGGAACGAATATCTAACATGTGATATGTGATTTTCATTCAGTAAAGTACATTCATTCCCAAATCACATGTTAAAAGCAAACTAAATAATTTGAATCACAAAATGTTCTGAGAGTAGTCTGGGAATTTTTGTACAAATTTTCCTAGGACTTTTCATAAGAATTTTTTTGTTTGAAGTTCAAGAGAGAGGACTTGCTAGATAATTGATGAATCCTGAAAAAGTCAAATTTGCTTGCAAGTTTAAAGGTGCATTGCAAGTGAATAAAATTGTTTATGGTGTATGAAGAAGACACTGCAGCTTTTGTGCTTTTACCTTCAAGCTTAAGGGTCCTTTCACACGGCCGCTCCGTGTGTCCGCAAATCATCCCATCCGTTTGCGGATGATTTGCGGACATAATGTAAGTGAATGGCATTGCGGATGTCAGCGGAATACCATCCGCTGACATCCGATTTTCCTCCTTTCAGTTCTGTTCCGTTTTTTCGAATGGAACAGAACCCTATTTTTTCATCCATGTAAAAAACGGAAAGGAAGGAAAATCGGATGTCAGCGGTATCATCTGCTAACATCCGCAATGCCATATACTTACATTATGTCCGCATATCATCTGCAAACGGATGGGATGATATGCGGGCACACGGAGCGAATGACACAAATGTCATCCGCTCCGTGAAAAAAAAAAAAAAGTCCCGCAGCGGACTTAAGCAGCGGAGCGGCCGTGTGAAAGAACCCTTAGTCTCTTTAAAATGTGACACCTCTTATGAGAAAACAGCATTTTTTTCAGGATGTTAGCACATATTGAAGGTAACCGACTCCTGTCTTTTGATTAAAACACTTTCAGTTGCATTCCATCACAATAAATAGATAGTTACAGGGCAAAAATAAATGTTTTGGTTCTGTGTAAAAAAAAAAAAAAAAAAGAAATAGAATATGTAACAAGGCAAAAGCAAGAAAGCAGTTTGTAAATCATTGTTTTATTAGAAGATTCAATAACCTGAGTGGTACATTTCAGTGACTGACTCAGTCATTTTATTTTCATACAAAACACATACAAGTAAACAAAAGCAGATAAATAAAATGTAGACTGAAAAGACTGATATTTATTACCGCACAAAATATTCAAAACTTTTTCCAATATCATTAGCAGGTTTACCTTATGATTTAGAACTCCTTATGCCCACAGGCACCCTACTATGTAGATCTGTTTTATGTATACTGTGCATTTCAGATTAAAGCAAGGTAAAACCGAGGACCATAGATATCCCAAATAAAGTTTCTGAAACGTACACTTGTGATCACCTGCCCAGGTGACTCCTACATCACTGAGATCCAGCTGTTGCAGGTACATAAATGTGTATTACTGCGCTGATCTCACTTGTGGAACATAATCTAGGCTGATTTTATTGAATGTGATCTCTGCTTTGATATGTCTGCCTGTGTAATCTCTTAACAGTGTAAGTTCCTGTAAAAAAAAAAATATATATATATATACTTATCTTACTACATAAACAATATTACATATATCTTCCTTAGCATGTCTGATTTTTTAAAGGTATGAGTGATTGTCAAATATATATATATGATTACTAGCTCTGCCAAGTTCATGTGCACCTTACTCCATTAGAAAGAAAATGCAAGTATCCCTATTAGCCAGAAGAGTCTCTTCTGTGCCCCTCTGTGGTTTAGTTTCACTTTGTTCTCTGGGTCCAACTTTCTTTGACTTGATGGCTAAACTGAACCAATTGCCATTCTCCTGTCCAATGAGAGTGCCTTTATCGGCGACTAAGGCAATCTCATTGGACATTGGAATGGCACTTGGCAGGCTAAACCATAGAATCAGGCCCAGTAACATGGTGAAACTAAATCAGAAAGGGGCACACAAGAGGCTTACTGGCTAATCTTGTAGTGTCTGTGCTAATTAATTTTACTTAAAAAAGAATTGGGTAAAAATTATGTGAATTGACGAAACAATGAAAAAGAGGTAACCCATCGCATAAACATTTTTGTTCCAACATCTCCAAACTGCTGTCTAAAAAAATCTGACATACCGTTCAGCTTCATTCATTTAGGTGGCATTTTCCTAGTCTTTTATGTGAGGCATTTGTGTACATAGTTGGTATTATTAATACCATTATAAGGCTTCTGCTTATATAGAGCATCAGGATCAGAAGTTTATCCATGATACTGTATAATTTCTAGCTTTAGTAAACCAGTGCACTAGATTGTGTTTGTGAACATAGAACTGATTTATATACACAGATGTTTTCCCCTAATCTGGGCGGTTTCATTAACTGGACAATCTATTCTATGCAAATGATTCAATATATAGTCATTAAAATTGATTCTAATCAAAGGACTGCCAGCCAGAAATACTATTTTATACTGTGCCTAATTGTGTGTATATACTGCCTCCTTATATACAAAAAAAGTTACAATGTCATAATTCAACTCAAGAATTCATCAAAAAGGCTTTAAGTTTTTTAATTATTTATTTTGTGGAAAGTGGAAAGCCACGTTTCTTTTTTTTTTTGGATAGTATATGAAAGAGTTAAACCCGCATCAAGTTTTTATTACTGCTTGTTTCCCTGCTGGAGAGGCTCACCTTCTCTATTTGTTCTGTTGACCATTATCTCCGGTACAAAAAGTTATGGGCAATTCAAAAATGTCAATTGTCACTGAAGCAAGAATAGAGGTACATTTTTTTTTTGAGAGATTTCTTCTCACTTCTTGTTGTGTCGCTGGGTCGGTAAGTAAAATCCCCTCAAGGAGACACAGCAAGAAAAAAAATAAAAATAAACCACGGGTACACAGATATACAAGAAAAAAAAAAGGCAGCCCTGTAAAGGTCATGTATACTTGCTTTTCCAACTACCATTCCCCATTTTGATATGCCACAGCATCACTGCTGCAGGGGTTTTGATCATTCTTTTTACTAAACTTGTCTACCCTCCTGGGTGCAGGCTATCATGTTCTTCCCTGTTCAGTGAAGGAAACCTCACTGCATGACCCTGCCTGGCGCCAAACAGCCTTTTTCCCCAAAAGCGTCCTTGGCGGTTCATCTTAGTGCACATGCAACTGGCATGGACCTTTTCTAGAAAAAAAAAAAAAACGTTGTGCAGCACCAGGCAGAGCTGCACAGAGAAAATTGCTGAGCAGATGGGAATGTAAGTATTGAACACAGAAAGCCACATTTAGGGGGTTGGGGGGACTTATTAACTCCCTAAAGCTGCCTCCTGGCAGCGCCTAAGGTGGGCTTTAATGCCCAGGAGGCAGTGTGGCATCTCTATCATGTGACCAATGTAATTGACTCTCACAGCCCCATGGACACCCAATCAGAAGCCATGACCAAAAGCATAGATGCGTTACATGGTTGGCAAGAGGTTAAAGGACAAAATCCCCTAAGGGCCCATTCACACTACTGTGCTGCGTTTAGGCATGTTAAATACGCTGAAATGCTGCAATGCCATTCATTACATTTCTTTGTGCATTGTTAGAAAAAAAAAAAAGGCTGCAGCTCCAATTTTTGGTTTGTTCTGGCGTGTTAGACAGGCTTTGTATGACGCTTTAAATGCACCACATGTGCTGAAAAACGCCTAATTTATAAACGTTTGAGGTTTTCTTTTTTTCTGCCTCTAAACGCCCCTCGATGTTAGCCTTTGTGTCCATGCACACACAGGCGTTTACAGGAGTTTAGAGACCGAAACAAAAAACTCACCAAAGTCACATTAAGTAGAGGCGCTTTTAAGTATGAAAAATGTGTGTTAATGCTAGACACATTATAAATGAATATTCTGGCCAATGAAATGAATGCCCAAGCTCTTGATGCGCCTTAATACCTTTGCAAAAATGTAGCTTTAGGCACGTTTTTGACATTGATTTTCTCCTGCATTCAGAGGCCAGAGTGCATACAGGTAAACTTGTTTTTTAGCTTTTTCCTACATTACCCAAAACTTAAAAAAGTTATGGCTTTTCATTGCCACTTTAGGTATCTTTCACACTTACGTGGATGTAGCAATATGTATTTATAACTTTTAGTGCATAGTCATTTTCATGTTGATGTGTATTCTTGACACACTTTATAACCGTTTTAAATGTGTTGTTTTCTTGACATGTTATACAAAGAAGAAAGAACACTAATTTTAGAAAATTCATGATTTTTTTCATTGACCTACACTGCATCCGGAAAGTATTCACAGCGCTTCACTTTTTCCACATATTGTTATGTTACAGCCTTATTCCAAAATGGAATACATTATTTTCCTCAAAATTCTAAAAAAAATACCCCATAATGTCAATGTGAAAGAAGTTGGTTTAAAATCTTTGCAAATTTATTAAAAATAAAAAATGAAAAATTCACCTGTACATAAATATTCACAGCCTTTGCCAGGACACTCATAATTGAGCTCAGGTACACCCTGTTTCCACTGATCATCCTTGAAATGTTTCTATAACTTGATTGGATTCCACCTGTGGTAAATTTAGTTGATTGGACATGATTTAGAAAGGCACACACCTGTCTATATATGGGGCCACAGGTAACAGCACATGCCAGAGCTCAAACCAAGCCATGAAGTCCATGAAATTTTCTGTAGACCTCTGAAACAGGATTATATTGAGGCATAGATCTGGGGAAGGGTACAGAAACATTTATGCAGCATTGAATCCAATGAGCACAGTGGCCTCCATTATCCACAAATGGAAGAAGTTTTGAACCACCAGAACTCTTCTTAGAGTGGGCCGCCCGGTCGAACTGAGTGTTCAGGGTAGAAGGGCCTTAGTCAGGGAGGTGAACCCGATAGTCACTCTGACAGAGCTCCAACGTTTCTCTGTGAAGAGAGGAGAACCTTCCAGAAGAGCAACCATCTCTGCAGCACTCCACCAATCACGCCTCAGTAAAAGGCACATGACAGCCCGCCTGGAGTTTGCCAAGGCACCTACAGGACTCTCAGACCATGAGAAACCCAATTCTCTGGTTGGATGAAACAAAGATTTAACTCTTTGGCCTGAATGGCAAGCGCCATGTCTGGAGGAAACCAGGCACCGCTTATCACCTGGCCAATACCATCCCTACAGTGAAACATGGTGGTGGCAGCATCATGCCATGGGGTTTTTTTTTAGGGACAGGAACTGGAAGACTAGTCAGGATTGAGGGAAAGATGAATGAAACAATGTACAGAGACATCCTTGATGAAAACCTGCTCCAGAGCACTCTGGACCTCAGACTGTAGGTTCATTTTCCAACAGGACAACGACCCTAAACACACAGTCAGGATAACAAAGGAGTGGCTATGGGACAACTCTGTGAATGTCCTTGAGTGGCCCAGCCAGAGCCCAGACTTGAACCCAATTGAACATCTCTGGAGAGATCTAAAAATGGCTCCGATGCTCCCCATCCAACCTGATGGAGCTTGAGAGGTCCTGCAAAGAAGAATGGGAAAAACTGCCCAAAAATAGTGTGCCCAGTTTGTAGTATCATACTCAAAAAAACTTGAGGCTGTAATTGGTGCCAAAGGTGCTTCAACACAGTATTGAGCATAGGCCGTGAATACTTATATACATGGGATGTTTTTCGTTTTTTTATTTTTAAAGACTTTAAGAGCGGAAGGATTTGCCCCATTCCTGACCAGGCCCTATTTTGCGATTTGGCACAACGTTACTTTAACGGACAATTGCGCGGTTGTGCGACGCTGTAAAATTGATGTCTTTTTTTCCCCACAAATAAAGCTTTCTTTTGGTGGTATTTGATCACCTGTGCGATTTTATTTTTTGTGCTATAAGCAAAAAAAAGCGACAATTTTGAAAAAAAAAAATATATATATTTTTCACATTCTGCTATATGACTTTCTCAAAAAAAAAAAAGAAGTAAAAATCAAATTTTTTTAACATTTTAGGCCAATTTGTTTTCTGTTACATATTTTTGTTTAAAAAAATCGCAATAAGCGTATTTTGATTGGTTTGCGCAAAAGTTATTGCGTCTATTAACTACGGGAAAGATTTATGTCATTTTTATTGTTTTTTTTTTTTTTTACTAGTAATGGTGGCGATCTGCGATTTTTTGCGGGACTGCAACATTGCGGTGGACAGATCGGACCCCTAACTGACATTTTTGGGGGTACCAGTGACATTACTACAGTAATCAGTGCTAAAAAATATGCACTGTTACTGTAATATTGCGATTGGCAGGGAAGGGGTTAACCCTGTGGGTGATCAAGGGGTTAAGTGTGAGCCTAGGGGAGTGATTCTAACTGTGGGGGGGGGGGCATGGCTTGTGAAATAATCATACAGACATGTGATCCTATATAGAAAGATCACATGGGCTCTATGATCATTTCAGGGAGAAGGACGGTCAGCTGTGTTTACAACAGCTGCCCGTCCTTCTCTCTCAGCGGGGAACAATCGTGGGTGTCAGGCGGCAATTGGAGCCGTCTGACACCCGCATAGGCTTCCCCGCTGACGATCGGGGGCGGAAGCTTGCCCCCTAGCCGCCTCCAGGTGAGCGACGTAGACCTACGTCGTTTTGCCTGTAGGAGCCAACCTGCCGCAGTAAATATGGCATAAGCGGTCGGCAAGTGGTTAAGGGTGAATTCATACACAATACAGAGATCCCAGAGAGGTAACAGCAGCAGTTTCCTCTCCGGCAGCAGCGGAACAGTTCTGTACAGTGCACTGCGAAAAAATGCAGCATGATAGCATTTTATTGCAGCAGGCTGAATTGCAGTGTAAATGGGACATACAGAAAACAATTGTTTTCTGTGTGTCCTTGTGGTGACACCTGCCACCTCACTATGGGGCTGATTTACTAAAACTAGAGAGTGCAAAATCTGGTGCAGCTGTGCATGGTAGCCAATCAGCTTCTACCTTCAACTTGTTCAATTAAGCTTTGACAAAAAAAACTGGAAGCTGATTGGTTTCTATGCAGAGCTGCACCTGATTTTGCACTCTCCAATTTTAGTAAATCAACCCTAATGTGTGAATTCACCCTAACTGTAAATGGTTTTATGCACCTAGCTGTGGAAAGGGGAGGAGTGGGTACCTGATTTTAACAGGTATACTCTCCCACTTCTGCGCCGATCACCTAGGCCATCAGAGCGGAAGCCCCCCCCCCCTCTCTCCCTGCAGTCTTCTGGGAGACATCACAAAAGACTGCAGAACCATGTACAATGCGCAGCACAGCTCACGCATGCAGATTGGGCAACCGGCTGTGAAGCCGCAAGCTGTCACAGCTGAGTGCCCAAGATGCCGGCACCAGGGACAGAAGACGGGACATAAAAACAGCTGAGGTGAGCACAGCACTGGATCGTTGGACAGGTGAGGGGCTGTTTACTAAAGTTAGCAGCTACACTTTTCGACTGGAGCTACTCTTTCAGTGATTTGGTAACTGGTCGTGGGCCACACAGAACTATGGGGTTTTATCACCCCCCCAAATCACAAATTAAGTGAGCCCTTGCTGTCTTGAGGCTGCTTTCACACTGATGCGCTGCGATTTACTCACACCTTGGGTGCAGCGCAGTGCACCTGCGGCTTTCTATGCGCTTTGCCATAGACTTCTATTATATCTTGCAGGTTTGGTGCACTTTCAGAAAGCACACCAAACCCGCAGGATATAATAGAAGTCTATGGCTCAGTGCAGATAACTCGCAGGTACAATGAGGCTATATGTACAATGGGGCTGTCTGAAGACAGCTATGGGAGTCAAAAAGATGGCTATGCCGGGAGCTCATCAACCAAAAATATCAAAACTAAAAAAAGACAGGCTGAAAGTGCATGACCTGTGAAAGTAGGACATATGTGGCTGCTTAAGCCCTCTTTGGATACGATATGAGAGGGGGAACGGTGTGGTTGCTTTCCCAGACCCTACTACTAGGTGTAGGCCCTTGTGCTGGACATTACTGATTTAGCCCTTAGAGACACGGTGTTGAAATTTGGTATGAAGAACCTCCACTTTGTTGGGGGTTTTCAAATTGTGAGGACTGGTCCACCTCTTTCTTCCCTGCTCATTGGCTTTTTGTTTTTCCTCCACGCAGCCTGAGACAATCTCATTTGTCCTCTTGAAGTAATTAATTTGTTTTTAGCTAAGAGATCTTTTTCTGGATAAATGTCATAAGTGAATATGATAATCTGAAGAAGAGGGGTGTAACCGCAAAACACGTAATTGTATCAACAGGCTTGACAGTAGTTTCTTAGTTTCTTACATGATAGAAGTCTATTGATCTACCAAGAATTGCACGTTTTTTAATGTCACTTCAGCTCTGTTTAAAAAAGTTTCTATGTTTCATTTGAATATTTTCTGTATATATTTGATAATATGAAAATACAGGCAGACCACCCTTTAACACCCTAGCACTCCTTTTCTGCACCTGCGTACCAGTTTAAAAGCAGGCTAATAACCATTGCAGGACTGATGACATTGACATGATATTATGCCCAATGCTAAACTGTGATTTACATATACACTGACCTTTAATCTTCCACTTTCTGATCTGCAGGCATCATCAGTATGGTTTTCTTGCTGTCTCAGGCAGAGTGCTTTTGGTATTACTCCATCTCCTAGGACAGGAGCTGGCGCTTTAGAGGCAGCATCAGCTTTTGCAGCTCTACTCCGTCCGAAGTGGCTTGCTTCCTCTACCGCCAGCTCCATCCACAACACTGATGCTCTGGGATGGCGGGTCAGCAACCTACGATCTGGCCTTCCTGACCCACCTTCTAGAGCAGGAGGTCGCAGGCCACTGGTCGGGCAACAAGACGCTAAACTGACAGAGAGGCACAGTCACTCCAGCTATTAGGATGTCAGGGTCAGTTGCTAACTTCCAAATTGTAAGCTCTACAAGAGGATGGAAACAAACTAATTCATAAACATAAGCCTCATCATTGCAGTCTGTACACGGATCATCATTTATACTAGAGTACTTATTTAAATTCCATGCCTACCAAATCCTGTAGTTCTGCTGAACACCAACCTTTCACAGGAACTCTATTCTGTTTTTTTGTGGTTTGAGAATCAGGACTTACCCTGCAATGTCAATTTGGGGAACAGTTGGCTCTGTACAGCCCTCTTACACATTAATGTATAGTACGAAGCGAAGGGTACCATTCTACGGGTAAATAACAGATGTTACGCAAAAGAAAGTCAGTCAAATAACTGAGCCCTTTGGCAAACAGCTGTGTATTTTGCACAATGATTCGGCTACATGATACTTATACTTCTGCAAGGATTTATATAAGTAGTGCTTACAGACACACAGTATACATTAACATGTAACCCACAGAAGAAAGAAGTAAGGAAGAACAATAGCAGAGTGCATTAGGTAAATCATCCAAGAGATGGTCAAGACTGCTTCTCTTCTGGCACCTTAACGTCCAAATTAGGAGAGCTGGAGGATTGTCAACAGGTTGCTTATATAAAGAAGAGGCTACAGAAAAAAAAGAAAAAAGAGGAATATTCAAGCAGTGGGATTATGGTTCTAACATAGGGCCATATATCCCCAGCTGCTTACTTATCCTGATTCCAGAGCCATGGCCTGCTCCGGAGTTGGTCCCCATTCTGAATAAGACTGTAACTTAGTATCTCCGATTAAAGTCAGTGGGTACCCAGTACACATGCATGACCAACTGGAAACACTGTAGGAGGCTGCAGCTCTGGAACAAAGGTAAGTAAACATCTGCAGGGGGGAGGGGTTTAGTGTAGTTTAGCTTAAGGGTGCTGGATTTAGCACAACTGCACATTTAAGGAAAAAAGATTCAGCAAACCATCACAAATTCGAAATATTGAAATGTTTGAGGCAACTTTCACCATTAATATACTGAAAAAACCTTTTGCTGGCCATAGTTGTAATACTGTAATGTTTTCTAATATGCTACTATGAGGAAGCCCCATTTTTTGCTTGATTTAAAGGAAACCTGTATGCATGATTACATACATAGACTGCCGACTGAAAATGTTACTTGCCTGGTTGCCATCAAAGTCAATCCACATAAATCTCACAGTATGTTTCCTTTACCATGCTCAGGAAGCCCCCAAATCAGAACTTTTATTGTCCTTTGAAAGACTATACTTGTAAAGGTTAAGGCATCTAAAGTAAAACTCCTTTTCACCAGATACCAGTGCTAGGCTGCTTGAAGCCCAAGTCAGGGGTGTGCACTGTGCAGGAAGAGATGAAATTGCTGCTAGTGAACTGAATAAGCATTGTTTATCTAGGAAAGGAATTGTCTGTGGATACACACCTGGCTTATATGATTTAATATATTATACACAGTACTGTACAAAGTTTTAGGCTGGTGTGAAGAAATGCTGTAAAGTAAGAATGTTTTCAAAAATATATATTTTATTTTTTATTTTGATCAGTTTGCTAACTGCAAAGTGAGTGAACAGAAAAAGAATTTACAAAGTAGATCAAATCAATATTTGGCGGGGGCGGGGGCGTGGTCTGGCTATGGAGGAGTGAAAACGTGCCTCTCTGCAGCTCCGTCCATACTGCTGCTAAAACTTCAGCTAAAGGAGTGATTTCTGCACACCGCAGCTACTGGTTATGTCCCAGCGCCGACGGGCATTCTCGCAGCCACAAAGATTTGGCCACACCCGACGGGTATCATTGGAATCCTTCTTCCCTGAGAGCCGGAGGACTCGGACCGGGAAATTCAAGATGGTGCCGGAGCGAGTTGCCTCACAGCACCATGAGGCTCCTCCATCCCAGCCTGCAGTGTCTCCCATTCCATCTCCTCGTTGGGTGACTCTGCTCCCCCAGCCTCCCCCTGCTCCATCGCTTCCCAGGACCAGGGTTCTGATCTTACTGAACTTTCTAAGGATAGAGACATTAGGCAACATCTTTGGTCTCTCTCCACTGAAAAGGATTTGGAGTGCTTCACTAGCAGAGTGGAGTGGGCTTTCAAACAGGACATTGAGCAGACATTTTAAATGCATACTACTCAACTGGGGAACAGACTTGAGCAGAAATTTGACGTAACTCTGCCTGCTATCTCCATGTTGAAGGACCAGTGTTCTGCACAAAACCAGAGAATTGAGGCCCTCCTATGTCAGCTAGATGACTTTAAGAATCGCAGCAGGTGGGCAAATATTCACATTGGCAGCTTACCAGAAGCCACAGCTCCTAAATAAATGATCCTCACTCTGCGTATTAATTACTGCGTATTGTTTACTGTGAAATCCTGAAACTCCCTTCCCCTACTCCTTTTGAAATTGACAGAGCTCATAGAGCGCTCTGGTCCCCATCAGAGAACCTCAGAGACGTCATCTGCAAACTTCACAAATACACAAAGACCGCATCATGCAAAAAATGTGTAAACGGCCATTCTTTGACTTTTATGGGGCCCATCTGTTCTTTTACCAAGATCTCTTCAAGTGCACCCTTTTGCAGCGCAGGGCCCTTCATCCCCTGCTGCCTCCTCACCTATAGATTGGGCTTTCTGTTCAGCCTATAGGTCAACAAGGATGGCCAGCTGCAAACCAAAGATAACCTCCCACGCTTGCAAGCCCTAGAGCTGGAGCCTGTTGCTTTCTCGGACTGATGTTGCTCCCAGGAGGTCCCTGTTCCACCGCTGCCACAGCCAAAGCTTCCTGCGAAAGGAAAGGGCTGATCCCATGGCCAAAACGATTGTCATCTGGCTCTTCCCCTTGATAGTCTGAAATTGGGTACACATAGCGGTCCCCCCCCCCCCCCCCCATTGTTAGCTGCAGAGACTTTTGCTCTTTCTACCACGAGGACTTCTCTTCATACCCATTAATTGATTTGGATGCTGCCTGACCAAAGCTGATGGGCTGTGTTGGGATAGTTGGTTGAACCTTCAACCCTGTTAATGGTCTATTCTCTCCCAGGTTCCCCCTACAGAATGGCACGAGACAGGGGTGTCCCCTTTTGCCCCAAATATTGCTCTGGTCCTTGTGGCAATTCTCCAGATTATTCGGGCAAATCAGGATAATGGTGGGGACTTCGGAACAAGCTATCAGCTTACGCTGTTGATGTCCTATTTCACCTTACGGACCCCCTTGTCTTGTTGCACAACATGATGCAGGAACTCCAGTTTTTTTGTAGGACACATTACAGTGTTGGTATACTCTAGATAAACGTCCTCCTGTTTATGTGATACGTTACCATTTATTTTCTGTTTACACTTCCTGGGCACTTTACTTAACCTGGGGGTCTGTAGTTTTGGTATCCTATATTTTTATGCTGTGGACATGTCGCTCGTTGGACGATGGTCCATCTGCTTGTGTGGACTTTCTTTCAGCAGATGGGAATTTCCCACTTTCCATGGGGGGCACCTGTGCGTGCCTTCTCCCGAGCCGTCCAGTCTGCATCTACTGACACAGACTGGGCAACTCTGCCCCACTCTCTTGTCACGGCATTTGATTGACAGCAGTGGGAGCCAATAGCTGGGGGGGGGGGGGGGATGTGTGCTATGGGGCTCCTGCATTATAGAAGGTTTTTTTTACCTTAATGTAATGTAAGGTAAAAAAAAAAAACCTTGAGGAGATTTGTTTTGAATAATGCTACAAACCGCAGTGGATAAGATCACATTGTAAAATGACATGAACCTTGCACAATAGTAAAACACTTAATAATAAAACTAATAATAAAAAAATAATAGTTTACAAGCTAAACACCCATAAGCTGCTATTAAGGCCCATTCACTATTTGGGTAAGACACACATTCCTGCTTCTAAAACTCCACCCACATCTCATGTCAAAACATTTATTTCACAAAATGCAGTGATGACAGATGTAACATTAAATGATCTTAACTGTATCTTTGTTCAAAGATTCAATAATTACTACCCTTCCTCCCCAGAATTAATAGATTTAATGATGAAACATACCTTGGATTACCTTATAGTATAGCCTCCCTAAAAGGCCTGACCCTTTGACAAACCCATCTTCTGTAAACTATGTGTGGGGTTGATGCCCTGGAAATTTATTAAAATGTACAACACTAAAATAAGTAGGGGTGTGCAGGTGCAAGTCATGTTAGAGCTCTGTCTAAAGTATAGGGTACTAATATATTTGGATACTTTTCGAAACTGCATCTTCCATAGACATGAATAGTACTGTATGGTAAAGTCAATGCTTTTTTAAAAAAAAATAACAAACATGTTATACTTACCTGTGTAATGTTATTGCACAAAGTGGCCCTGATCCATCTCTTCTGGGGTCCCCCCACTGGTGCTCTGGGTTCCTCCTCATCTTGGTTCACCCCCAAGTTAGACTGTGCTCATCTATTGACATACAAACACAGCTCAGGCCCCACTCCCTTCTCACTGAATTTGTTTCACTTCTTTCTGAGGAAGACTTCCCTGATGGCAAATGTATGCTACTACCGTGGCATTGTCTGACTGAATCCTGGTCAGATAACTTCAATCGAGGGGGTCCAGCATTGAAGAAATAGATATCTCAGAGTTCCAGAATGTTGATAGGAAAGCATGCTTTTTTTCCAGCCATGTCCCCTACATTTCAAGGTGTCTAGGACCAGTCTTAAAGCGGAGTTACGGGCACAGAAGTCATTTTTCAATAAACATACCCCCAGGACAGTCAGGGCTAGCACATTCCAAAATGGCTAGCCTCTGATCTGTCCCGGTTCGCACTTACCTTTTAGAAGAATGACTTACTTATAAAATTTCTTCCACAGCGTTTCCATCTCTCTTGTGGGCAGCTGAAGCTGGCGCATTCCTCTTCTGTGTCTTCTTCCGCGTCTTCTTGTCCCAGAATGCGCCTGCACGGGCCCCTCTCGTCACTTCCGGTGTGGCGCCGCATTCCTCCACAGCTTCTGGGCATGCCCAGAAGCTGTTTAGCAGGGGAATGCGGCGTCGCCCGGAAGTGACGAGTGGGGCCGGTGCCGTCGCATTGATTCCTGGGAGCGATGACGTTCAGCTCCCAGGAATCATCGCGAGACAGGAAGTGACGGGTGAGCCGCGGCGCTGAGGGAGGAAGTACTCTGAGGTGAGTATTTACGATCTTCAATTACAAGGTGAGTAAACAAAAAAAAAAACCTAACTATCCAATTCCTTTTCAGGTGATGTCTAACTAGCAGAGGGGCACAAAAAAAAAATATCGATTTTGTGCCCGGAACTCCGCTTTAAGACTGACATCTTTACAGAGGAAGGACCTTCCCCAACTCCAGGGATGTACTAGTGAACCACAGGGCCAGAGACAACATAGTCCTAGGTGTCAGGTGTATGGGTAGGTCCAGTGGCTGAACCCTCTTTTCCCACACAGCCAGAATGTTGAGTGATAGGTCTGACTTCTGAAGGTTCAGAATGCAACCAAACCTTCATAGATAGTCTGACTGACATTGTCTGTGCTGTTTTCTTAGTAAGAGGTTATCCAGATTTCCCATGATGGGAAGGCCCTGAGGGCCATCTTCCTACCAGCTGAAGCTCAACAGAAAATGGTTGTTCCAACAGGAAAATAACCCAAAGTCCTGACCTCAACCCGATTGAGATGCTGTGGCATGACCTCAAGAAAGCGATTCACAACAGACATCCCAAGAATATTGCTGAACTGAAACAGTTCTGTAAAGAGGAATGGTCAAGAATTACTCCTGACCGTTGTGCACGTCTGATCTGCAACTACAGGAAACGTTTGGTTGAAGTTATTGCTGCCTGAGGAAGTTCAACCAGTTATTAAATCCAAGGGTTCACATACTTTTTCCACCTGCACTGTGAATGTCTACATGGTGTGTTCAATAAAAACATGGCAACATTTCATTCTTTGTGTGTTATTAGTTTAAGCAGACTATGATTGTCTATTGTTGTGACTTAAGATGATCAGATCACATTTTATGACCAATTTGTGCAGAAATTCATATAATTCCAAAGGGTTCACATACTTTTCTTGCATCTGTAAATATATATATATATATATATATATATATATGTATATATAGGGTTCCGTGGGGTTCAATATTGAGCTGGCCCACCCTTTGCCACTATAACAGTTCAACACTTCTGGGAAGGCTGTCCAAAAGGTTTGGGAGTGTGGCTATCAGTGGTGGCTGGTGCGTTTGGCCCCCTAATCTGCATGCCAGACGCATGGAGTTCAATGGGGTTTTTTTTTTTAATCACCTGATTAGAGCCAGAGGCTCTAATAGGCTTCAGAAAAGGGTGGACCCGGGGCGCAGAGCAGTGCGCCCCGAGCCCACCCATTGTGTGACAATAGCGAATGAAAATTTGCTATTGTCTCACGGATCTTCCTCCTGGCCAATCAGGAAGTGGGTCCGAGACCCGCTTCCTGATTGGCCAAAAGGCAAAAACCATGCCATTGGCCGAGGAGGAGGCGGGAGGACTCGAGGAGACGCCCCCGCTGCAGGTAAGTGCACTGGTCTGTCTGCATTGAAGGGGGCATGGCACGCTGTGGTCAGTCTAATTTAAAGGGGCACGCTGGTCAGTCTGCATTGAAGGGGGCACGGCACCCTGGTCTGTCTGCATTGAAGGGGGCACGGCACGCTGGTCAGTCTGCATGGAAGGGGGCACGGCACGCTGGTCAGTCTGCATGGAAGGGGGCAAGGCACGCTGGTCTGTCTGCATGGAAGGGGGCATGGCACGCTGGTCTGTCTGCATTAAAGGGGGCACGGCACGCTGGTCTGTCTGCATTGAAGGGGGCACGGCACGCTGGTCTGTCTGCATTGAAGGGGGCACGGCACGCTGGTCACTCTGCATTGAATTGGGGCACGCTGTTCTGTCTGCATTGAATGGGGCACGCTGGTCTCTCTGCATTGAAAGGGGGCACGCTGGTCTGTCTGCATTGAAAGGGGGCGCGCTTGTCTGTCTGCATTGAAAGGGGGCACGCTGGTCTGTCTGCATTGAAAGAAGGCACGCTGGTCTGTCTGCATTAAAGGGGGCAAGGTATGCTGGTCTGTCTGCATTGAATGGGGGCACGCTGGTCTGTCTGCATTGAAAGGGGGCACGCTGGTCTGTCTGCATTGAAAGGGGGCACGCTGGTCAGTCTGCATTTAAAGGGGGCACGCTGGTCTGTCTGCATTGAAAGGGGGCACGCTGGTCTGTCTGCATTGAAAGGGGGCACGCTGGTCTGTCTGCATTGAAGGGGGCACGGCATGCTGGTCTGTCTGCATTGAAAGGGGGCACGCTGGTCTGTCTGCATTGAAAGGGGGCACGCTGGTCTGTCTGCATTGAAAGGGGGCACGCTGGTCTGTCTGCATTGAAAGGGGGCACGCTGGTCTGTCTCCATTGAAAGGGGGCACGCTGGTCTGTCTGCATTGAAAGGGGGCACGCTGGTCTGTCTGCATTGGAAGGGGGCACACTGGTCTGTCTGCATTGGAAGGGGGCACACTGGTCTGTCTGCATTGAAAGGGGGCACGCTGGTCTGTCTGCATTGAAAGGGGCCATGCTGGTCTGTCTGCATTGAAAGGGGGCACGCTGGTCACTCTGCATTGAAAGGGGGCACGCTGGTCTGTCTGCATTGAAAGGGGGCACGCTGGTCTGTCTGCATTGAAAGGGGGCACGCTGGTCTGTCTGCATTGAAAGGGGAAACGCTGGTCTGTCTGCATTGAACGGGGGCACGCTGGTCACTCTGCATTGAAAGGGGCACGGCACGCTGGTCACTCTGCATTGAAAAGGGGCACAGCACGCTGGTCACTCTGCACTGAAAGGGGCACGGCACGCTGGTCACTCTGCATTGAAAGGGGCACGACACGCTGGTCACTCTGCATTGAAAGGGGGCACGATGGTCACTCTGCATTTAAGGGGGCACACTATACCTAAATTACTGAAGGCCCCCTTCACACTTTTGTGACCTCGCAAGTCACGCAATTTTTTTACAGTGTTTTTTGCCGCAAAGCAATGCCTATGACATTTTTCTGTTTGCGCCCCCCCCCCCCCCCACAAAAAATTTTGAGCATCAGCCACCACTGGTGGCTATGGGAATATTTGACCATTCTTCCAGAAGCGCATGTGTGAGATCAGGCACTGATGTCGACGAGAAGGCCTGGCTCACAGTCCTGCTCGAATTCACCCCAAAGGTGTTCCATTGGGTTGGTTGCATTAGAAAAAACAGAAAAGTGCCTCTAAATGCAGTATTTGATGGGACATTTATTAGGCAGAAACGACACTGGAACACTTACACGATGGGCATGATAATACAGCTTGTCTGTAAAATTAAGTTCCCGATGGAATGGATAAGCGGCACATCTGTCCAGGTATGCTGGAACCACAGTATGACAAGAGGAGAATCAAGGTAACTCTGTCTTTCCGGATAAGGGTGGTGGAGGGCAGTGTGGAACGCAGCACCCTGGATGTCGTGTGACGTCACCAGGAAGCAGGGCACACAACGCATTTCAAAGCATGCGCACTCCTTTCTCTAACACTTGAGTTTTTAGACTTTTTATTTTTTGTCAATTTGTTTCTATTGCCTTTTAAAAAGGGCAAAAAACTCACCACACAGGCGGAACATACAAAAAAAAAAAAAACTCGCCACGCAGGGCGGAATATGCAAAAAAAAACAAAAACATCAAAAGCAACCCCCCACCCCAACTCCCATTTCCTCCCCAACCAGGCTCACCACCTCACAAGCTACTTTACCATCCCAGGATATAAGTCCCCCCTTAGGAGACGTGAATAATCAATGCTATAATACATACAATAAAACACATACATATGCAGCCTCTGGGATGATAATGTAATTGAGCACATAGTCAGGCGCCTTCTACATCATCTTCAATCCAATTCTCACCCAAGTATCCATTATTCAGACTACCTTATGCGACAGAGGCAGGACTTTCCAGCCAGATCTTCTACATCTTTTTAAACTTCTTTGGGCAGCCTCTGCTCAAATATGTGGCTTTATAGAACGGAGTTCTATAAAGCTTCTATAAAGGCTTCCATAAAGCCAACACTCCGCCGAGGTCCCCGGGTAAATTTGAGAGAGTGTTGCAGGAGTATAGTATATACTATGCAAGAATTTAAATTGAATTAACCAATCCCCTGCAGATACTAAATGTGCAAAGGGGAAACTCCATACATCATCCCAATCTTCTTCTCCCAAGTCCGAAACCATCCAGTTTGACATTCTCCATGGTGGAGGGCTTAATTTTCACCCTGGTGGTGCCGAACTGGGAGATGTATGTGTGTCTCAATTGAAGGTAACGGAGGAGATACAGGTTGGGCAAGCAAAATCTTTTTTTCAGATCGGCAAATTTAGATAATTTGCCACCCCTGGTGATATCCCCCAAGGTCTTAACCTCTTTGGATTCCTATATAACAGGATCAGGTATGGAGAGAAAATGAGGAAAACGGGGATTCAACCACAGCGGCGAGGCCGGCGATAAGGAACAAGACGCAGGCGCCAACAGTTCCTGAGCATTATCCAAGGCCTTAATAGTAGCTTGCATTGTCCCAGTTAAGGGAAATTTTCCCCAGGACCACGATACACCAGCAGACAAAAGGCTCTCATATGAACCCTGCCTCCAACACTGGCGGAATACCCATCATCTCCAAGGAGCCACCTACGTGCAAAAACTCCCTGGCCAGCCAGAAAATATTTGTACAAATCCGGCAATGCCAGACCCCCTTGTCCCCAGGGCTCCTGAAGAGACCTATCCTTGGAGGTGAGTTTTTTCCCATATGAACGAACCAATTAAGTCATGCATCTGACAGAAAAAGGAACGCGGGACCCATATAGGAGAATTGCGGTGAAAATATAGAAAAACCGGGAGGATCTTTATTTTAGGAGGTTTGTTCGTCCCAAAACCGACAAAAGGAGATTCTTCCATACCTCCGCCCTTTTATGGAGGTCCAGCAGAGGTAGTACATTCAGATTAAGGTAATCTGCCACCTTTGCAGAAATGCGGACCCCTAAATATGTGAAGCTAGTAACCCCATGCAATGGTAATGCTGCATCGGCCGCTGCCCTAGTGCCCGGGTCAAGCGGAAGAATGCTCGATTTGTCCCAAAATATCAAAAACTGCTCGCAGAGATGGACCCAGATCCTGTAAAATCAATAACATGTCCTCCGCATACAACATCAGGCATTCTCTGATAGAGCCAACATAGAATGCACCTACCTCGCCACAGCCAATGGTTCGATCATCAAAGAAAACAGGAAGGGCGTCAATGGGCATCCCTGCCTGGTCCCCCTGCCAATCTTAAAGAAAGGCGATATTGAGGACCCTATTTTTACAGCCATCCGGGGCTCATTATGCAATAAAGATACCCACTTACAGTAACTCAGGCCAAATTCCATACGCTTCAACACTGCATTCATATACCCCCAATCCACAGAATCTAAGGCCTTAAGTATGTCCAGCGACAACACTGCCCTAGTCCACAACGTGCTATGTGAAATTTGCAGGTGAGTAAAAAAGATGACGGAGATTAGGGTCAGTGTAACAGTTTGGGGATGGTCCCTTCCTGTTCCAAAATGACTGCACACCAGTGCACAAACAAGGTCTATAAAGACATGGATGAGCGAGTTTGGGGTGGAGGAACTTGACTGGCCTGCAGTCCTGACCTCAACCCGATTGAACACCTTTGGTAAGAATTAGAGCACAGTCTCCGAGCCATGCCTTTTCATATAACATCAGTGCCTGACCTTACAAATGCGCTTCTAGAAAAATGGTCAAATATTCCCATAGACACACTCCTACACCTTGTGGACAGCCTTCTCAGAAGAGTTGAAGCTGTTATAGCTGCAAAGGGTGGGCCAACTCAAGATTTAACCCTACGGACTAAGACTGGGATGCCATTAAAGTTCATGTACGTGTAAAGGCAGATGTCCCAATACATTTAACAATATAGTGTATGTGTATATTTGTTGTTTGTATCCAAAGTAAAACACTGATCTTTTCATCTAAACTGGCCATTTAACATAACCCTAATATAGGGAAAATTACAAAAACTCTTTCATGAAAAAAACTCTCATTTTACAATATCACTGCAAAATACATGAAATACCATTGTATCTTAGCTCTTTTGTGCCATAATTTCCAAGAGGTGTGAACCAGGTAATAGGAAGAATTTAGATACCATGATCCAGTGCCATGTTCCTGTCCTGGCCACAGGAAACAGTGACATCGCTATAGCTTTTTTCAAACTGTCTGCTCCCTGAAAACTTGCACCAGAATAGTTTTTGAGGATACAATGTACTGGATTTGTGTATTAACTTCTATCTCAAGAATAGGTAAATAGACAAGTGTTAGTGGGTTTTATTTAATGACTCGTTTTAAACAATATCCCGTTTTATAAATTGAACTGGAGTTCTAATTTGCTAGAATACACTTATCTATGTATAAATAAAAGTAGAGCTTGGGATGCTCTCTATATTGTAAGTCAGTGTAGGCTAGAGAGAAGCCGACTGTTTTTTTTTTTTTTCTATTTTTGGGAAGGCAGTTGCACACACAGAAATATTTGATTAATTATTCTAAAACAGCAAAAACATTTATATACATACAAGCATATGTTTGACACACAAAGTACAATGTACAGTGCATTAAAAGATGTTAAAACAAAGTACTTTAAAGATTTTCTCAAGTAAACATTGAACAGAGCTGCAATTAGCATCATCTGCTGAATGTGAAAAGGCAGAAGTACCCATTGGTAACCCTTACAATTTGCTTTATACAGTTGTCTCTTAAAAATGTATTACCAATGTTTTAGACTGAACGAATGAATTTAAATGAAAAAAGGACACACACATGAAATTGGGGTAAAAGTATATTTTTTTGTTGTTGAGTGCTGGCAACAAAACATGTCCTCTGTCTAGCATACAAAATTGTATTCAAAATAACTTGTATAGTTTTATATTTCAAAGACAAAATGTTTAAAAATTCAAACACATAACAAGTGCCTACTATATGCATCAATTTCAATAATACTGCATTAACACTGGATGCAAGGTAAAAAAAGGGATAAAACAAGACAAGATATCGGTTTTATATCTTTAACAACACTGGTATTCAAATTTCTAAAGCTACAAATTAAGGCAAATGGTATATATTTATATATATAAAAAAATTAAAGTATAACATTACATTATTCCTAATGCTGTTCACAGCTTTATGTTCAAAGAGAAAAAAAGATCATATTAAAAAGTGACAGTAAGTGTTATGCTGCATCCACAAGCTTTCTGGATGGCATACACCTTGTTTATCCAAATGCACTGCAAATGAACAGGACATGATGGACTTGATAGAGCTGGACAATGAGGAAAATGTGACAACCCATGAATTAATGGAAGAAGCAATGAGAAGCAAAGCAATAGAAAGCAGAGCTGAGGGGTACAGGCAAGACAAGACTACAATAAGGAAAGAATGTTTGTACTGACCCTACACTCATATGTAGAGCTAAAGGATGTCAAAAAGCAGGTTGTGTAAAATATAGCTCAGTGTAAAATATACTATGTGGGACTAATCTATACACAAAGGCAGGCCAGCTATGTCACAGAAGTTATTACAGAATATTCCCAGAATATATTTCTTTAGAATTTCACAGAGCCTCCCCATGAAAAGTGTTGATGCTTGTTGCAAATTCATGCACTTGTTTTCAACAGGTACAGGAATTTGGGGCAAGCATCTAAATTTGTCCTGCTGAGGCACACTGTGGTCAAAGTATCCAAATAGACACTCCTATCTTCAGTGCAGCTGAGATCTCTCCTTGCTGCTACAGCTGTTATGCAGACAGCGCAGCAGTTTGAGGGGTTCCCATCAGGTCTGCTCCCCTTGTGATTGACAGTAGGCAATGGGCAGATTTCATAGCCCAGAGACAGTCTGCTATTGGCTATGGAATCCACCCACTGCCTGCTGTCAATCACAAGGTGAAAGCAGACCTGATGAGAAACTAGTCCTTCATCTTTCCCATCAGACTCTGCCCACAGTCAGCAATACTGGTTGCTAGAAGCTTAACAGCTGTGAAGCCAACAGTGTCCTTGACAACCAGTGATAACTGTGTGGGGGAAAGGATAGCCGCAGCCCTGATACACAGGGCACAGGCATGTTGCCGGTCTCTGGACGCCAACTTAGAGCTGAACTTAAATGCCCAAACCCCCCCCCCCCTCCTTCCCCTGAAGCCTTCTGGGACACATCACAGGTCACAGAAGGCTACTGGACCATTCACAAAGCGCAGCCCGGCTTGCGCATGTGCAATGGAAAACTGGTTGTTAAGCCGCAAGGCTTCACTGCCATCTTCCATAGTTACATAGTTAGTGAGGTTGAAAAAAGACATCAGTCCATCCAGTTCAACCCATGATGTGTGTGTGTTTGCTTTTAACCATACATTGTATACCCCTTAGTTAAGATGCTGGTGCCTGGAGCCGATTGAAGAATTGGCTCGGGTGGGGGCAGTGCTGGCTTCCTGGACAGGTAAGTATCCTCAAATGAAAAGTCAGCAGCTACAGTATTTGTAGCTGACTTAATTTTTTGGGGGCGAGACTGGAGCTCCTCTATAATTACCCTCCTGACTCTCCTGCCCCCATAAACTCATAGCCTTCCAGGGCCTGAACCAGATCCCTTGAAGATAGAGCTTCAACTCTGCATAAAATACTAGGAAAAGTAAACAAAGTTTGCTACATAAGCCCAATGTAGTGGTGGTCTACTTGGAGGAAGTACCACTGAAAACCAGCGCATTCTCTACAAGTCCCATCTGCCCCGTATTTATTTTTAATATACAGTCCTGGCAGGGATGATGTGGCTACGCTTAATTTATTCCCTAAATATAGTTTTAACATGAAACATGGTATAAAATGGGTACGGTGCCTATAAACGTAATAAGAAAACTTTTTCCCCACAAAACTAAGCTCTACGTCTAATATACACGTGTTGACTACTCGGAAAAAAGCTATGGCATGTTTGAACCTTAGAGATACTAAAAGAAAAATATAAGGTCTGTCATGCATAGAAGTGTCTGTTCTTTTATCCCCTGCATTTTTTTTTCATTTAATCCTTCTGAAGCAGTACCAGTGTATAAAAGGAAGAATCTTATTGTTTGATACTGACAAGAGCTATCCTTACTCCAGCCTTTTTATGTTATTTGCATGTTCTTTTTCTTAGGCATTAGAAATACACATCAGCTTATTCTTTGTTATGCCAGCCCATATTCACAGCAATTGTACCGGGAAATCATTAGACCACACCACTGATATACTTACGTGCTGGAAGGGAAAGCGCATCCAAACAGATAGCGGGGAAGCCATTTTACTCCGTGCACAGCCAAGGACTACTGTGGAAAAAAAGAGACAGAAAGAACGACATACAGGTGCAGGGCTAATGTGCTAAACATGGCCCAGGGATAGGTAATGAAATTAAGGCTTGAAAGATTCACTGCATAAATTAATTGTGTGAATCATATACTTATTTTGGCTTTCTTCTCAACATAAAAATGTCTAACTATATATAAAAAAAGAAAAATATAAAAAGTGCAATATTTCGATAAATCAATATACACAGCTGTAACCAAATTAGCAAAAGTTGGGCTAAAGGCGACTAATCTATCAATTTTATGTAGATGGGCTCCAATCAGGTGGGCTTTTAGCTGTGCTACCAGAATGAATAAACACACTTCTATCCAGTCCTTGAGGACCAAGGCTCAACCCCAGTGAAAGCAGACATTCTGTGGGCTGAAGAAATCTTACAATTACAATGCTACACATCAGAAACTGATCAACGCAGCTGAAATTCAGCACACAAAATGGCTGCTTGCACTATGAGTAGGCAACTATTCACATTAAGGCTGAAATTCCTGAGATAAGCCATGGTTTATTTGACAATATCTATTCTACTATGTAAAACATGGCAGAAAAAAATTAGCCCAAAAATGTGAAGCTGGAAATAAAAGAATCCTAAAATTTCATTTAAATGTGCAATACAGACACAAAAGCAAAAGCAGCACACAAAAAGACAACCAGAACATGACTTTTTGAACACTTATAAATGAATGACCAAACGTAACTAATGGTTAGGAAACTGGTTTATGATCAGATTTCTGGCCCTGCATCTATAGATTAGCCTATATGCTCTAGTGTTCCTGCTCAGTGATGTTTGCATAGTGGTCTTTTCCATTCCTAGTGCTACCCAGAGCCATGTTTAGTTAGTGAGAAATAAAATCAAACACTGCCCCATGAAGGTAATATCAAGTTTCAAAGATGCATATTGGATGCATTCAAGCACGCTTGGCTTGCAAGCGATGGAATCAGCTGCAGGCAGAGTGGGATGTGCATTTCTGGAGGGGTGGGGAAGGAGGAGTGATCTAGGTGAACTTGTGAACAAGAAAAGAGACAGGCTACCTAGCTATGAGCAGAAAGGATCAGGTAAAACAGCATCAGAAGAGAAAGAAATCCAGAAGTCAATAGGTAAACATGGGTCGCCACTTCTTGGAATGTATCAGAAAGGGTAAGGAGCTGTCCAGGAAAAATGGCATAGAAAGAGAATATAAGACACAGTTTAGTCAGTTTTCTTACCATGTATGCCAGTACAACATCTGCTTGGAATGGCAATGTGGACAGCTTACTCTTAAACTTGAAAAGAACAGCAATGGACAGGGGTCAAGGAGCTCCTTCACACACATACATACACACATCCTGCCCTCTGAAGTAAATGTACAGAAATGAGGAATACTTAAAAATTACATTTATTGGAGCTCTGTAACACTTTATAAACCAGGAAGGTTCTTGTTGCTTTGTAAGCCAGTTGCCTTACCTAACTATAGTGCACCACAAGGAAAATTTAGGCCCAGGACATAGAAAATAAAGCAAAAGCATGAAGCTGCTGCATGAAGCCAAGACCTACAATGCTGCCATAGCACCCTCTCTACAAAAATTAGAATACAGGCTTATTGACAGGAAGGTGGGATTTTTTTTCTTTGCTGTTATATGCTTACAGTTAGCAGCAATATTAAAAAAAAAAATCACAAAATTGTTTTGTTTCATTTTGTCAGTTCCACCTTAACCAGGGTGAAATGTTCTGTATTGCTGTGATGTCAGATTTCAGCAAATTAGATGTGCAAAGCTGAATGGAACAATTCACACTGGTGTTCGAGGGGAATTAGAGATGATTTTCTAAGACAGTTTTAGCTATACGAGCAAACTATTTACAAATTAAATGAGAAATCAACACAATATGTAAATACCTAGTAAAAGAAAAGAAAAAAATCAAGGATTAACTTAAAGAATGTTCAACTGAATTTTTTTTAGTGGTAGTCACACTTAGACTGCTCATTAGTCAGCTGACTAAAAGCAGCCATATCGTCTGATGTCCGAAGAGCAGTCCTGTTGAGGGGTCCATTCTAAATACATGCAGGTAAAATCTTCAAGGATTAGATAGGTTTAAGCCAGCAGGAGCAAGAGTGACTGGCAAAGGCACACATTTTTGCCATTCGGAGCAGGCCAGGCTTGGCAACATTCACTTCCCAGCAACAAAACAAAGAGTCCAAATGCACGCAGTCTTTCCCACGTGCAGCCAAACATGATGTGTTTAGTGAGTAATTAGTGATCTGTGTCGAGGAACACAAATGGCAGGGACACATTACTGCAAAAAGCAGGTGAATGGCAGGGCATCCTGGGCTTGGCACACTTTATGTGAAGCTTGCGCTGTAAGTTAAAAGAAAATAAAAACAAAACACACACAAAGGGGGAGACATACAAAAAACACTCACATTAGAAATAGAAAACTGGAAATTAAAGAAAAAATATAAAACAAAACACAACAAAACGAGCACCATTCATCTTTGGAGAAGATGGCCCTTCCTTGATCATATTCACATTGCACAAAATACACACAAAAGAATATCAACAAACCAAGTCCATTTATGGTTTATGTGCCAAGCTCCTACATGTATTGATATATATATTTTTTACTACACATCAGTGGCTAGCTGCCAAAACGTTAAAATCATTTCCAAGGACACCCTAAAAAGATTGTGATAAAATATGTTCTGCACAATACTGTGTCAAAAATATTATGTTATATTGTTTATATTGCTCTGTGATAATAGTTATATATATATAAAAAAATAAGTAGAATGAGGAGAATTTATCTTAGGCAGCTGTGCATGGTAATTAATTAGCTTCTATTTTTCATTGGCTGCTCCAGTGTTAATAAATTATACTAAATGGATGAATCACCTAGAAAAAGAGGTTTACTGTATAACTTGAAGAAAATTTTGTAGAAATATTGCTAGCTGTCACTGAAAACCAGGAGATGGCACAGTGTCACAGAAAGACAGCACAGTAAGTATTAGGCTACATTCACACCTGAGCGTAGCGTTTTCGCGCGGTTTTTTTACAGCGATTTTTACCGCGATTTACAGGCGTTTTTTGTGCAGGTGTTTTTAGATTGAATAGAGACCAATGGAAAATGCCTGTAATCTGCCCAAAAAGAAGCTCATGTACTTTTTTGAGCGTTGGGTGTTTTGCTCACAGCGTCAAAACGCTCAGATGTGAACAGGGGCCATTGAAATTAATAGGATTTGTCTTGTTGGGCGTTTTGAGAGCTGATCATAGAGCAGAAAAACTCCCCAAAAATGCCCCAAAACGCCTACATGTGAACGGAGCCTTAGAAAGGGAAGTGAGAAGAGATGGGGGGGAAGAAGAGAGACAAGAAAGGAAGGTAATGGGAAGGTAAAAGGGGAGTAAAGATAAGAAAAATGAAAAGAAGAATATTCTATATGAAATTCTAAGTTTTCTATGTCAGAGTTTGACACATATACCAAATGTATGGATTTGCATAACGCAGGTGTAGGAAAAAATTCTGTTAGTACAGCATAAAAAATACTTGCTTAAAACAACTTAAAAATGATTGTAAAATAATGGGGCTTCATATACAGTAATAAATATGTTGCTCTTTTAGGTTTTTTTTTTTTGTTTAGCTGCCAAGCAGCATGTTGGGGAGACAGTCCACTGCTTTCACACGCAAGCAGCAGCCAGGGTCTCCAACATGCTGCCAGCACAGAGTATTTTACTTCTTGCTACAGCAAGTAGCTAAAAGCCTTAAAAAGCCAGGATACTTATAATCATATGTGAAGCCCGACTGCATTACAGCAATAAATACAGGTGGTTTAATTTGTCTTTAAAAGCAATACCCACAGTACACTCAAGAATAATAAAAAAAATGAAATTGCAAATAGTTAAATAGCATGTAATATATAGCGCTTATGATTTTTGATAAAAAAAAAAATAGATCATTTAAACCAAGGATTACCCCAAATAAGTGCCCATGTCATCTATTATGATTTCTATAAATCTCTAAAATACTCCCAAAATAAATTTGATTTCCAATTTTAAAAGTATTTCATTAGTATCCAACATAATTATACTCTGATAAAGGAAAAGCTTTCTTCTAAATGCTGGGATCAGCACCAAAAAAGGTGAGGGGTCTCTGATTTAAATGATCTGCTGGTACATATTTAAGTAACTTTTCAGAAAAAGAAATTCTACACAAAGACTAAGCATCTATTAAATGTTGCATTCCATTGAGTTAATTCCAATTGAGCATAACATTACAAGTAATTCTTTCTGACAGTCATGGTATACAATACTGTTAAAACTGGCAAACGGACTCGTTTACAAATATACTGAACATATATAAATGGGCAGATCTAAATATAAAATACATGATCCCTTTCTTACAGGTATTCGAACTTTGTACAAGTTTTACGTCACCAAAAATATAAGAAAAGCCAATTCTTTTATGGTTTTAAGGACTAGAACAGTGGAAAATGTGTGAGGGGAAAGAATAGCTTCTCATTTTGGCATAGCACACAATATTTATTTTAAAATTTACAGCCTGTACCTTTACATGAATTTGCCCCTTCTCAGCAATGTTATAGGCTACCTAGACTAACCAGACACCTAGTTGTGACATGAGAACTGTATTCAATGTTGTACACCAAGCCAAATCCTCAAAATAATTGAGTTTATTGGCTCTTTAAAAAAAATAAATAAATAGTCTGCGTTATAGCTTTATATCTGGAAGGCCATGTTACAATGAGACCAGGGTCTCAGTGCAAAGAAAAGGCAGATAGTCAGTATTGGACTGTATTTGTTGTTGTTCAATCCAATAAAGTACTTCATGACATTACCCTAGTGATAGGCCACATGCTGTAATGCAACTATCTTCACTATTCTATTTATTTAAAATTTGCCAATTACTTCCTATTTTGTATAAAACAAGAACTTGGACCTCTGGTTTACAAGTGGAGTTTTTCAAGTATTTCCTGACAGCTTTTATTAGAGAAAGATTGATGTTTAATTTAAAACCAGTAACTTCCTTCTTTGGACACACACTTCTGCATATCCTACTGAGACAACTGAGTCATTTTTGATGTTCAGGAGGTCAAAAGGAAAATGAGAAAACAAGTTCCTTTAAAAGTAATTAGCACATGCTTATACGCACATATAGCAATTAAAATGTTACCAACGAAAGAAAAGGGGGGTAAAAGTGTGGAACATATCTCTACAACTGTGACTCTGAAAAACAGCATTTTGAATGGGCAGTAAATCCATTTCCTGGAACACAGACAGGACACAGGCTTTTTAAAATCATTACAGCTGGGTTATATGCCGGTGCCACATGTTTATTGAACACTAGGTAAAAAGAAAAGCCAGGGCTCGACAAACCCCGGGCGCCAGGTCGCATTTGCGACTAGAATTAGCGACCTGGCGCCTGGGGTGCCCTGCAGGAGGTGTCCTGTCCCTTTTGCTCCCCCACCTCCTCCCCGAGTGCACGGACTTCCGGAAATTGAGGCCCCGGCTTTTCGGCCTTCTTCTGTGAAGATGAGAGGCTTCAAATGGGGAACTGGTGCCCTCTTGTGGTGGCCGGGAGTAATGACTGTTTCCACTGCCTGTTCTCAATGCATTCCCATCTCCTTCCCAAGAGGAGATGAGGGGGAAGTTTTTGCAGGCTTCATCTCCCTGTCCACTTACCTTTGCTTAAAGGTAAGTGGACAGGGAGTGTGGTTATTATTAATTTATTTTTTAAATTAAAAAAAAATAAATAATAATAATAATTTTTTTCTTTTTTTTTTTAAATTATGAAAAAAAAAATGATTTTTCTTTTTTTTTTTCAATTATTATTATTAAAAAAAAATTATATATATATAATCTTTTTTTTCCTTCATCGCCATGCCACAGCCACAGCCGAAGGCCCCTTTCACATGGGCTGTCTGATCAGGTCCGCCTGTCAGTTTTGTAGTAAGCAGTAGAAAGATCATAAGAACAGAAAGGAAGACCCTATGCACTGTATTGTACTCAAGGAAACCGATTTTATTGGCAAGTCAAAAATCCTATCCTACTGATCGTACAAGTAAAGGACACAGGCTTCTTTCAATCATCATGATTGGGATGTCCATCCAAAAAGCAGACCAAATAAGGGGTGGGTAACACAGCAAATAACACCAACTGGCCCAGATGAACCCAGGCCAAGAGGTGCTCAACAGACTTAGAGAGCAGCTTGTAGCACCTAAAGCCCCGTACACACGTACCGATGGTCGGCTTACAAATGTTCCTCTTTTCTCCCCGGGATGTCGGTGTCTGCTGAAAAGTGCAAAGACAGCACAAGGACAGCACAAGAATTTTGTCCGCCGACTGCAGAAGTGATGTCATGTAATGGTTAACTTTCCCTGTGTTTTCTATTTTCTGAGCATGCCCAGTCTTGCAAATCTGCGGTCTGTCGGCCGAATTGTGTACTGACAGGCGAACAATCGTCTGTTCTGGTGTCGGCATACAAATATTTTCATGTTTGCAAGAAAGACTTTTGTCCGCGGATTGTGCGCAGACATCTGTCGGAGGCACCATACTAACACGCGTACAATCGGCAGATCCTTCGTCCACCGACGTTTGTATGCCGACGATCGGTACGTGTGTACGGGCCTTTAGATCTGAAACCGACATCAGAGGAGGCTTGAACATCCACCTAGTAAAATTTAAACGTGTGAACATAAACCTGGGTGTCCACCTTGCAAATCTGGGAAACTGATGTCTGATGCTGAAAAGCCCACAAAGCAAAAAAATATACAGTATTGCGTACTTAAAGAGGAAGTAAAGTCATTTTTTTTTCCCTTTACCTGCAAAGTAAAAGCATAATGTGCTAGTATGCATCGCATACTAGCACACACAAACTGTAAAGTTTTGCCCAACAGAGGATCAATTTCACTTCCCTTACAGCAGCACAACCTCTGGCGCCTCCTGGTTGATTCATGTGGCCATGGTTGTGGCATTCAACAACTCATTGGATGTCCTCACAATAAAGGATTCCAGTGTTAAAGGGACAACCAAAATGCCTTGAGTTCCAGAATGATTACTGCAAAGGGAGATTCCTCCGATAACCAAATCTCCAGTACCAATAGAGTTTTCAGGACTTCCCCTTAGCCAGAGAAGCTATCATCAATTGTGATACCTTCCACAAATGTGGAGGAAAGGGCTTCCCTAACTCCAGCGCTTGAATGGAAATTCACCATGCTAGAGTGGGAGAGAGAGAAAATCTCTATAGAAGGTGGATTGTCTCAGAAAAAAGAGAGGTCCATCACCTGGAGGTAGTTGCATATACATTAACCCAGTCATAATGATTTAAAGAAGCCTGTGTCCTCAGCTGGTTGATCAAGAAATGTTAATACCTTAGTTCTCTCACCTAAAGTTCTGTAACAACTCCAAAAACTGCAACAGACATTGCTGCAGACTACTATAAGGCTGCTCCTTCAAGGGCTCATTCACACCAGATGCTTTGGGGCTATTCTAGTTGCCATTTCCAAAATTCCTTGTTTTTAATGGGGTCAGTTCATAACACGACGGTGCTGTAATATGCGGCGAAAGGAAAAATACTGCATGGAGTAACTTTCAGTGCAGCAGGTTGCAACACAGACCAACACATCACAACTGCGTTAAAGAGAACTGTATTGAGATGTTATAAGTTCTGTGAAAGAATTAGGCTCCATGCACACAGGGCGTCATAAAAACGTGCTCCAAAGCTGTTTACATAACGCCGGGAAACAACAGCTGTAAAAACGTGCTTTCAGTAGCTTTTTCTACTAGCGTTATTGCACGTTTGGCCACAGTAGCTGTTAGCAGCGTTTTTTTCTGCCTCCATTCAAAATCAATGGTTCCCTATGGGAGCCTATTGATTTGAATGGAAGTCACACCGCAGGTCGGATCAGGGTGATCCGACTTGCGGTGCGACCTGCACTGTGAGAATCTTGAGGGGGAACTCCACGCCAAAATGGGGAAAAAAACGGCGTGGGGTTCCCCCCCAGGTTCCAAACCAGGCCCTTCGGATCTGGTATGGAATTTGAGGGTAGCCCCACGCCGAAAAAACGGCGTGGGGTCCCCCCCAAAATCCATACCAGACCCTTATCCGAGCATGCAGTCCGGCATGCCAGGAAAGGGGAGGGGACGAGCGAGCGGCCCCACCCCCCCTGGATCATACCAGGCCACACGCCCTCAACATGGGGGGGGTGTGGGTGCTTTGGGGCAGGGGGGGGCTCTGCACCCCGCACCTCAAAGCACCTTGCCCCCATGTTGATGAGGACAAGGGCCTCATCCCCACAACCCTGGCCGGTGGTTGTGGGGGTCTGCGGGCAGGGGGCTCATCGGAATCTGGAAGCCCCCTTTAACAAGGGGGCCCCGATCCCGGACCCCCTCCCTATGTGAATGGGTATGGGGTACACTGTACCCCTACTCATTCACCCCATAAAATGCAGTGTATGGAAATAACGACAGGAGACGTTTTGGAAAATTTATTAAAAATCTTCATCCGGTTCTTGTCCTCTCCGGGGGTCTTCTCCTCTCCGAGGGTCTTCTGCTCTTTTGCTGTCCGCCCTTCTTGTCTTCTCCTCTCCGGGGTCTTCTGCTGTCTTCTGCTCTTTTGCTGTCCGCCCTTCTTGTCTTCTCCTCTCCGGGGTCTTCTGCTGTCTTCTGCTCTTTTGCTGTCCGCCCTTCTTGTCTTCTCCTCTCCGGGGGTCTTCTGCTGTCTTCTCCTCTCCGGGGGTCTTCTGCTGTCCGCCCTTCTGCTGTCCAATCTTCTTGTCTTCTCCTCTCCGGTCTTCTGCTCTTTTGCTGTCGGCTGTCGGCTGTCCTTCTTCCTCCGGTCCTCCTCCTCCGACGTCTTCAGCGATTATGCCGGCCTCTGGTCTCTGCAGCTTATTATATAGCCATTAGGGGCGTGGTCGCCAGATGACGTCATCGGGAGACCACGCCCCCTTGTGTCACAGATGACGTCATCTGTGACACAAGGGGGCGTGGTCTCCCGATGACGTCATCTGGCGACCACGCCCCTAATGGCTATATAATAAGCTGCAGAGACCAGAGGCCGGCATAATCGCTGAAGACGTCGGAGGAGGAGGACCGGAGGAAGAAGGACAGCCGACAGCCGACAGCAAAAGAGCAGAAGACCGGAGAGGAGAAGACAAGAAGATTGGACAGCAGAAGGGCGGACAGCAGAAGACCCCCGGAGAGGAGAAGACAGCAGAAGACCCCCGGAGAGGAGAAGACAAGAAGGGCGGACAGCAAAAGAGCAGAAGACCCTCGGAGAGGAGAAGACCCCCGGAGAGGACAAGAGCCGGATGAAGATTTTTAATAAATTTTCCAAAACGTCTCCTGTCGTTATTTCCATACACTGCATTTTATGGGGTGAATGAGTAGGGGTACAGTGTACCCCATACCCATTCACATAGGGAGGGGGTCCGGGATCGGGGGCCCCCTTGTTAAAGGGGGCTTCCAGATTCCGATGAGCCCCCTGCCCGCAGACCCCCACAACCACCGGCCAGGGTTGTGGGGATGAGGCCCTTGTCCTCATCAACATGGGGGCAAGGTGCTTTGAGGTGCGGGGTGCAGAGCCCCCCCTGCCCCAAAGCACCCACACCCCCCCCATGTTGAGGGCGTGTGGCCTGGTATGATCCAGGGGGGGTGGGGCCGCTCGCTCGTCCCCTCCCCTTTCCTGGCATGCCGGACTGCATGCTCGGATAAGGGTCTGGTATGGATTTTGGGGGGGACCCTACGCCGTTTTTTCGGCATGGGGCTACCCTCAAATTCCATACCAGATCCGAAGGGCCTGGTTTGGAACCTGGGGGGGATCCCAACGCCGTTTTTTTCCCCATTTTGGCGTGAAGTTCCCCCTCAAGATTCTCACAGTGCAGGTCACACCGCAAGTCGGTTCACCCCGATCCGACCTGCGGTGTGACTTCCATTTAAATCAATAGGCTCCCATAGGGAACCATTGATTTTGAATGGAAGAAAAAAAACGTATAACGTGGCTTAACGCACGTTAAGCAACGTTATGGAGCCTTATGGAGCCTTTAGCAGCGTCAGACGTTTTTTGCAGCTTGACGCTGGAGCTCCTGAACCCACAGTTCCTGGGTTTTTTTTGGAGCTGTAAAACGCCTATGCCACTTGGAGCTCCTAAAAGCTCTATGTGTGCATGAGGCCATAGAATAACATGGATGGGCGTTCTGCAGCTGCAAAAAAAAACGTCTGACGCTGCTAACAGCAGCTGTAAAAACGTCCAGTGTGCATGAGGCCTTAAACAGTGTGATGCTCCAAGCTTGGTGCATCTGCATGGTATCCCACAGTGTCCACCAGGGGCTGTGTGATCAGCGTGGCTTGCTGGTATGAACAGGCCCTGTTGCGCAAACATGAAATAACATGCACTTAACTACTATGCTCAGCACTGAATAGAGGGTATTTAAAAAATAAAGCCTCTTACTAAGAAATACTGTCTTTATAAAATAATAAAGACTGTTAGTAATAAGGGATTGAAAAAAGTGCCTTGCAAGCCTGAGGATTTGTTGTTCAGAAATACACTGCGGGGAATTTACTAAGACTGGAGCACAAAGAATACGGAGCAGGTGTGCATGGCAAACAATCAGCTTCTATATTTAATTTTCAAAACGTAAAGTGGAACTAAAGTCAGCAATACTCCGATGTACTGTTTCTCACCAGCATCTTCTACCTGGCTACTTCCAGGTGTCAGACTGCGTTCTTCATCAGCCAGCTCAGGATGACGTCACTCGTGCACATGCACAGGGGTTTAGTCATTACAGCACACAGGATCTGTGCTGGAATACAAACAGAGTTGTGCTTGTGGGGCTAAGTGCCTATTGCAAAGAAGATTGCAAGCAGACTGCAAGGCTGCCTACTCGCAGTCTTTTAAACTGAGACTTTAGTTTCACTTTAACTGAACTAGCTGAAGTTAGAAGTTGAGCTGTTGATTGGTTACTATGAACAGCTTCTCCATATTCTCTCTGCTCCAGTTTTAGAAAATGTCCTCCTTTTGTCAGTTGGTAGATTTATATGAGGGGCTGTTTAAGACCCTAATATATTTTCATTGATATAGAAGCCCATGGGTAGCAAAAGAGCTACCGCAAAAAAGAGCAGTGTTGACTCTACTCTGGCATAGCCTAAACTATGTAAATGTAATGCAATGACTAACCACTTAAATTTTGTGATAAATAAATTAATGAAAACTGTTAGCATAAAAGTGATCAGTTCTTTATTGCTCTTCTATGAGCACTTAGGTAAAATGTCACACCTTATCTGCTCTCCTGTCCATTCAAGATTTAGTGTAGTAATAAATTTGCTAATCCATTAAAGTGGAATTGCAGAGAGAAGAGAAATTAAGCATTTATACTCCCCTAGAGGGCTGTAGAATCAGTCCATTGCTGCTACACCAAGAACTGATCAATCAAAGGTTTCTGATTGCTCAGTTCCCAGGTCCACTCTGAGCAGAGCATTGACTGCTCCTTCAGCGCTTACCGGAGCGCCGGACTGTAGAGAGGGCAGGAGCAGCTTAGAGGTTAAGCCGGTTGTGGGTCGGGCTCCCTCACAGAAGTTCCAAACTAAGTGCATTCCTGTGACCCAAAGAAGTATGGTAAAAAGCTTTGGCCATAGTTCTTTAATGTTTTTTTTTCTCTCTAAAATATACACATGAAAGAGGTCATATATATATATATATATATATATATACACACACACACACACACACACACACTGTATCTTACTAAAGTGAGTACACCCTCACATTTTTGTAAATATTTTATTATATATTTTCATGGGGCAACACTGAAGAAATGACACTTTGCTACAATGTAGTGAGTGTACAGCTTGTATAACAGTGTAAATTTGCTGCCCCCTCAGAATAACTCACACAGCCACTAATGTCCAAACCGCTGGCAACAAAAATGACTACACCCCTAAGTGAAAATGTCCAAATTGGGCCAAATTAGGCATTTTCCCTCCCCGGTGTCATGTGACTCATTATCGTTACAAGGTCTCAGGTGTGAATGGGGTGCAGGTCAGTTAAATTTGGTGTTATCGCTCTCACTCTCTCATACTGGTCACTGGAAGTTCAACATGGCACCTCATGTCAAAGAACTCTCTGAGGATCTGAAAAAAAATAATTATTGCTCTACATAAAGATGGCCTAGGCTATAAGAAGATTGCCAAGACCCTGAAACGGTGGCCAAGACCATACAGAGGTTTAACAGGACAGGTTCCACTCAGAAAAGGACTCGCCATGGTCAACCAAAGAAGTTGAGTGCACGTGATTAGCGTCATATTCAGAGGTTGTCTTTGGGAAATAGACGTATGAGTACTGCCAGCGTTGCTGCAGAGGTTGAAGGAGTGGGGTTCAGCCTGTCAGTGCTCAGACCATACGCCACACACTGAATCAAATCGCTCTGCATGGGTGTCATCCCAGAAGGAAGCCTCTTCTAAAGATGATGCACAAGAAAGCCCGCAAACAGTTTGCTGAAGACAAGCAGACTAAGGACATGGATTGCGGGAACCATGTTCTGTGGTCTGATGAGACCAAGATAAACTTATTTGGTTCAGATGATGTCAAGCGTGTGTGGCGGCAACAAGGTGAGGAGTACAAAGACAAGTGAGTCTTGCCTACAGTCAAGCATGGTGGTGGGAGTGTCATGGTCTGGGGCTGCATGAGTGCTGCCAGCACTGAGGAGCTATAGTTCATTGAGGGAACCATGAATGCCAACATGTACTGTGACATACTGAAGAAGAGCAAGATCCACTCCCTTCAGAGACTGGGCCGCAGGGCAGTATTCCAACATAATAACAACCCCAAACACACCTCCAAGACGACCACTGCCTTGCTGAGGGTGAAGGTGATGGACTGGCCAAGCAGGTCTCCAGACCTAAACCCTATTGAACATCTGTGGGGCATCCTCAAATGGATGGTGAAGGAGCCCAAGGTTTCTAACATCCACCAGCTCCGTGATGTCGTCATGGAGGAGTGGAAGAGGACTCCAGTGGCAAGCTGTGAAGCTCTGGTGAACTCCATGCCCAAGAGGGTTAAGGCAGTGCTGGAAAATAATGGTGGCCACACAAAATATTGCAACTTTGGGCCCAATTTGGACATTTTCACTTAGGGGTGTACTCACTTTTGTTGCCAGCGGTTTAGACATTAATGGCTGTATGTCGAGTTATTTTGAGGGGACAGCAAATTTACACTGTTATACAAGCTATACACTCACTACTTTACATTGTAGCAAAGCGTCATTTCTTCAGTGTTGTCACATGAAAAGATATAATAAAATATTTACAAAAATGTGAGGGGTGTACTCACTTTTGTGAGATACTGTATATATGTATATATATATATATATATATATATATATATATATATATATATATATATATATATATATTTATATTTATATATCCTTTTAAAGTGTACTTATGTATAGAGATATTTTATGTATAGCATAGTATGTACAATATTCCAAGTATATATGTTAATTGGGCATTCATATTTGTTCATTAAATATGCAAATACTGAATTCCTAATAGTGTTGCACAATGAATTATCTCGCTGGTTGTATAGCTTCACTGTAATTCAGCCAGATAAGGACATACTGATATCAAGCAACAGATTCTTTGCAGTTTCTAACAAGCAGCATTCACGGTGCTCCTGGTATCAAGAGACCAAAGCGGTCTACTCAAAATAATAATATGATTTAGTATTGCTGACCTGTGCCCTGCAAATTTTAATTATAGCTTCACTTTAACATAAATATTAAATTTCCAGCTATTTTACGCAACATCTTTGGCATCTCCACAGCCTGATACGAATCCAAAAAAATAGTATCTTAAGATTTTACAAAGGAAATATTTGACAATTTAACAAGCATGCCTATATTTACAGCAAAAACAATTCTAAACAGAGGAAACATTCCTGTAACTCATTTTTCAAAGGTGCATTTAAACTAGTGCCTGCTTAAGTGCAAAAGCTGTGTAGTGCACAAGATCCCTTGTAACTATATAGAACACTGTTTTTTTAAAAGAAAACTGCACTCACAAAGGTCCTACACAAAACTAGTGTAAAAGAAGGTTGCACTGCTTAGGGACAGATAACAGTGGAAGCAACCTTTGGCTTAGAGGTTCTCCCATTGCTATATTTTACGAAAATACACCACTGGCTTTTACAGGATACACTGATGATGTTGACCATTTAAATATAGGAAGGAACTGTAATGGAGGATGGTCATAAACCAAGCTGTAGTTTAAAAAATTGCAAACACACATGGGAGATTTACTTTAATTTGGCATTGGCTTAAAAATTAACTGCACTAAACCAACTCTGATATTTGAGCTTACTGGCATAAGCATTGCTCTAAAAATGTATATACTGTACACAGTTTAGTTATCTGTCAGAGTAAGGGCTCAGAGTGCCTGAGAGCGAACACTCCAGAGTGAAAAGTAAAAAAGTAATCTCTAGACCTGGGGTCTTCAAACTACGGCCCTCCAGTTGTTCAAGAACTACAATTCCCATCATGTCTAGTCATGTCTGTGAATGTCAGAGTTTTACAATGCCTCATGGGATGTGTAGTTCGGCAACAGCTGGAGGGCCGTAGTTTGAGGATCCCTGCGTCTAGACAGACAATATATCCCTCAGAGAACTTAAGTGTTGGTCCTTGGTGGCTCCTCTCTATTGCTGATTGAACTGCAGATGTGGTATGTAACTTCTAAGGTCCACGTGGACCAGAAAATCTTGTCAGTGATTTGTGTCTTATAAACATCCATAGTCTTTCTGAAGGATGCATTTATACACTGCAAAAAGAAGCACTAAACAATTATACAACTGTGACTGATGCAAGGAAATCCTGTATGAGCCCTTAGTCTTTTAAACTTTTTCTGTTGTGTAACCAGCTGGTAGCTAGCTACCAGAAAAAGCTGATAATCCTACAGGATACAACACTGGCCAGCTTATCCTATTCTGTCTCCAAGTGCAGTATAAAAATGTGCTCTAGAAGGCTAATCGCCATAGACGCTATAGTGTAGGGAAAAGTCAAATGCCCTCTGGTTGAAAAAGCACCCTGCCCTGGCTTCCCAAAATACACAGATCCACCTAGTAGCATGCTGTGTACTATACCATTACTGATGAGAAATAATGCTGTCTTTTTTAACTATACATTTGATATAGGTGTTAAGCTTTTCTGCATCCAATGTGTTCTCTCACCAAATGTTTTCATATTCTCCTTTTTTGTGTAAAAATATGAAATTAAATAAATTAAAGTAAGACCAGTTTCCCAATATGAAGATGAGAAGATAGCAGGTAGCCACATTCATGCCAAAGCCTGAGATGGGAGAAAGGTCAGTGGCTTACTTTTTCTTGTCCTTGTCTTTCTTGGTTTGCTGGGAACCAGCTTGCTGGGCTTGGGACTGGAGGAGTTGTGTGGCTGCTTTCTTTTTCTGGAACATGCTGACTTCATCCTCGATTTCCTTCTTCTTGTCCTCCACCTTCTTCTTCTCTTCCTGGTGAGTCCGCTTGAGGAGATCAAACTTTTCATGGAGCTGATGGTAAACAGCATGGTGAAGCCGTGAAAAAAAAGACATGACATATGGTGTGCAAAAAGCTTAATTGAGATAAAGTCAATGTAAGGGAAATATTCAAAGGATAAGAAATTACCTAATAAAAGCATTGGAGACTTACAAACTGAGAAAATTGGTTGTTGCGCATCAATTTTGTAATAATTTGCACTGTGGAAATGAAACATTAGGCTGAGGGCTGAAACTGCAACAGAGTAGTTCCTGGTTATCCCTGTTTCTGCCATATCTGGGCACTGTGTAATACTGTCAATAACTAGAATAAGACAATGTAGGGGATGCTAAAGACTTTAAAAGCAAATTTTAATCATAGCACTAAAGAAAAAAAAAAATATTGCACTTGACAGACCATGGATTCTTGGAAATCTGCAACCCAAGCACAAAAATAGGAAGAATAAAATATCCAGTTCTGTATAATTTTTCTTGCCTCTGAATTGTGTAGATAAAACAAACATTTGCTTAATCGCTTCCATACCAGGCGAATCCCAGCATTTCTCTCCGACATATAAAAAATTGGATTTTTGTCTTACCGTAAAATCCTTTTCTTTGATGTTTTTTTTTTTTTTTAATTCCTGTGTGTTTTTTTTTTTTTTTCAAAAATTGCTGTGCAAATACCGTGTGACATAAAAAGTTGCAATGACCTCCATTTTATTTCCTAGGGCCTCTGCTAAAAAATATATAAAATGTTTGGGGGTTCCGAGTAATTTTCTAGCAAAAAATGATGTTTTTTTCTTTTGTTCATTGACGGACACAGCTCCGGAATCTTCTTAACCATTGGGTTATGCTGTGTCCTACAGGAGTAGGACACTAGGCAGGATAAAGCTTTACCACGCCTATTGGGCAGTCCCAGGGGGTTATACACTTTCTGCTATAGGCACTCAGTTTTGTTGCCAGCAGTGTCAGAAGAAAAATAACCCAACTTAATAGAGGGGTGGGTGCTGTGCCCATCAATGAACATTAGAGAAAAGGATTTTATGGTAAGACAAAAATCCAATTTTCTCTTTAGTTCATTGACGGACACAGCTCCAGAATCTTTTTAACCATTGGGACGTCCCAAAGCATTGTTAAACATGACGAGTGGGAAAAACACAGCAGAAAAAAATTCCCAAAGGCTAAACCTATGCAACCAGGTAAGATGGAGCTCAACCAGGAACAACTGGAACCCACCTGAAAACAATACACCCTCAAAGAGGACCCGGTCCTCTTAAACAGTGGCCTGCAAAACTTTGTAGCCAAAAGCAGCATCCGCAGATGCCAAAACATCCACTTTATAAAATTTTGTGAAAGTGAGCACAGTTGACCATGTGACCGCCGTGCAACCTGCATCACTGACGCCTGATGACGGGAGGCCCAAGAGGCACTAAGAGCCCAAGTAGAAATGCGCCTTAACAGGGAAAGGAGGAACCTGCCTCTAATTGAACAGGCCTGAACCACTGTCTGTCTGATCAATCTGGAAATGCTCGACGCAGATGCGGCCAGCCTTTTTCGGGGTCCATCCGTAAGTACAAATAGTGAGTCTGATTTCCTAAATTACTTGATAGCCACTAGGTACATCCTGATCGCCCAGACCACATCCAGAGAATGCAAGGCAATCTCCTTAGGATGTTTAGGCTTCGGACACAGGGAAGGCAACACCATGTCTTCATGCAGAAGGAAACCAACAACAACCTTACGAAGGAACGACTGACAGGGGCGAAGCACCACTTTATCGCTGTGAACCACCAGGCAAGGTGAAAGACTAGACAACACTGCAAGCTCCGACACCCTGCAGAAGTAATAACCACCAAGAAGGCCACCTTCTGGGACAATGTAAGCAGATAATCCCACAAATATTTTCAAAAGGCGGTTTCTGGAAAACCGACAGCACCAAATTGTTTAGAAACAGAGAAGAAGCTCCACCATGGGACTTTAAAGGCAGAAAACAGTAGAGAGGTATAAAAAGTAAAAAAAAGTTTATAAAGTACAAAACATAAAAAGTGATAAACGTCACAGTACAGTTAAGAACAATGAGTAAGTTCTGTTTCCCTTCCCCCACTTTCCTGTGTGGAGGTTTTGAGCCAAGTAGGACATAGGCCCTCATTCACTTTATATATATATATATATATATATATATATATATATATATATATATATATATATATATATTCCTCTTATTACACTAGGAATGGTCTCCGCGCCTTCTTGATCTTTGCGAGCCCCCTTGTGTGATTCTCAGATTTGCACCCGGCTACCACTCTCTTCCTACAGTTCATCATATGCCCCAGTTTTCTGTATGGCCTTGGGAAGTTTTGTATGAGAAGGGGCACGTTTTACTCAGGTGTATGCCTTTTACCATTGAGCACTACCATACAATGTGAGTATATGTTTTTTCATGACCCATAGTGAATGTACCTATAAATGTCAATATACTATTGAAATACTATGTACTGTATATTATTATATCTATAATTATGTTTGTAGATTAAAGTATTGTGCTTTCATCCCACTCCCTAGTGAGGAAGGAATGCTATATTCGGAAACATGTTGGGATTTGTTGTGAACCTTCTATTCTCGTGGGTCTCCTCACTTTGAGATCCAGTTGGTTTTTGACCTCTAAGTGGATGTTACTAGCATTGCATATATTGTGTGACTTACTCATTGTTCTTAACTGTACCGTAATGTTTATCACTTTTTATGTTTTGTACTTAAACGTTTTTGACTTTTTATACCTCTCTACTGTTTGCTGCCTTTAAAGTTTCTTGGGGGAGCTTCTTCTCTGTTTCCAAATTATATTGGGGATGTGGCAGGGAGTCTTGGACTCTTTTCACACTGAGTTTGCAGCTTTTCTCTTTCCTTAGACAGCACCAAATTGAGGTCCCATGGAGGAAACAGAGACCGCACTGGAGGAGCCAAGTGGCGAACCCCCGGAATAAAGGTGTGAATCAAAGAATGCGTGGCCAAAGGACGTTGAAAGAAAACCGCCAAGCCCAAAACCTGGCCCTTGATGGTACCCAAGATGCTGCACAACACCTCGGTGGAGCAAGACAAACTTCCAGCCACCGAAAAGGAGCGGGGGTGAACCCCAAAAGATTCACACTACGACATGTACGCTTTCCAAACGCGATGGTAGAGCTTCCTGGAGGTAGATTTGCCAGATTTTAGCAGTGTGGCAATCACCGATTCAGACAACCCTCTATCCTTTAGCACCTGGCTTTCGACAGCCAAGTCGTTAAAACCAGTGACTGTAAACGAGGATGGAAGATTGGCCCTTGGGAAAACAGATCTTCCCTGAGGGGGGAAGTCTCCAAGGAGCATCGGCGACCAACCGTATCTGGGTACCAAGACCGGTGAGGCCAGTCTGGAGCCACTAGGATGGCCAGAATCTCTTCTGCCTTGATCCTTCGTAGGAGTCTTGGCAGAAGTTTTTAGAGAGGGAAAGGCATATCTCAGACGATACTGGCTTCAAGGAGCCACCAGTGCATCTGTGGCATTGGCCAGAGGATCCCGAGACCGTGCCACAAACCTCTGCACCTTCCTGTTGAGACGAGAGGCCAACAGATCCACCTCGGGAGTCCCCCACCGGAGACACAACTGATGAAACACCTCCGGATGAAGTGACCATTCTCCCTGTTCCAATGCCTGATGACTGAGATAATCCGCCTGCCCATTTATCATCCCTGGAATATGCACAGCAGAGAGGTCTGGAACGAAGCGTTCTGCCCACCTTAGATTGTCAGCTATTTCCCGAACCACAAGGACATTTCATGTGCCCCTTGGTAATTGACATAAGCCACAGCCGTGGCCTTGTCCAACTGTGGCAACCACCGTCCACCAGAGGAGCCACCAAATCAGGGACCCTCTTGTACCTTGGCTCAACAGGATCAGATTGTCTAGAACCGTGGATTCTTGTCCCAGCTAGCAAGAATCTCCCTTTGCAAAGGTCTCATGAGGAACTGTGCAAACAAGACCGCCTTGAAGGCAGACACCATCAGGCCCAGCACCTGCTTGCAAGTCCTGAGAGATGACCAACTGCTGGACAACAGGAGCCAAATTGCATCCTGCAGCTTTGGAAGCTGTTCCTATGGGAGAAACACCCTGGCTGAGGCCGAGTCCAGAGGCAGACCCAGATAGTCCAACTTGTTGGACGGAACCAGAGCAGGTTCCTGGAAATTCAATTTCCAACCAAACTCCTGCAGAGTACGCACAGTAATCTCTAGGTTGTCTGTCAGAGCAGTCAGAGACTGCTTGCAAAAGATGATCGTCCAGGTACTCCAGTACCGCAATCCCCTGCTGGCGCAACAATGCCAACACTGCCAAGACCCGAGGAGCTGATGCCAAGACCCGAGGAGCTGAGGCGAGACCAAAGGGTAATGCCATGAATTGATAATGCTCCTTGCCCACAGCAAGCAGAGGAAGCGCAGATGACCGACATATATCGGAATATGAAGGTAAGCATTCTTGATATCGATAGAAGCCAGAAGATCCCTTAATGTAGGGATGCCACTACCGTACAAATGGACTCCATTCGGAACTTCTGTAACCGCACAAAGCGGTTCAGAGCTTTGAGATCCAGGATTGGACGTACCTTGTCTTCCTTGCTGGGAACTGTAAACAGGTTTGAAGAAACACCTTGAAAACGTTCGGATTCTGGAACCGAAACAATCACCCCTTGCAGTAGCAAGTCTTGCACCGCCCCGAAGAGACCTCGCAGGCGGTCTTGGGATAAACGCAAGTTGCAAGGAAAGAACCTCTAAGCCCGAAACTCGATCTTTTAGCCAGACCGAATCAGCTCATGGACCCACCTGACTTGAATCAGGGAGGTCCACGGGTCCAGAAGGACCCGCTCTCGGCTTATCAGACCAGGACCTATTAGAACCTCCGGAGGAGGTCCTTACAGACTTGGATCCCTTGTCTTGAGATCCTGCTTAATATCATCCAGGGAGGATCCGAACAGGCGATCCCCCACAAAGGGAAGATCAGATAAGGCCTTCTTGGAAGTCTGGTCCGCAGAACAGCATTTTAGCCATATCCTGCGCTGAAGGACCACTACTGTCATGGACAGCCCAGAGACTAAGAGAGCTGCACCCAGAGAGACATCACAGACGAACTGCAACCCCTGGACCAACTGGTCCACTAGCTCCACAAAGGCAGGGAGAAGCTGATCCAGATCCTGACGCAAAATCTGGGGTCTGGGACACCAAACCGAGCCGACCACAGTAAACATGTGGCGGACCAAAGTCTCGGCTCTCCTGTCAAAGGGATCTTTAAAAGCCAGAGACTCCTCCACTGGAATTAGGGTGGATTTTTTCAGCCTGGAAACCTGAGAGTCCACCACACGTGTGACTGCCCACTTATTCAACAGAGACTCCGCAAAGAGATACCGTCTAGCGAAACGCCTAGGCACCATCATATTGCCTTTAGGACAACCCCACTGACTCGCGACAATTTTGTCAAAGTAGGCGGTAAAAGGGAATACCTTTTTCGCTTTTGGAGCTGCGGGTACTAGAAGGGGATCGGCGCCTCCGACGCAGCAGAAGAAGCTGCATCCTCCATTTTTAAAGTTACCCGCACTGATACAATCAGTACATCCACCAGTGCCTTTTCATGCGCGGCTGTAGTAGAAGAGGAATAATCCTCATTATCAGAGCACTCGAAGTACGTGGATGCAGACCCAGTAGGGTCACTACATACTAAGCTCACCCCGAAACATTATAATCAGGGGAGGCCGCCGACTGCGATCCCGCAAGAGAACGCCGGCCAAGGGTCAACAAATGGACCACCCATGAGACCCCACAGAAAACAAGGGGGTCCCCCTCCGAGCCCTCCATAGAGGACATAATAGGACATAGCCCCTTTAAGGGGGGGCCGTCCGCTGTGACGCAGACGCGTTGACAGGATACCCTCGCCCACACAATAATGGCGGCAATATTGTCACTAATGATAGATATGATTGTGCTCTGTATTTTAAGTTCAAAATATTCGATACCTACATCCCAAATTATACAGATTTTTGTATTACCAATTCCTTCAAGAGGAAATTGGTAATTGTGGGCTTATGGGGCCAGTAAAGTCCCCCCCCCCCCCATAAGCCCACAATCACCAATTTCCTCTTGAAGGAATTGGTAATACAAAAATCAATATTGTCACTAAACGCCCCCACTGCGCCACCCGGATCAAGGGAGGTGCCAACTGACCATATTGCCCAGCAGGCCGCAAGCCACTGCCTAAATTTTTGTGGAGGCCCAGCCGCAATTGCACAGATCTTCAGTCCAGCAGATGCCCAAAGGGAGAGTTGGGGGCTTCAGATAGACTCACTGAGGCCGTTCCCAACGGCGGCGCCCAGCTCGGCCCAATGGCCTAGTAGGCCGCAAGTCGCGGCCTAAATTTTTGAGGGTGCCCACCCGCCAGGACGTGAGCCCCAGCGCAGCCGACCATCCAGGGCAGCAGAGGGAAAGGCGGATGCCCATACAGGAGGCAGTGACTTCAGCCATCCTCACAGGGGCCGCCTCACATAGGTTCCGGTCAGCAGTCTGGTTAGCCGCTCGGTCAGCAGCCTGGTTAGCAGCTCGGTCAGTGACTTGATCAGCAGCCCGGTTAGCAGCTCGGTCAGCCACTCGGTCAGCAGCCCGGACAGACGACGAGTAGGCAGCAAAGCCGCTGCCTAAATTTTTGTCCGTATACAGCCGTGTGAGGCGGGTACCCGCGGATGGTAAAACATCCGCTCCCCCAGCCCAACAACCCCCGCAGGGAGCATTGAGGACATCCCTGCCCTAATCACCAACCTGGTCAGCCGCAATTCAAACCAGCCCCCCTGAAGAGCATGTGGCAACAGCCAGCTCATAACCACACCCAGGGAGAGGGGGGGGTAATGGGGGCCGAAAGACCCACAGTGACCAAAATTTAGAGGGGCTGGAGGGAAGGGAGGGATCCACGTCCACCCTGAAAGGCCACCAGGGAAGGAGGGACACTACTTACCATACCATGGAACCGGATAGGCCCTGCTCCAGGCAGACCACCTCTCCATCGGAATGGGGGTGCTGCAGGCCAGGAGGCATGCTGCGACTCAGGCCGACTCAGGCAAGACGTTTAACTCACAGGCCAGCCCCCGTCCAGTGGGCTATGTCGTGACCGACCTAGCGCGGAGCTGAGGTCTGCACGCGCTCGCTGGCAAAAACTGGGGAGACCGTAAGGATCTAGAATATCCAGTCCATCGCCCAGTCAAGCAGTTATCACAGAAACAGAAAATAAGAAAAGAGGAAAAAAATCTGTTTAAAAAAGAAAAAATGCTAAGACCAGAGATTCCAGCAGGGAACTAGGTCCTTACTCCTGACTAGGCAGAAAAAAAAGGAATGCCTATAGCAGGAAGTGGGAGTATACCCCCTGGGACTGCCCCATAGGCGTGGTAAAGCTTTTTCTTGCCTAGTGTCCTACTCCTGTAGGGGGCAGCATAACCCAATGGTTAAGAAGATTCTGGAGCTGTGTCAGTCAATGAACGAAAGAGAAATCATCCTTTTTCACTGGAAAATTACTCAGAACCCCCAAACATTATATATATATTTTTAGCAGAGACCTTAGGAAATAAAATGGCGGTCATTGCAACTTTTTATGTCACACAGTATTTGCGCAATTTTTCAAACAAGATTTAAAAAAAAAAAACCACTTTCATGAATTAAAAAAAAACCAAACAGTAAAGTTATGCAACTTTTTTGTATAATATAAAAAATGATGTTACGCCGAGTAAATAGATACCTTTAAAATTGCACACTCGTGGAATGGCGCCAAACTTCGGTACTTAAAAATCTCCATAGGCTACACTTATTTTATGCTAACAATTTTTTATGCCACACAGTATTTGCACAGCAGTTGTTCAAACTCTTTCAGGAATTAAAATAACAAAACAATATTTATCCAAAATGTTTTGTATAATGTGAAAAATGATGTTATGTCGAGTAAATGGATACTAAACATATCACGCTTTAAAATTGCACACACTTCTCTAATAGCGCCAAACAGATACAGAGGAGGTCTTGTGTTAGAATTGTTGCTCTAGCTCCAACATTAGAGGCGATCCCTTACATGTGTGGTTTGAACGTCGTTCACATATGCGGACGTGACCTATGTATGTGGTCGCTTCTGCGTGCGAGCAGGAGGGAAGAGGGGTGCTTTAATTTTTTTTTTTTTTTCAATTTTGTTTTTACACTTTCCCTTTAAATTTTTTTTTTATCACTTTCATTCCAATTACAAGGAATGTAAACATCCCTTATAATAGGAATAGGGTAGTGATGGCGAACCTATAGGGCATGGCAGATAAAAAAAAAAAAATAAAAAAAAAGATCTCAGGCTTTCCAGCTGAACACACGGCAGTATTTACAACTGTCTGGGCTGGAGGTGACGTCATAATGTTGCGCCCGTCCTCCCAGAGTCATAGAGATGACTATGGTAAATGTCCTTTTCTGGCTCGGAGATCGCACGGGTGAGCCGGCAGACGCACCTGAACTGCCACTATGATTGTTTTTACGATGCAGGGAATCGCGGGCAGAAAAAAAAAGATATCTGAATGATGCCTGTAACTGCAGGCATCATTCAGATATTTCCACTCAAACCTAAGGATGTCATATGATGGCCGGCAGTATGGAACTGGTAATATTTTCCTCTGGTCATTTTATTCTGAGGTGTGTGCCTTTCTTGTGCTTTTTATTTGTTTGTAAAATACAAAAGATCAAAGAAAATAATTCACAGTAACCAGTGTCTATTGGCCAAACTCTCCTTACTTCTTTTTCAGCTTCTTTAAGTTCAGCTTCCTTTTCCTTCACTCTCATGACAAACATTTGTCTCATTTCTTCCTCCTTCTTCTGCAGTTCCCCAAGGAATTCGTTCCTCTTTGCTTCATATGTTTCCTGGAGGCTGGTAACAGAAAGAACAAATCTATTTCACAAAATATTTTTTTTTTTTTTTTACCACTCTGCAGATGAAGTGTTGCATCACTCCCTATCTGTGGAAACATACAGAATACATTTCTCTCAAAACTATGACCTTAAATGAACAGGTCCAATAAACAGGTTACAATACAAAAATGAACCAATATGAAAGTAAAAGCTATTAGTTACTGAACATGCATGCATTTTGCCTGCATTTTACAACCTATTCATATAATGTAGGCAGCAATGTGGTGACTGGCACACAAAATAGACTCTGCTTAACACAAGCTGTTCACATTACTAAGCGTTCTTGAAGCTTTTTTTTATTTTTTTATTATTAAAGCAGCCATACTGCTGCTTTATAAAATAATCCCCCTAGACTCTAATCACAAGTGTCTACATGGGTAGCCATAAGCAAAAAGTGTCATCCATAACAAATTAGATTTATTTATTACAGGTACTGAAATAGCACCGACAGTTTTTACACAACGCTATATATATATATATATATATATATATCACATTCTTATCAGTCCCAGCCCTCAAGGAGCTTAGAATCCAAGGATCCAAGGTCCCTAACTCACATATATGCACATATTAGGCCCAATTTAGACAGGAGCCAATTAACCTAGCAGCACGTCTTTCCCATGTCTGAGAGGAAACCCATGCAGGCACAGGTGGTTGGCATTTGAACCAATGAACCTGCTAACCACTGTGCAGATGCCCCAGTGCTCCCATTACAGGTCACCTGCTCTAAGCCTAGCATTAGGTCATATGCTTCTAACATACTCTTTTCTTTGACTGAAGAGTCTGAGGTCATAGGCAGCACAGTGCAATGCTAGATTTCAAGCACTGTGGGATTTAAAGAACCACCATTATGAAAAACTGTCTTTTGAGAAAGTATATAGTTAATACACACTATGTCAATATTCTCACTTTATTTTATGTGGTTCTATTTTTCTCTGCATTTACATACAGACCAAACTTTCCCATCAAAGTGACTATGATAGGGGTTGGGGAAATCTAACCTTGCCAGAAACATATAGTGAATTCATCTCCATTTCCACAGACTGAGGAAGCAGACCTGACCCAAGCTCAATCTTATACTGTACAGTTGTCTGGCCAATTACCATTTCAACAGCAGTGAACCAGATTTACAATTTTTGAACCAAACAGCAGAATGTGAAGAACCCCTTTCCAGCTGCTCAGCTCTGCAAAATGTGAGATTATCCTGCATGTCTTCTACTGCAAATATATATATATATATATATATATATATATATATATATATATATATATACACTGTACCATTTGTTTTACTGTCTGTACCCCTGTTCACTATATTTTGAAAATTTTGGGTTGTTGTGGAAACAAGTATTAGTGATAAAGCTTCAGTGGAGACACCTTTTTCCCATGAGAACTCTTCCAGGGGTGATTTTCCTTCCTAGTGGTAGATTGCTACTCACTTTCTGTTGTCTCCCTCCATTTGTAAGTAGGAGTCATTTGTAAGTCAGTTTTTTTTTACCCCGGGGACTGCCTGTAAGTGTATATTGATTGGTTTGCGCAAAAGTTATCCCGTCTACAAACTAGGGGAAAGATTTATGTGATTTTTCTTTTTGTAATGGCGGTGGTCAGCGATTTTTAGCGGGACTGCAACATTGCGGCAGACAGATCGGACACCTGGCACTCTTGGGGGGACCAGTGACATTACTACAGTAATCAGTGCTAAAAATATGCACTTACTGTACTAATGACACTGGCAGGGAAGGGGTTAACGCCAGGGGCGATCAAAGGGTTAAATGTGTGCCTAGGGGATTCTTTCTAACTGTGGGGGGGGGGGGGGGATAACTTCACGGGATGAACACAGAGACCCGTGTTTCCAAATAGGAGGGAGGAACACAGGATCCCTGTGTTCATCACTGACAGAATAGCCGTCTGCCGTATTTACATTGGCAGACCGCCGTTCTGTCTCCATGGGGAGCAATCGCGGGTGCCCGGTGGACATCGTGGCTGCCGGACACGCTGATTGTCTCCCCCTCTAGCCAATCGGCGCCCACACCCACATTAACTGCTACACAAAGCTACGTACATGTACGTCATTTCGTGTAACAGAACCGACCTGCCGCTGTATAACTACGGCGGGTGGTCGGCAAGTGGTTAATAATATTGTACACGTCTTTTGTATTGTATGTATATTAGATGTAATTCCTTTTGTTCTTCCTATGTCATTTCAGGAAAACACATTTGAAATTCAAAAAAAATTCCAAACTAAACCTAGTCTTTAAAATGTGTCTTACCCCTCCTAACACCTATGTTGACCAGCCTGTGTAAGAAAGATGTATAACCTCAGGATTTTCAGGCCATTCCAGGTTCAGTCATGTGAGCCTGCTCTCTTGTGTCAGTCTGCGGTGGCCGCAGGGGGGAGGAGGGTGTGCCAATAATGGCTGGCACATTGGAGCCAATGGGTGACATCACCAATCCCAGACGTATACTAGCTACTGTTAAGTGCTCACTCCTCTCCCCTGCAGCTGCCGCTGGCTGCCACAGGGTATCATGCAACTGGAATGAAGCATGCTGAAAATAAGGTTTCTTACATAGGTTAGTCAGAATAGGGAGTATTTTGAGATAAGTTAGGTTTAGTCTAGAATTCTGCTTTAACATTAATTGTCTGTTGACAAGCTTTTGTTCACAACAGACGGGTACTGCATTCCCACAAAAGTCCATGGTAACACCAAACCCGCTTGAAGCATGTCAGAAAGAAGTCAACTCCATGTCAAAGGCACCTATCAATGAATATTGCATGATCTCAGAACCATCTCTAAATGACGTCAAACTAATGTAAATCCATTGCCCCTCAAAACTAGCCCCTGGGCTTTTGCATATACTGCAGTTTTAGGCAAAAAAGGAGCGATGCAGCAGTATTCCTATATATTTACTTTAACATAGGTTTGGGCAGAAATGAATATGACAAAATGGTGTTTAGCTAAAACGGTTTTCTCACTGAACTAAATTTTATTGAAAATAGATTAACATATCTGAGTCTATATTATTAGTTCCATTTTTGAGTTATGCCAACAAGGAAATGCATATTTCTCATTGTGATTCTCCTGCCCAGAAGCAATACTGCAAGAGAAGTAGTGGAACCGCACTCAGGTAAATCAAAGCAATGAAATCTCTTTATTCTTCAAATCATAGGCAGACAGACAGTGCAGGGAACTGGTAATCCAAGGTTAACGCGTTTCACGGCACACACGGCCGCTTACTCACCTATTGGTTATGAGTAAGCGGCCGTGTGTGCCGTGAAACGCGTTAACCTTGGATTACCTGTTCCCTGCACTGTCTGTCTGCCTATGATTTGAAGAATAAAGAGATTTCATTGCTTTGATTTACCTGAGTGCAGTTCCACTACTTCTCTTGCATCAATCCGGATGACGGGTCTTACCAGCACCAGGTTGGACTGACACACCTGAGCGGCTTTTCCTTTCTCAAATTATCAGAAGCAATACTGGGCATTTCAAAGTAGGGTGAGCACATACACTGTAGTGACACAGCTAGCAGTAAATGCTTACCCAAATATGGGATGGGAATACATTATTAGTTTGAAAAACAGTAGCAAAAAGTAATGTGCCCAAACACATTGTGCTAATCACAACAGCCTTTAACTCCAAGTGTGTTTCCCATAAGAGAACTAACAAGTTGGGCCTATATCTTATTTCCAAGCCTAATATGGCCAGATGAGGCCTCAGGCATGCAGGAAGTCAGTCAGAAATTCCTTAAATGCTTGACAGCTGCTGTGGTAAAACAACATATAATCTACTGTATGTGTAAGCACAGAAGCAAATCATATGGTGTACCACTAACTTAGCTGACAGTACTCTATCATAAATATAAGAAATGATGGAAAAATTATCACAGATGTGAGATAACTGAGGTATTTGTTATGCTATAACCTGTGCTTAACATACACATTTTATTTCGCTGCTGAGAAAAGAAAATCATGATTATATAACAAACTGCACAGTCCAAAGTGTTTTTTTCTGTATAGTTAACAAAACTAGGTCACACATTTATGCCAGGCTTTAAAAAATGCCAGTGGTCAGTTTGTCGATTTTGCTTTCGTTTATTGTGCCACTAAGTCAAGAAAATGCCATGATTACCTGAATGGCTTACTATCGGGGTCAGTGTCTTTGAATCCCATTTCTTCAAGTTTGCAGCGTCTGTACAGTTCATAGTGGCGTGCATGCGTCTGTTCTCTCAAGTCCTCCATGTTTACTCGTATTAACATTTCTCTCAACTTCACAAAATCACAATGGTTTTCATTCTCAACTGATAAATTATAGAAAAATAAAGCTAGTCAGGCAACAAAAATGCTTTACAGGTAACAGTAACCTCAGCATGTTAGCTTTACAGGCATAACAAACCTGTTGAGGCGGTCTTTTTTTGCTATTAACTTGGAAGTCCACAGGAAAAGCACAAGCCATTACATATACACGGATGTCACAAGGAAGGACTCCTAAATAAAACGCCATTCAAACATACCCTTAAAACCTACCTTGTACAATGCCCCAGGGATACTGCCTTGCTTTAGCCATTTTGTTGCCAATTTTTACTTCTTCTGTACTACCGACCACCGCAAATGGAAGGTGCACCTATAGAAGAAAATGATAAACACTACATTTCTTGAAGTTAGAAAACTCAAAAAGAGAAGAGAAAAGGCTTCACCAAAGTATGTGATATACCATATACCATAAACAGTGGAAGCTAAACAAATTACCACTTCAGTACGAGTCTATAAAACCCCTTCATTATCAGGCCATTTCAAGTACTGTTATAGTTTGACTGAAAATTACTACGTTATGCAACAATGAACCCAAATTATTTTATATAACTTTTTAGACAGATGGCACTTTCTTTTGGTGGCATTTAATAACCACTGACTTTTTTTTTAAAGTAAGAGACCAAACATTTTGAAAAAAAAAAAAAAAAAAAACACAACTGTTTACCATACCTTTTGCCATGAAACAGATTAAATAAAAATGCCAGGACAGTATGAACCCCTCAAAATAATCCCCTTTTGGAAAGCAGACATTTCAAGGTGATCACATTTTTTGCCACATTTTGTTTTTGAAATGCAAAAACATGCTAGTATTGAGGAGGTTAAGAGCCGGTTCACATTGCCGCAACTTGTCAGGCGACTTGTCAGCCTGACAAGTCGCGCTCCTTTGCGGTCCATTGACCGCTACAGGACCCGTTCTAATAGGAGCGACACAAGTCGCTTCGACTTAGAAAAAGGGTCCTGTACTACTTCGGGGCGACCCGGAGCGACTTGCATAGACTTCCATTATGTGAAGTCCCTGCAAGTCGCTCCGAAGTCGTGGTGCATGGTAATGCACAAATCGCCCCCGAAGTCGTACAGAGTCGGGTCGCCTAAGTGTGAACCGACTCTAAAACAGAGCTTGGCAATGGTGCATTAGATACATTAAATGTACAGTTCATACACAGAGGGGGGAGAAGGAAAAAGTGAGGGATTCATGTACAGGTCACATACAGTGGGATAATAGGAATGAAGGGATGCATGTATAACTATTTAGGATAAGGGAGCTGAAGGGGTTAAAGTATAGGTCACTGCAGAGAGAGGATAAGGCTAACAAACTGGATAGAAGAGGTTAGAATATTATAATATCCTGATCCTGATTAATGTATGGATCCTCTGATATATCTATGTAGAATTATTGAATGAACAATTCATTCATTTGTTCCTCCTTTCTCCCCTTCCTCTGTTATAAGAGGAAGATATGGATTCTGCATTTGAAAACACTACACTGTTTCCTTTTGTGATCACTGTGACTAATCATCACAGGGGTCACATGGTACAGTCACTCAGATCAGCTCTTTACACGGTCTGTGAACTGAGCTGTCTGAAAAGTGCTGGGTTCACAGCCATTAATGGGTGCACGGGTCACCTGAGGGTGTCCACCACTTTGCCATTCACAAACATACAGCAGTACAGATGTGATTAAGAAAACAAAGACATGAACAGAGAGATTTATATCAGAATTATGGTCCTGACCTGTAGGCTATATAAGCACAGATGTCACTCAAGGGGCAACCATACAAGCGTGGTGTTGCCAGGACCGCCCATGGCTCAAAATTCAGCCAATGCACAGGAAATCAGCCAAAATTCAAGCCATGTACTGTATAGCCAGTGTAACACTTTGAGATCGCTGACAGAGGGAAAGAGCAGAGTGGTGACTCAACAGGGCATTGTTGCTTCTCCTTCATTGTTAGCTCTTCCTTCATTGTTAGCTCTAAAAGTCTGTGGTACTGCAAAACAACTGATGCCATAACCAGGCTACATTGGCTGAACAGAATGAACAAATCCTGGGGCGGGTGAAACAGTTTACATATAGGTAACACAACTATGTATTAGACCCCTTACATGGAGGTCAGCTTCAAACATATTCATTGCATAATACCAAACTACGAAGAAGCTTTACAGAAATCCACTTTTGAGATACATACGCAGTACATGGACTGCAATTGCTTACTTTCTCATCTAAAAATGCTAGTTCTTTAACTGCTTGGCTCATTTTAGGCATATTTTCCAAGTCAGAGACCTGAAACAAGTATGAAAATCAGAAAATCTGACTTCAATTACTGCACATTTTTGGACCACTAAATCAAAATGGTCAGATTTAGAGGCAGCCAGGCAATTAGTATTTGTGAGGTCAATAATGTCATCCTCCATATATTTTCAGTACAGGGCTCCATTGTGTGATACGGAACAACAAGAAACACATTCCAGTTATTCATCAATTTATATATTATCTAAAAAAATCTATTGTCCTGTTCATTGTACTATTTAAAGATGGACACAGATTGGCATACTGTAGTGTAGGGTTGCACCGATACCGATGCTAGGCATTGGCACGGGTATCGATCCTCTTGCAAATGCACCGATACCTGAAACAGATACTTTCTGGCTCGGTTCTTTCAGTTGTCAGTGGGATTTCCCCGCTGACAACCGAAATGTAAAGAAAAGAATGCCGGCAATCAATGGTTGTTAAGGAGCGGGGCAGCTGCATCCCTAACAACCAACGACATTTCATCTGTCTGCAAGATTCCCCTCCCTGCCGCCTCCTCATCTCCCGCCAGCTGTCACCCTCCTCCCCTGAAGGACAGAGAGAGCAGTGCCATCTAAGAACAGTCTAACAGCAGTTTTATGTATAAAAGGTAAGAAATACACTCACAAGGTTAAAAACAATTCCAGCAATTATTGATGAATGTGGTGTTCATCTGCTGTACTTTTGGGTGGTAGCCGCTGGCCCGCCGGTTGCCAGAGGTCCAGGGCTGCTGGTGGCTCCCAGAGCTTCCTGGTAAACTTTGAGACACTCGGGTGCACTGATGACGTCACTTCCGTGTAAGTTATCAGTGCCCCAGAGTCTCAGAGTTTACTAGGAAGTTCTGGGAGCCACCAACACCCCTGGACCTCTGGCCACCGACATACCAATGGCTACCAGCCGGGAGTAGAGCGGATGAACACACATTCATCATTTATGCTGAATTTTTTTTAACCCTGAGTGTTTTTTTTACCTTTTATACATTAAATTGTGGTCATTCTGCACTTAGATGGCGTAGCTCTCTGTCCTTTGTGTTCCCAGGGGCCCTTCTAGCTCCCCCCACCCTCATTTACCCTTCTACTCCCCACCCCCCCTCACAGTGCCCTCTCTTAACCTCCTACTCCAACCCCTCTCCCCCCACCGTGTCCTTACTTATCACCCTACTCCCCCCTCTCCCTGCCCTTCACCCAACTAATCCCCCCAGCCCCCCTGCCACCTCCCAAACCACCCCTCTACCTACTCTTCCTAGGTAATAGGTATCAGTAATTGGCTTCAGCAAGAACTTAAAAAAGTATCAGTACTCGTACTCGATGTTAAAAAAAAAACATCCTGATCACATATCAACCCATCCAGGCTATAGATTGGTCATACAACACAGGACATTTCATATTATTGTTTAAAGATATACTCTTTCTTAGAGGCATTAGAACAGAAACGGCTGTATGACAATTGCAGGAAATATTGCTGCCAAATAGAAACTTTAAAACAAAACCATAACTTACGCTCATTGTAGCATTGATCTCTGCGACGGTCTCTTCATCTGTAGGAAACTGGTAGATCTGAACTCCATTGCTGACCAGCTCACTCATGATTTTACTTTTGAATTTGTGCAGCTCGTTTTTGGCTATGGTGTCTGCTTTTGCAATGATGGGGATGATATTCACCTATAATACAAAATGACAGTGAGCCAGTACTCTTTGTATCAGGTGACTTTCAGACATACATCTGTCACATCTGCATCACTCAGTTGAAAATAAACATCTATATTCAGAAGTGTAAAGTGGAACACTGAAATAGAAAATCAAAGCAAGACTGGCTAAGATGTAAAATCACAGAGGCAGCCAGTGCAGGTATAGTAGTTTGCATAAAGGGTTTCTTACACAAACACAGCCGGCTTTTGTGTGTAAACTGTAGAGATTTAGGCTCCATACTGTAAACGCTGTTTAAAGAAATTCCGAATCCTGATGCAGGATCTTATCAACAGTCAATGTTTTGAACGACAGATGGTGGTGTAAACCTGCACGTTTGCATCGGGCAAATATGCATACTTGCGGCTATGAAGAGGGGTGGGGGGGTCACTTTACAGACATCTCTGCCTCTCTCATCAGAAAGCAGCAGCAATCAGCCAGGAAAACCTCCAATCCAGCCAATCAACACTTCATTGTTCATAGCTTAGACATTGATGTCTGCTGCGGATGAGGGTAACCCACAGATATATGAACGTTCCCCAACTGCCAGCCTGGACAAACATTCTCTGAGATGCTGCTGTTGGTGCTTTAATAGGAGTGTTCCTGGGAGTGTGATGGAATCCTGGGGTGTCACCAGAACTAGTGTTCCCATTAGAAAGGATTTCCCCTGTTGAGATGTCAACCCAAAATTTGGGAAATTCTTATACTTTTGCTTTTCATGATATCGATAAACAGGACAAACAGAGAGGGTGTATATACCTAATGGGGGCATAGACAATAAAAACCTGACAGGGGTTCTAATCCCTCTACAGCCTATCCAAAAGTAGAAAAAAAAAAAAAAAAAGGAAGTTAGGACTTTAGTTACACTTTAAGGGACTTCTTTTTAAAAGGCAAAAGAGGGTGTGCAATATGCAAGAATTAAAGTAGAAGTCTGAGCTAATACTACCTATCTAAGCTTAAACCTGCTCCCAGCCCTATTGTAAGCCCTATACTAACTAATGTAAGGGTGCTCCAGTCTGGTCATGTGATAGGCTCCCAGGGTCGGCTTCAAGGGAAAAGAGGGACAGCATGCAACAGATGCCCTATAGTAAGTTTATGAGTGATGTCACCACCCAAGCATTGCATCCTCTCCCCTGAAGCCGGTGCTGGGACCCGATCACGTTACTAGACATGGGAGCCCTTAGAACAGGCAAGTATACATTTTTCATTTGTAGGATAGTTAGTATAGGACTTAGAATTGGGGTAGGAGCAGGTTAAAGCTTAAATAGTATTAGGCCGGACTTCTACTTTAACTACAACAAATTTGGTTTCTAGTTGCAATGGTGAAATTAGTGAAAGGTCAATTTGAATTGAATGTAAAAACTATTATACTTTGCCCTATAGCCAAACTTCAGCCAGGAACATTTTGCTATATTGATGTCTCTGGCTCTATTGGGGAGATTTCCCCTTACTTTCTTTTAGGACAGCAAGTGACAAGACCCAGACAACAGCAAAACAAATTTATAGAATCAATAAAAAAATTCTGAATTTAAAATTGCACCTGGTCCTTTGCAGCAGACTTTAGGGAGAAATTAAGCAGGCACCTATGTCATTGCCACGTAACAAAAACAGTGTTTATTATTTGCACCCTGATGGGGGAAAATGGGGTTACAGAGTCTGCCAATCAGTAATTAGAATTAATAATTAGTAATTAGCAGAGGAGGTAGGGTAGACCCAGAGGAGTGTCATTCATTCAAAAGCCTACAAATAAATAACATAACATCAGGAATGTCATTATGCCAATTCAGCTACCATGATTCCTGCCATGGTTTCTACTGGAACAACCGAAAAGGAAAAGAGTAGAATATATGATTAATCATTTCTGTATTGATTATTTTCCTCGAAGCTGTACTTTCAGCGGTAGGCTCATATACGTTTGTGGGGAAAATCCAGAGCCCCAGTATGTAAAAACAGCATACCCATTTTCAAGCATTACTGATGGAACCACTAAGATATAAAAAGAGGGACTAGTCAGCCACTTGCATACCCTCTACTCAACACAAAACCCATTTGGCTGCCAATAACAAAACTAAGGCTCCATGTACACAGGACGTTGTTAAAAGTCCCTTGAATGCTGGAATTTATTTTTATTTTTAGGACGTTTAAAACGTCCGTTGTGTCGCGTTTGCACCCTCGTTTAGCGGGCGTATTCAGGCGTTTGCGTTTAAAACCATTCCTAGAGATAGAAAAAATCATTCCCCTTTAAAATCGAAAAACGAGAGCGCCAAACGCGGGTCATCGGGTTCGGTCGCGTTCAGCCATGTTTTTGCGTTTGAAACGCCGGGAAACAGCACGTTCGAACGCAAATAATTGAGTTCCAAAAAACGTCCCTGAACTCAACTGCCTGCAAATGACTATAAAAAATGACCCTGTGTACATGGACAGATAAGATAACATGTAGGTGGGTTCAGGGGCTTCTGAAAAAAACGCCCAACTGCTCCTAAACGGCCATTTACAACGTCCCGTGTACATGGAGCCTTACAAACAAAGCGATCCTTCATAAATGACAATGGACCTATACAGTATTACTTTTCTGACACTGCAAGTGAATGTTTTTCAGTAGATACTACTAAAGTAAATACAGAATCTCATCGATACTATAAAGCATTGTGCAGACACACAGGACCAATTGATAAGTATATGGAAGAATTAGCCCTTTTTTTTCTTGAAATTCTTTTACCATTTGCTTAGAGCAAATAGTGCCTTCACAGTAGCAAAAAGGTCTGTTTACACAAGCAACAAATTGGGTGCCAAAGCACATTATACTCTACAGTAGACGTTTTTTGCTTAGAATAAAGGTCATGATTCTCTCACGATTCTTGGCGTAACATCTTTTACGTTATACAAAAAAATTGGGCTAACTTTAATGTTTAGATTTTTATTCATTTTTTTATTAATTAAAGTGTGTTTTTTCCCATAAAACTACGTTTGAAAGACTTCTGCGCAAATACAGTGTGACATAAAAGATTGCAACGATCGTCATTTTGTTCGCTAGGGTCTCTGGTAAAAAAATATATATACAGTATCTCACAAAGTGAGTACACTCCTCACATTTTTGTAAATATTTTATTATATATCTTTTCATGTGACAACACTGAAGAAATGACACTTTGTTACAATGTAAAGTAGTGAGTGTATAGCTTGTATAACAGTGTAAATTTGCTGCCCTCTCAAAATAACTCACACAGACATTAATGTCTAAATCGCTGGCAACAAAAGTGAGTACACCCCTAAGTAAAAATGCCCAAATTGGGCCCAAAGTGTCAATGTTTTGTGTGGCCACCATTATTTCCCAGCACAGGTTAACCCTCTTGGGCATGGAGTTCACTAGAGCTTCACAGGTTGCCACTGTAGTCCTCTTCCACTCCTCCATGACGACATCGAGGAGCTGGTGAATGTTAGAGACCTTGTGCTCCTCCGCTTTCTGTTTGAGGATGCCCCACAGATGCTCAATAGGGTTTAGGTCCGGAGACATGCTTGGCCAGTCCATCACCTTTACCCTCAGCTTCCTTAGCAAGGCAGTGGTCGTCTTGGAAGTGTGTTTGGGGTCGTAATGTTGGAATACTGCCTTGCAGCCCAGTCTCCAAAGGGAGAGGATCACGTTCTGCTTCAGTATGTCACATTACATGTTGGCATTCATGGTTCCCTCACTGAATTGTAGCTCCCCAGTGCCAGAAGCACTCATGCAGCCCCAGACCATGACACTCCAACCTCCATTCTTGACTGTATGCAAGACACACTTGTCTTTGCACTCCTCACCTGGTTACTGCCACACACACTTGACACCATCTGAACCAAATAAGTTTATCCTGGTTTCATCAGACCACAGGATATGGTTCCAGTAATTCATGTCCTTAGTCTGTCTTCAGCAAATTGTCTGCGGGCTTTCTTGTGCATCATCTTTAGAAGAGGCTTCCTTATGGGACGACAGCCATGCAGACCAATTTGATGCAGTGTGCGGCGTATGGTCTGAGCACTGACAGGCTGACCCTCCACCCCTTCAACCTCTACAGCAATGCTGGTAGTACTCATACATCTATTTCCCAAACACAACCTCTGGATATGATGCTGAGCACATGCGCTAAACTTCTTTGGTCGACCATGCCGAGGCCTGTTCTGAGTGGAATCTGTCCTGTAAAAGCGCTGTGTGGTCTTGGCCACTGCGCTGCTGCTCAGTTTCAGGGTCTTGGTAATCTTCTTATAGCCTAGGCCATCTTTATGTAGAGCAACAATTCTTTTTTTCAGATGCTCAGAGTTCTTTGCCATGAGATGCCATGTTGAACTTCCAGTGACCAGTATGAGAGAGTGATAACATCAAATTTAAAACACCTGCTCCCCATTCACACCCGTAACACTAATGAGTCACGACACCGGGGAGGGAAAATGGCTAATTGAGCCCAATTTGGACATTTTGGCTTAGGGTGTACTTACTTTTGTTGCCAGCGGTTTAGACATAAATGGCTGTGAGTGAAGTTATTTTGAGGGGACAGCAAATTTACACTGTTATACAAGCAGTACACTTACTACTTTACATTGTAGCAAAGCGTTATTTCTTTAGTGCTGTCACATAAAAATATAGCATAAGATATTTACAAAAATGTGAGGGGTGTACTCACTTTTGTGAGATACTATATGTATAATGTTTGGGGGTTCTAAGTAAGTTTTCTAGCAATAAAAACTGGATTTTTGTCTTACCGTAAAATCCTTTTCTCTGAGGTTCACTGCTCTTGCTCTCTAGCAGTAGGACTAGGCGTGCCCCAGGTTACGTGCCTGGGGCAGTCCCAGAGGGTATACCATCACTTCCTGCTGTAGGGCTTACAGTTTGTAGCAAGCAGTGTCAGAAGAACAAATAACTTAAACCCAAAAGAGGGGCGGGTGCTGTGTCTGTCAGTGAACCTCAGAAAAAAGGATTTTACGGTAAGACAAAAATCGTTTTCTCTTTCGTTCACTGACAGACACAGCTTCAAATCTTAAGACCATTGGGATGTCCCAAAGGAGTGCAACATGAGGGGTGGGAAAAAAAACACAGCAAACGCAGAATTCCCAACAAGGCTAAACATAGCCAACCAGGTAACAACAGGAGCTCAACTAGGAACAACTGGTGCTCAGGCTTGCGATTCCTCAAGAAGCGCAAGCCTCCGCAACCGCAGCCTTAAAACTTTGCGGCCAAAACGCTGCATCCGAAGATGCAAGTACATCCACTTTATAACATTTTGTGAATATGTGTACACACGACCAAGTAGCCACCTTGCACACCTGAACCACTGATGCCTGATGACGGAAGGCCCATGAGGTACTAAGCCCCCTCGTAGAATGCTCTTTAACAGGGAAAGGAGGAACCTCACCCTTAATGGAGTAGGCCTGCACCACTGTTTGCTGATCCCCTTGGAAATGGTCGCAGCAGATGCAGCCTGCCCCTACGAGGTCCAAATCTAAGAACAAACAAAGAATCGGATTTCCTAATTGGTTCAGTCACTGCCAGGTAAACCCAAATCGCTCTTACCACATCTAAGGAATGTAAGTCAATTGCCTTAGGATGTTTAGGCTTAGGACATAAGGACGGTAGCACAATATCCTCATTCAAATGAAACCCCAAGACAACCTTAGGAAGGAACACCTGACAGGGTCGTAACACCACTTTGTCCCTATGATTCATCAAGTAAGGTGACCAACAGGACAACGCAGCCAACTCCGACACGCGACATGTGGAACTAATAGCTACTAAAAATGCCACCTTCTGCGAGAGAGGAATTTCTCAAATATTTTCAAAGGGAGGCCTTTGAAGCACCAACAAAACCAAATTGAGATCCCACGGAGGCACCAGGGATCGCACCGGAGAAGCCAGATGGCAAACTCCCAGCACAAAAGTGTGAACCAAGGACTTCCCTGCCAACGGCCTTTGGAAAAAAATGCCAAGGCAGAAATCTGGCCCTTGCTGGTGCCCAGAGCCAAACATTGATCTACACCCAATTGTACAAACTCCAACAGGCGAAAAGGAGCGGGGAGAAACTCCCCGTGACTCACACCAAGTAATGTAAGCCTTCCAAACTCGATGATAAACCTTTCTAGAAGTAGATTTCCTACCCTTCAACAGCGTAGGAATCACTGACTCCGACAACCCTCTATCTTTCAGCACCTGGCTTTTAATAGCCATGCCGTTAAAGCCAGCGACCGTAACGCAGGATGGAAGATTGGTTCCTGAGACAGAAGATCTTCCCTGAGAGGAAGTTTCCAAGGGACGTCTGCTACCAGCCTTACCAGGCCTGCATACCAGGACCAGGGAGGCAAGTCTGGTGCCACCAGAATGACTGGAATTCCTTCTACTACGATTCTGCATAGCAGTATCGACAGAAGTTGAATTTAAGGAAAAGCGTAAAACAGACGATAATGACCCCAAGGGGCCACCAGAGCGTCTGCGGCGTCGGCCAGAGGATCCCGAAACCTTGACACAAACCTCAGCACCTTCCTGTTGAGATGTGAAGCCAGCAGGTCCCCATCAGGGGTCCCCCATCAAAGATACAGTTGATAAAATACCTCTGGGTGAAGAGACTATTCTCCCGGAGCCAACGTCTGCTGACTGAGATAGTCCGCTTGCCAATTTTCCACCCTTGGACTGTGCACAGCAGAGAGGGCCGGGGCATATTGTTCTGCCCACCTCAAGATGCCAGCCTGGGCTGCCAGGGCACTCTTTGTGCCCCCTTGATGATTGACATACGCCACAGCCGTAGCATTGTTCGATTGTATGCCCCCATGGTGCCCCTGCAGACGATCTGTCCACTGAGACAAAGTCTGACCGCACGAATTTCCAGGATGTTGATGAGCAACCTGGACTCCTCCCGAGTCCAGACACCTTGGGCAAAACACACTCCCAAGACACCTGCCCATCTGGACAGAATGGCATCCGATTACAGTCCAATACAGGGGAAGAAAATATTTTCTCAGATGTAGGGCCGGGGAGTGAAGCCACAATAGGAGAGACTCCCTCGAACCCCGACTCAACAGAATCAGATTGTCCAATGACAACGGATCCTTGTTCCATTTGATCAGAATCTCCCTTTGCAAAGGTCTGGTGTGGAACTGCGCAAACGGAACCGCCTCGGAGGTGGAGACCATCAGACCCATTACTTGCATGCAAGTCCTGAGAGATGATCGATGGTTGGACAGCCGGACCCGAAAAGCCTCCTGTAGCTTCAGAAGTTTTGTCTGAGAAAGATACACCTGGGCTGACGCGTCAGACCATAGTCCAGCTTTGTGGATGGAGACAGAGCCGATTTCTGAAAATTTAGCGTCCACCCAAACTCCTGCAGACTTCGCACCGTAACCTTTAAGTCGACTTCTAGAGCCAAAAAAGACACGCAGAAGCAGAGCGTCCAGGTAACCCAATACCGTGTTCCCCTTTTGCCATAACAAGGCCAACACTGGGGCCAAAACCTTTGTGAATACTCGAGGAGCTGAAGCGAGACCAAATGGTAACGCCATGAATTGAAAGTGCTCCTCACCCATGGCAAAACGAAGAAAACGCTGATGCCCGACATATATTGGAATATGAAGGTAAGCGTCCTTGAGATTGATAGAAACTATCAGATCTCCTTGATGAAGGAAAGCTACTACTGTGCGGATGGACTATCCAAAATTTCTAAACCCGCACAATGTGGTTCAGAGCCTTGAGATCCAAGTTCGGACGAACCTTGCCTTCCTTCCTTGGAACTGTAAACAGATTTGAATAAAAACCTTGGAAACATTCCGACTCTGGAACCAGCACAATAACTCCTTGTGCTAACAGGTCCTGCGTAAGTTGTAAGGAAAGGACCAAAACTCGATCTTGTAACAGAACCGAATCTGTTAGCGGACCCATTTGTCCTGAATGAGCAAGGTCCACGGATCCGGAAAAAGACAAAAGACGTCCCCCCACCCCAGATGCAGGTGAGGGCGCCCCTTCAGGCTGGGGAAGGCTAGTCTGCGGAACCAGACACGCCCGCTTTGGACTTACCCATTCCAGGGTCCCTTGGCGCCTCCCGCAAAGTTAAGGGTGGATCTCGAGCCCTTTTCCTGCGATCCAGATGGACGAAAGGGCCACTTGTAAGCTGAAAAAAAAGGGACCCTTCTTACAGCGAGGATGCCGTCACGTCAATCTTGTAAAAGTTTGTAAAGGTGTGCACAGACGACCAGGTCACACCTGAGCCACAGAAGCCTGATGGCGAAAAGCCCAAGAGGCACTCATAGCTCTAGTAGAATGTGCCCTCAAAGGGAAAGGAGGCACCTGACCCTTTAGTGAATAGGCCTGAACAATAGTCTGTCTGATTCATTTGGAAATGGTTGCAGCGGACGCAGCTGAACTCTTCCGAGGTCCCTTGAGAAGGACAAACAGGGAATCAGACTTCCGAAAAGATTCCGTGGCCGACAGGTAAACCCCGATCGCCCGAACCACATCCAATGAATGCAAAGAAAATTCCTTGGGATGCTTGGGCTTCGCACAAAGCGAAGGCAAAGCGATATCCTCATTGAGGTGGAAGGCAGACACCGGCTTAGGGAGAAAAGACTGGTTGGGTCGCAGAGCAACCTTATCCCTATGAATGACCAGATAAGGCGAACGGCAGGACAGAGCCGCCAATTCAGACACTGCGCACAGAGGTGATAGCCACCAGGAAGGCAACCTTCTGGGACAACAAAGGCAAAGAGATGTTTCTGATATTTTCAAAATGGAAGATCGGCCCTGCAGACAGCAGATCTTCTCTCAGAAGTAGGCGCCAGGGAGGCTCGGCGACCATCTTTATGAGGTCAGCATACCAAGACCGTTGAGGCCAGTCCGGGGCCCCCAGAATCACCTGCATCTGTTCCAACGCCAACCTGCGGAGGAACCTGAACAACAGTTGAATTGGGGGAAAGGCATAAATCAGCCAATACCGGTGCCATGGCACCACCAACGCGTCAGAGGATCCCTGGCCATGAACCTTTCCACCTTTTTGTTGAGACGAGATGCGTACAGATCCACATCCGGAGTCCCCCACTGGGCACACAGGAGACGAAACACCCCTGGATGCAGGGACCATTCCCCCTGATCCAAGGACTGACAACTGAGATAGTCCGCCTGCCAGTTCTCCACTCCCAGAATGTGAACAGTGGCGATAGCTGGAACGTGTGCCTCGGCCCAAGACAGAATCTCGGCCACTTCCTTGGCCGCCCGGGCACTCCTGGTGCCCCCTTGGTGATTGATGTAAACCACAGCCGTGGCATTGTCGGTTTGAACCCGAACCGGGTGACCGCGCAACCGAGTCGCCCAATGGAGCAGGCAGAGTTTGATCGCCCTGAGCTCCAGGACATTGATCGGCAAGGAGGATTCCTCCATCGTCCACGTTCCTTGGGCACAATGAGTGTCCAGTACTCATTCACCATCCACAACAGTGGCAGAAAAGACTTGCCCTGGTTCAGAGCGGGCGACAGAAGCCACCACTATAGTTCCGACCTCGTGAGCCATACCATCCTGTCCAGGGATCCTAGTTCCATTTGGCAAGGATCTCCGGTTGTAGAGGCCTTGTGAAAAACTGGGCAAACGGGGTCGCCTCGAAAGCCGACACCATTAGCCCCAGGGACCTCATGCAGTTCCGCAGGGAGGAGAGATCATTGTCCCTGAGGGACCTGATCTTGCCCTGCAAAGTCTGAAGCTTTTCCTCTGGGAGAAAAACTTTCGCTTGGGTGAAGTCCAGGACCATGCCCAGGTAGCTGAGACGGACTGGCGGAGTCAGTGCTGACTTCTGGAAGTTGATGGTCCACCCAAAGTCTGAACCGTGACCGTCAGTTTGCCTGACAGAGTGGCACACAAGCTCGCTCTCAACAAGAGATTGTCCAGATAACCGAAGACCGCAATCCCCCTCTTGCCTAGCAGAGCCAGCACCGAGGCCAAAACCTTGGTGAAGACCCTGGGATCCGAAAGTAGACCAAAGGGTAATGCCACAAATTGAAAATGCTCCTCTGCCACTGCGAAGCGGAGATACCGCTGATGGCCTTCGTAGACAGGGATGTGCAGATACGCATCGTTTAAGTCAATGGAGGCCAGAAAATCTCCTTGACGTAAAGACGCCACCACCGACCGGATGGATTCCATCCGAAACTTCTGCACCCGCACAAAGCGGTTCAGAGATTTGAGGTCCAGAATCGGACGTACCTTGCCCTCCTACCTGGGCATTGTGAACAGGTTTGAATAAAACCCGCAAAATCTGTCCCACTGAGGAACTGGGACAATAACGCCGTGAGCAAGAAGATCTTGCACTGCCCCCTTGAGATCCCTTAAACGATCCGAAGACAGACGGAGATTTGATGGAAAGAACCTGTCTGCTGGACGAGATCGAAATTCGATCTTGTACCCTGAACGAATCAGTTTGTGAACCCATTTGTCCTGAATTAGGGACGTCCAGGGTTCCCGAAAGTAACGCAGACGGGTGAGGGCGCCCCTTCAGGGGGAAGAAGACTGGGCCGCAGCACCGGACTGACCGGCCTTGGGCTTACCTGACCAAGACTTCTTATTACCGCCGGAGGCTTTTAAGGATTTTCCTTTTTCCTGCGCCCCTGAAGCAAGAAAAAGCCCCCGGTGAGCCTTGAAGGAAGGGCCCCTCCGCGCGCAGGGTGCTTTACCCTTTGCGCATTGGGGTAGAAGGGTACTCTTACCCCCTGTAAGACCCTTGACCATCTCATCCAAGGAGTCCCCAAAAAGACATTCCCCCAAATAGGGGAGATTAGACACGGTCTTCTTAGAGGCATGGTCTGCCAATCAGCTCTTAAGTAACACCATGCGGCGGAGTGCAATCCCCACCGCAGAAAGTCTTGCAGCCAGGGGAGCTTCGTCCAAGGCCGCATCACACAGATACACCATGGCCTGGGCCATTTGGTCCGTGAGCTCAATGAGAGTCGGGGGGGGGGAACCGACTAAGCCAGCAGGTTGCTCTTAAGCACCTTGATCCATTCCATAACCGTCTGAGAAACCAGCATGGAAGCGAACACAGGCTTGAGGAGCGAGCCCGCCACCAAGTACATGTGGCGGGGAAGTGACTCCACGCGCCTGTCCATCGGGTCTTTAAACACCAGGGAGTCCTCCACGGGCATCACCGTGGATTTATTTAACCTGAAAACAGTGTGGTCCACCTTAGGGGACACTGCCCAGCTATTGGAAACTGGGTCCACAAAAGGATAGCGGCGTTGAAAACGCTCAGGCACCACCAGCACATGCTTAATGCGTCGCCATTGTTTTTTCACGATACCATGAAACTCCTCGGGCTGACCTGACCCAACTTCTGGGCTTTGCGGGAGCCGAAGACAACCCGCTTTCCTGATTGGATAGGCTCATCATCAATATTCAAAGTCTTCCTGATGGATCGAACAAGCGCTTCAACCAAAGCACTTTTCCGTGCTGCAGCGGAGGTGGACCCATCATCCTCGCCGTTAGAGTGTGAGGACAGGGAACCCTCAGGGAGGGCAGTGTCCATGGCAACTACATCAGGCTCTTAACCAGAAGAACTTGTGACATGACAAGATCAACTTTGGACACCAAAGCTTCAATGGCTGCAGATAAAGATGCTAGGGAAGGTGACCTGGAGTTCCCGGATGCACACACCAGATCAGTGGGGAAATTGTCATTCTGGGACTCTATTTTTGCAATGCTATAAAAAAGGAACGCTGGCCCTTTAAATCCGCGATGGCTGCCCGCACCGCGATCACGCGCTGTCACTGGAGTCCCCTTTTAATAAGTAGGTAAACTCATTAAAGCAAATGTGTCAGAGGAAAATGCCCCAAAAGACTAAAAAACCCACTTACTGTGCATGAGAGAGAAGGACAAACCGCTCTCCACGCTTCTCTACAGTCAGTGAGAAATGGCAGGAGGAAGTGACCTAACGTCACTAGAGGCCGAAGTGCCCTGAGCAACACAAACATGGAGCCAATAGTAAGTATAGGGGAAGCACAGGGAAAATGGCCACCGCCCTCACAATGCAGCTTGCCCACATCCAAGATGGCACCAGAAAGCGGCACCAAAAGCATACAGCAATGAAAAAAATGGCTGATGCCCTTAAACTGAAGCAGCCAGGCTTCAGTCGCTGACCATCAGGAGCCCAGGGACCCTGGCCACCGCGGGAATCCACTACAGGAAGCTCCCCAGGACAAGGTAGGAGCCATACACCCCCCCCCCACCAACGCAGTGGATGCCGCTAGAGAGCCCCCATATGGAGCAGGGAGGCAGGATCTGTCCAGACCGGCCAGGTGGGAGCTCACAGAGACCGCAGCTCTGACATTCCCAGGAGTGGGCCCACATCACCCCCCACAGAGGTACTGTCCCAGGGACACGGGGGTAGCATCACTCACCATACAATAGACCGTGGGCTCCGCTCTGATACAGCTTGCCTCCCACCCTGAGTGGGGGTGCCGTCAGCCAAGGGGGAACGCTGCAACACAGGGTGTTCCAGGTTGATGCGTCCCGGCGAAGAATTTCTCCGCAGGCTCATCCCCATCCGTCGGGGCACCGTCATGGCAAGGCCTGGGCGGACCACAACCTGCACACGCTCGTTGGACAGGCTGGGGTACCATAAGGATCTAGATTATCCAGTGTGAAGCCAAGCCTGGCTGTCACTTGTAGTTCCCCAGGAGGATTCCCCTGACTAGGTAGCGATAGTGAGTGTAGAAAAACAAAATAAACAATTCTCAAAGAAAAATAAAGAACTGAGACCGGAGTCCCAGCAGGGAAACCTAGGTCCTACTCCTGAGCTAGGCAGCAAGAAACTGATTAGTAAGCTCTATGTGTCTGGGGGTAATGTTGAAGGGACAGCCCCTAAAGGTGTGTCTAGTGAAAGGTTTTTAATGAAGTTTCACTGCCTAGCCTGCTCCTGCAGAGGGCGCCATTATCCAATAGTGATGAAACTTGGAAGGGCTGTGTCTGTCAGAGCAGGTAAGAGAAAAGAATTGTTGCTCTACATAAAGATGGCCTAGGCTATAAGAAGATTGCCAAGACCCTGAAACTCAGCAGCAGCACGGAGGCCAAGACCATACAGCGGTTTAACAGGACAGGTTCCACTCAGAACAGGGCTCGCCATGGTCTACCAAAGAAGTTGAAAGCATGTGCTCAGCGTCATATCCAGAGGTTGTCTTTGGGAAATAGACGTATGAGTGCTGCCAGCATTGCTGCAGAGGTTGAAGGGGTAGGGGGTCAGCCTGTCAGTGCTCAGACCATACACTGCACACTGCATCAAATATATCTGCATGGCTGTCATCCCAGAAGGAAGCCTCTTCTAAAGATGATGCACAAGAAAGCCCGCAAACAGTTTGCTGAAGATAAGCAGACTAAGGACATGGATTACTGGAACCATGTCCTATGGTCTGATGACACCAAGGTAAACTTATTTGATTCAGATGGTATCAAGCGTGTGTGGCGGCAACCAGGTGAAAAGTACAAAGACAAGTGTGTGTTGCCTACAGTCTAGCATGGTGGTGGGAGTGTCATGGTCTGGGGCTGCATGAGTGCTGCCGGCACTGGGGAGCTACAGTTTGTTGAGGGAACCATGAATGCCAACATGTACTTTGAAATAATGAAGCATAGCATGATCCCCTCCCTTTGGAGACTGGGCCATGGAGCAGTATTCCAACATGATAACCACCCCAAACACAACTCCAAGATGACCACTGCCTTGCTAAAGAAGCTGAGGGTAAAGATGATGGACTGGCTAAGCATGTCTCCGGACCTAAACCCTATTGAGCATCTGTGGGGCATCCTCAAACAGGAGGTGGAGGAGCGCAAGGTCTCTAGCATTCCACCAGCTCTGCAATGTCGTTATGGAGGAGTGGAAGAGGACTCTACAGGACTCTGTAGCAAAGTGTCATTTCTTTAGTGTTGTCACATGAAAAGATATAATAAAATATTTACAAAAATGTGAGGGGTGTACTCACTTTTGTGCGATACTGTATATGAATGGTTATCATTGGAAAAGATGGGGAACAATTTGTTATACAACCAAAATGTACAAAGTTGCATGACAAGTCGCACAAGTGTCAATGGAGCCTTAAGCTTTAAAGAGGTTTCTATATTTATTCCTTTAACTAATCCAAACTTAACAAAATAATTTCCAAAAAAAAAAGCGCAACCACCGATTTGTTACAACTACTGCTAAGCGGACACATTTGTTTTCCATTAATTCTGTAAATACTATTCACTACATCACATGCCTGACGAAGGGGTCCTGCTCCGAAATGTTGCACTATGTCTTCTGTGATGTGACCATTCCAATTTGGAAGCAATTGACGATCCAAGGTGTGCTGGCGAATATGTGCATTTGATCTGTCACGTTTTAGTTCCAGCTGGTTATTGCTACAGCACCCATTATGCCTAAAGCCCTATCCAGGAAAGTGTGCGATAAGAAAAATCGATACTACAAAGGTGCATGACAAGTTGTACAAGTGTGAATGGAGCCTTAAGCCTTAAAGAGGTTTCTAGATTTATCCCTTTAACTACTTTAACTAATCCAAACTCAACAAAATAATTTCCCAAAAAAAAAAAGGCGCAACCACCTATTTGTTACAACTACTGCTAAATTTGTTATTTATTACCCCTGTAAACACTATTGGTGCTATAATCCTGGCAGGAAATTAGTGATGCTGGAAACAAAAACAAAATAAAAGTGAAAAAAACACTACTGCTCACATTCTCTCCAAGCCAATCAAAGTTTTATGTAGTGTCACTCTGCTCAAAAAAAAAAAAAAAAAAAAAAAAAAAAAAAAACAGGCTCATGTGAATACAAGTGTTACATAGTTACATAGTTACATAGTAGGCGAGGTTGAATAAAGACAATAGTCCATCCAGTTCAACCTGTGTAGGTGTGTGTGACTGTAATCATCTAACATAGCCCTCAATCTCCTGATCCTTGAGATGTAAGTCTAAGAGTCTTTTGAAAGTCACCATACTACCCGCAGAAACCACCTCTTGTGGTAGACAATTCCACAATCTTGTAGCCCTAACAGTAAAGAACCCCCCACGTTGCCTGAGGTTAAAACGCTTCTCCTCTAATCGCATTGTATGTCCTCGAGTCCTCATGCAATTCCTTCGAATGAACAGCTTTTCTTCTAAGCTGAGATCCCCATTAAGATATTTATAAATTGCTATCATGTCCCCTCTCAGACGTCTTTTCTCCAGGGAAAATAAATTGAGCGATTGCAGCCGCTCTTCATAGGTAAGGTCCTCCAACCCCCTAATCAGTTTAGTTGCCCTTCTCTGGACTTTCTCCAGCTCCAACACATCCCTCCTGAGGACTGGCGACCAGAACTGGACAGAATACTCCAGATGCGGTCGGACCAGAGTTTTATAAAGTGGAAGGATTATAGTCTTATCTCTGGAATACATCCCTTTCTTTATGCATGCTAATATTCTGTTGGCTTTGGAAGCTGCCGCTTGGCATTGCATGCTGTTGCCTAATCTATCATCAACTAAGACTCCCAAATCTTTCTCCATTTTTGATTCCCCCAAGGGTTCCCCTCCTAACGTGTATTGTGTTTTTATGTTTTTGGTCCCCAAGTGCAAAACCTTACACTTCTCCACATTAAACCTCATTTGCCATGTCGTTGCCCACTCCGTAATTTTGTCCAGGTCATTCTGTAGGATATCTGCTTCATGCTGTGCAGTTATTGCCCTGGCCAATTTTGTGTCATCTGCAAAAACTGATAACGAACTACTGATCCCTTCCTCAATGCTGTTTATGAATAAATTGAACAAGGTTGGTCCCAGGACTGAGCCCTGGGGCACCCCGCTTACTACCTCAGACCAGTCTGAGTATGCGCTGTTTATTACTACCCTTTGGACACGGCCTTTTAGCCAATTCCGTATCCAAGAGCAAACCCTGCTGTCGATACCTGCAGACCTTATTTTATAAATTAAGCGCTTGTGGGGAACTGTATCAAACGCAGTGTATATGACTGTCATTAAAGGTAAGACCAAGTTAGAATTCTGGAGGCGTGCTTACCGTCATATAAATAGCATGAAAAAATCTGATCCAGATCTACCCCTTGGACGGCACGTTAGCCTAGTGCATTCTGGGAAATTTCCAAAAATCAAGTTTCTGAACTTAGACCGTGTCCACCCCAGTTCCAGAGGTGGAGACTGGAACAAAACTCTCCTCCAACTGGAACTGAGGTGGATACATTCCCTCAAGGCAACTGAGCCCCCAGGCCTGAATGGCATGATGTCCTTCAGGCCATTTCTGGAGGGTTTCAGTTCCGGTGGGATGGAAATCTAGTCAACTCCCCCTGTCTGTGATTCTTATAAATATAAGTAGTGAAATTGATACAAATTGTACGTTTTTCACTATACAGTGGAACCTTGGTTTGCGAGTATAATTGGTTCCAGCAGCTTGCTTGTAATCCAAAACACTCGTATATCAAAGCAAGTTTTCCCATAGGAAAGCATTGAAACTCAGATGATTCGTTCCACAAGCATTTAATGTAATGAATAAAGATATGCTGTATTATATATAAAGTACATTCCTGTGCAGTAAAAGTATGCCATCTCCTCTGTTAAATAACATCATGTGTCCATGTGCCTGCACTGCACACAACAAATGCTGATTTATACTTTATTAGAGAGTCTGTGGCACTGTGTGATTACTTAGTCCTGCTCTGCAGCTCTCCTCCCCCTCCTCCTCAGATGACGTCAGGAGGAGTGATCGGCCCCTCCCGCCGGGGATAGCAGAGGGGACGGAAACCAGAGAGAGACACAGGGACAGGAATCGTACAAAGTAAGTGCAGGGAAACACTTTGATAAGTACATATCGGCATCTTCACATACAGTAGAAGCACTGGGACACATAATAACATGTGACAGAGGGCATTAACAGAGGGGATGGCATGGTTATAGTGTAATAAAACTGCTCGTATATCAAGACAGTGCTCGTATACCAAGACAGATTTTTTTAAAAAATGTTGCTCGTCTTTCAAAATGCTCGTAAACAAAGGCACTCGTAAACCAAGGTTCCACTGTATTTAGGACTGTGATGATTAATGTCTGTATGTGATGCAAATTCCAGGGTAATATTTATAATGTTATATCTATTGTCATTATATCCTTGTACATACTATGCCATGTGTGCCTTTGTATATCTTTGTCAGTTCAACAAGTACGCTGTGGCTCTTGGCAGTGTTAAAGAAAATTGAACCTAATAATTGGATATATAGCTGAATCAGGAGATGATAATTTCTATATTGCACTTTTAATGCAAGAAATTTTTTTTTATGCATAACCCTCATCGGATGCTTTTTGTCCAGTCGGTGTCCCCAGTGTGGTCATCCCGGCACGGTGAGAGACACCGTACTCCATCGGCGTTCTCTATTGGTCAATCATTTCCACCTATGCAATACTTCCGGTGTGGAGAGTTGCACTGACCAATGGGATCCGCCTGCGTTCCACGCTCCCGGATTCCATCCCGTGCCAGTGGAACGCAGACGCCGGCTCCGCCCCCATCGCGTCATGCCGTTCTGACATGCGTAACTAGTTGAGGGCGGACACGGCTCCTGTGATCCAGAAAGCCCTAAGCGGACACCAGCTAGCGGTCCGCAACTTTAATTATTTAAATCTAAGGTAATATTTAAACCGACCCATGGCCTTCCACAGCACACTTTCTGCCTGTCGGAAGCCATGAGGGTGTCGGTTACTGAAACTCTGCATCTGTGAAGGTAGGACTATTTGTAAACTGGCTGTGATATCTTACTTAGGGAGACCTCTCTATGCATGGTAGGCAATAATGCTAAAGTATGCCCTTTATTATTACACACTTTAATGGCTTATTAAATCCAAAAGCCACATTTGATTCCTTCAAATACTGCTATATATTTTATAAATAAGATTTAATCTCTAAATGAGGCAATACAATGTTGAACCCTTACTATCAAGACAAATTTAATTTGTAGTCTCTGTTTTGACACAGCCTATTAAAACATTCTACCTCATACATCTTCCTGCACTTTTTTCTATTTAGTATTCCTGCGGCCATTGTGCAGCTTTGGTGTCCACTAACATTTGACTTCGGTTGCCCACATTGGGAGACACGTGACTGGCCTTGTCCGTTATTACTATCTACTCCTACCACTCGATGGATAAGTTCTACCTTTCTGACAAGTGGAACACTGCCAAGTAGCCCAGTGCTAACTTGTTGTTTTTAAGAGTTTTCTGCAAGCGTCATGAACTTTATACATAGCCAACCCTGTAAGTGCTTTCAGCATTTATATCTTGTAAAAATGTTTTGTGTCCAAACGATCTAATTGCTATATGAATTCATTATTGAATGCACGATTCTGTGACTATTTTTCTGTGTTGACAGAGCATTATTCAGAACCACCCCTGAGGAAGAAGAGTCTAATCTTCGAAACGCGTTGGGCTTTGGTCTCTGTAATATATGGTTGAATACTATGTTATTGGATGTTTTGCTTGCAATTTTTAATCTCACCATTTTGTATATTTGTTTGACCTGCAACCAGACTAGCAAAGGCTTCAGGAGTGTTGTGATACTAGATTCATATTTCCATTACATGCCATCATAAATTTTCTTTACCGCTAAGAGAAAAAACTATTTTCTAAATATTTTGAAAAATATAATAACTGGGCGCACATTTGACAGCAAGAACCTTGCAGTTAATCACCTCAAATGAACACGAACCTTACTGTCAAGTTTCTTCATTGTGACCAGGTCAAGAGATTTCAATGAATGGCCAGTGGGAGCAATGAAGTAAAGGCAGGCATGAATCCTTGTATCATGGTAGTTATAAAGCGACCTCTTGATCTTCAGCTCTTCTTGAAGGTATGCTTCAAACTGAGCATCAATGTATTCAACGATAGGACGGTAGCTGCAATTAAGCACAGAACAATTTTAGAGTTGACCTTTGACTCCCTGGTACTATGGTCAATATTTAGCAGGAAAAATGCTGCAGAAAAACAAAAGTTGAAAAGGTTACATTGTATGATAGACAAAGAAAATAAAAAATACACACAAAGCATTCTTAACGTGTAAAGCAGGGCAAAGAGTAAACATATAGGCAAAGATTTACATATTATATGTCAAACGTAAAAGGATGCAGGGATTTTGTAACTTGATATTTTCATGTATGAGCTATAGCATGCTCTCCAACAGATCCAAACAGGGAAAACAGCTTGAAAAAAAAAAAAAAAAACACTGTTTAATAGACTGGAGCTGTCTTCGAAGTGGCATGCACATATGCACAGGGGTGGGTTTAAATATTACGCATGTAGTTCTGATAACAGAAATCATAGTACCAGCCATTAGCAGCTCTCGGCCCAAACTATGACTGGATCCCTATCATCACCTGGCAATGCTGTGAGAACGATCACAGATGTTATTACCAATGAAGTTAGTTAGAATAGATTTTTTTCATCTCTATACCCCTGCAACAAAGTCATGCAATCAGGCAAAAGAAATAAACAATAACTAATTAAACCAGCAAGAGATAAAACGTAATAGCTAAATGTATATCTGATAGCACAAAAAAAAAAAAAAAAAAAAAAAGAATTTGTAATGCTGGAGCACAGTGAATGATTGCCTTTTCCTGTCCAGACTTCCTTATGGGCTCTTTATTTCAACAGGCAATGACCCATGGGATAGCTGTGTGGAAGTACCGCTTTTGATTGATGTGATCATTTTGACCATACAAGGAAACAAAACGGAGATAAGGGGTTGTTGGAGGTCATACGTCTTTAATGTGCAAATATGCTGTAATGTTTGAATAATTTAGATTCGTTGTGTCAGCTGGATACTGGAATTTAGGTCAGTATGCTTTCTAATGTAAATGCAAATAAAAATATACAGTTCTGATTAAAGGGCCACCAAAAAACAAAAGTGGATTAAATATAAATGTTTATACTGTCACTTTTGCAAAAAATGTATAACATTTCCAGAACACTGACAAACGTGAATATATTATCTTTAGAGAGCTTTAATATAATTTTCTTCTTCTATTTGTCATGTTGAAATATTATTGTTTATTGATGTTTTTTTGGAAAGTTCTCCTTTTTTTCTTTCCAGATGTTAGGATGTTTCTCAAAATTCATCACAGCAAAAAAGAAAAAACAATTTTTCTTCTCCACATAACGAGTAGGTAACATTTTCTTCCAGTCTACTGCACATTCCTATAGGTCAGTGAAGCAGCCCATTATAGTGATGAGCCAATAGCAATATGTGAAGGTGGGGGGCAGGAGGCAAGCTCCAACACTATTTGGAGGACTGAAGCTTTTCTAGCTCATAATGGCCAATTTTTCTGACAAAGAAGAGTCATGAAAGCTGTTATGTGCATGCATTTGATGATGCCTGCACTTTATGTCTGCTAGTAACTTTACTTATTTATTTTTAAAATTACTCTGTACTTAAAAAAAGAAAAAAAGCTACAAGCTAATGCTAACTAAGATGTGATAACCCTCACAGTAAAATAGTCTGTGGATGTAGACTGTTACCAGCTCCATCATCTTTAGACCAATGGGTTATGCTCCTCCTTTCAGGAATAGGCAATAGGCAGGAAAAAAGCTTAAAGCGGAGTTCCACCCAGTGCACATTTTTAAAAAAAAAATACCCCCGGGACAGTCAGGGCTAGTACATTCCACAATGGCTAGCCTCTGATCTGTCCCGGGTTGCACTTACCTTTTAGGAGAAATACTTACCTTGAAAAAGTATTCTCCAGCGCTGCCATCTCAGGTGTGGGCAGCTTGAAGCCAGCGCGATCCTCTTCGGCGTCCTCTTCCTTCTTCTTCGGTCCCACGATGCACTGCACCAGCCCCGACGTCACTTCCGGTGCGCACGCGTCATCCCTCCACAGCTTCTGGGCATGCCCAGAAGCTGTTTAGAAGGGAATGACGAGCGCGCGCCGGAACTGACGTCGGGGCCGGTGCAGGCGCAATGATTCCTGGGAGCGATGACGTTCAGCTCCCAGGAATCATTGCAAAAGCCAGGAAGTGACGACGGGCCGCGGCCGTCGAGGGGAGGAAGAAGGAAGTAAGGTAAGTATATTTTCTCTACAAGGTAAGTAAAAAAAAAAAAAAAAAAAAAATTGCGATTATCCATTTGTTTTTCAGGTGACCCGGAGCGAGAAGATGGAGGTAAGTTTAAAATAAGGGTGGAACTCCACTTTAACCATGCATATGGGGCTGTTCCTGCAGGCATAACCCCACACACCCTGCTATCAGCAATCAGTTTAGTTGTAAGCAGTGTTTAGAAGACAAAAAAAACCCATTCACTCAGAAGTAGAGGGGCGGGTGCTGCGTCTGTCGATGAACTTCAGAGAAAAGGATTTTACGGTAAGTTCTTTCAAAAATCCAATTTTTGTACCACTTTATTTCTGTGGACCCCCAGATAAGGTGAGCAGCAGGACAACGCCACCAATTCAGATACTCTGTGGGCAGAAGTAATAGCCACCAAAAAGCCTCCTTGGTGTAGAGACGCCACTATCGTTAAAATGGATTCCATTCGAAACTTCTGTACCTCGGTTCACCTTGAGGTCCAGAATTGGACGTACTTTGCCTTCATTTCTGGGCACAGTAAACAGGTTTGAATAGAATCCCTGGAAGCATTCCGGAGAGGGAACCGCCACAATCACCCCTTGCTCCTGCGTGCCAAAGGCACGAAGGGGCCACCTGATTGCTGAAAAATAAGGGCCCCATCTATTATGCGGTGCCTTGCTATTAGCAGATTCCAACAAAGACCCAAATAGGCGGTCCCCCGTAAAGGAAGATCTGTAGAGCCTTTTTAGAAGCCTGATCCGAAACCATTATTGCGCTTAGAACAATGCCAATGACGCGTGACAATTTTGTCACAGTAGGCGAGAAAAGGCCCCGAGGGAACCGGCGCCCTCAATGTTAAAATTTTTTGCACCAATACAATCAGTGCATCCACCAGCGCCCTTGCATGTGCATGTGCAGTAAAATAGGAATCATCCTCACTGCAGAGCACCCAAAGTGCGTGGATGCAGACCCATTAGAGCTCACCCTGGGAGCATAACAAGCAGAGGAGGTCGCCGACCGCAGTTCCGCCAGGAGACGCCGGCTAAAGTCCATAAATGACATAAGAGGACATGGCCCCCTATAAAGGGGATAAGGGAGGCACGCAGACGCGCAGGCAGAGTACCCCCACACAACAATGTCCCAACGGTGCCCCCCCGGTTCAAGGGGGGCGCCAGGCAGTCCATATGTCCACCCCCCTGAAGAAGGGGGGGAAGGGCAGATGCCCATCTGCTGCTCTATCACTCTGGTCAGCAGCTCAAACCGCCAGGTCAGCAGCTCGGTCAGCCAGCCTTGAGTAGGCCCCAAAGCCGCGGCCTAAATTTTGGGCCCGATCTGGTCGCGGGTCTGCCGTCAGCCCTATCAGCTTGATCAGCAGTTCGGACAGCTTGGTTAGGAGCCTGACATGGTACTCGAACAGCTGGACATGGTACTCGCGAGTAGGCCACAAGCCACGGCCTCAATTTTCAGCCAAATCCGGCCGCGTGAGGTGATCCACCTGCATCCGCCGGTCAGCTCAGTCAGGCACTTCGGACAGCCTGCCACGGTACTCAGACAGCCTGGCATAGTACTCAGACAGCCGCGAGTAGGCCGCAAGCCGCAGCTTCAATTTTTGGGCCGATCAGCATCCGCCAGTCAGCTCAGTCAGGCATTTTGGGCAGCTTGACATGGTATTCAGACAGCCTGGAATGGTACTCAGACAGCCTGGCATGGTACCCAGACAGCCGCGAGTAGGCCGCAAGCCGCAGCCTCAATTTTTGGCCCAATCCAGCCACATGAGGCGCAGACCCACGGATGAAAAAACAGCCGCTCCCCCTCAAGCCTATAACCGCCGCAGGTAGCCCAAAAGACATCCCTGCCCCAGTCACTAATCCCCAGGGGGCCAGGAACTTGCTCAGAGAACCCCGGTGCGATCTAGACAGCCCGGTCAGCAACAACTGCATCCATCCCCCCTTACTGAAGCAAGTGGCAAAGCCAGCTCCTACCTAACCCGGGGGCGTGGGGGTAGGATGGGGCCAAAGGACCACCGTGACTGTTAGAGGGGCTGGGGGAATGGAAGGGAACCCGGGGGTCCAACCATCCCAAGGAGGGCCGCACGTCCACCCCGAGACTGCCAGAGGATTGGGGGGACAGTATTACTCACCCTACCACCCAGGGTGGGGGTGCTGTCAGCCAGGGGGCTATGCTGCGACTCAGGGCATTCCAGGTCGATCGCCTCCCAGCTAGACTTGTCCACTCATAGGCTCGTCCCCTCCGTCGGGGGACTGTTGTGACGAGGCCTAGTTCTGGACTATAACCTGCTCACGCTCGCTGGCCAGGCTGGGAGACCTTAAGGATCTAGATTATCCAGTGCGAAACCACAGCCGGCTGTTGCTTGTAGTTCCTCTGGATCTTGGTACTTCAGGAACTGACTTGTGAAAATAAAAAAATACAAACAAACACTTAAATTTCCCTATTAAAAGCTAAGACCGAAGTCCCAGAAGGGAGCTAGGTCCTATTTCTAAAACTAGGCAGAAACAAACTTTTTGCTGGTAGCAGAGTATGTGGGGCTATGCCTGCAGGGACAGCCCCATAGGCGTGGTTAAGCTTTTTTCCTGCCTAGTGCCCATACCTGATAGGAGGAGCATAGCCCATTGGTCTAAAGATGATGGAGCTGCGTCTGTCGATGAACGATAGAGAAATACTGGACGACGATGTGCCAAGTGTCAGACTCAGGAAATCCAATCTGTTAGATGGGCCCAGCGAAGACTTCTGGAGGTTGAGAATCCAACACAACTTTGCAGGGCCTGTACCATCTGTTTGATGCTGGCTGACAGAGGATTGGTTCTTTAACAGGAGCTTGTTCATTTATCCCAAAACTTGGATCCCTTGAGAACGGAGCAGATGCAGAACCAGGTAAGCACCTACATGAAATCTAAGGCGGCTACGAGCAGGTGACAAATTTGTAATGTCGATTGCTGATTTGGTTGGAAAATCAAAGAAGTTTGAACAGAAACTTTGAAAGTGTTCTGTTGATACATAGGTCTGACACCTTGATCAAGGACTGTTGTACAGCAGCAAACAGATCTGTCTGCTGAAATGGAGAAGGGGACAAGCTGGAGAGAATAAAGTGAGAAGGAGGCAGAAAGCAAAACTCTAGTTTGTAACCCCTGGAAACAACACTCGGGACCCAGGCATCTGAAATGTTATGTGACCAGAAGGCTGACAGACTTCCTCCCACTTTGAGAGGTGGGACACCACATTACTGTAAAGAGGCCTTGGCACTAGCCTTAGCTGGTTTGGAAGGCCATGTCTTCGTACGAACATATGTTCCTGCTTAGATTCAGCAGTGTAAACTTGAGAGGGATGAAAGGAACTCTTTCTAACCTTAAGAGTTGAGGACCTACTGGTAAAGACACAATCCTTTTTCTGTTGGGAGAAAAGAGTACTCAAACCTCCCATAATTTCTTTGGTCTAGTTATCCTAAGAGGGCCCAAACAGATGACCAGCATTTAAGCCAGAGAATCCTGTGCATGTGCACAAAAAAGGCCTTTTCTGGATATCTGGCAAAGAGTACCCACCAAGCCATTTACGCAGTACCGTAAACCTGAAGACAAAACTTTCAGCTGGCTATGGGCAGGGAGACCCCTAAAGATGGATTTGATGCTCAGCTGAATGACTATAAAAAGAATGAATCAGAATGGCGCAACCTTCAGAAGCAAGGGTACTAGGGCCCTGCCCTGATGTACTAAAACCCACAAGGGAGCTAAAGGCTGAACCAGCTAAATGGTAAAGCACAATTAACCCCACCATCCTAGAGCTCTAGACCCGGCCACCAGGAGGGTTGACAGGGGTTTGTATCTCATCGCAAAAAGGAGGATAGCTGGGTACACAGGGATAAATGTCTAAAAGACTTCCGTCCTGTACCAACTATGTCAGTAGCAGCAATATGGGAGATATAAACAGTTCCTGGCTTCACTCACTATGATGGGCATACCCTGACAGGGGTCTATAGAGAAGGGCAGACCATGGCTCTGGAACTGTAAAGCACCCTGTAGCTAACTCCACTTGTTGCACAATTTGCCAAGGGGAGAGTCCACAGCAGGATTCAGTGCAAAAACAACCCCAAAACATACAGGTCGGCCCCACATCTTCTAATCACATTCTCCCAAAGCTCGGGCAAGGTGTGGAAATTGCATTAAGAGCCACTGTGGTTTTGGTGCACCCAAGTGATGAATAAACAGTCTAGAAAAGAAATTATCCAGAAAGAGAAAGAGGTATATCACCTAATGATAAAACAAAAAAAAAAATGGAGTCTAGCTGGGAGTGGGAGAGTTATATCAAAAGTATGTCCCTACAGCTTTTTTTTGCCAGTGTCCAATCACCTGAAGGTAGCTACATGTAACAGAAAACGTAAAATAAAAGTAGCATAGCAGGAAAAAATTTTTGTCATCTTTTTTCCCAGTGTCACTTATGATCAAATTTGCCATTTTCTGTACAGGTTGAGGGTAGTCTTAAAAATATGGGAGCCAATAATATTTGTGGCTCTAAGAAAATGAGTATTTGTTTCAAGCTATGATGCTGCTGTGTGGGTAGAGCCATGCACAGCCATGCCAATTTCAAATTTGACAGGAGCCAGCAGGGAGAAGCTCCCCAGCTTTTGTAAAAGGGGGTGGTGGCAGTTTAAGGGTGGGGGGCTCCAGACTCTGACTATGCTTCATGTTAGACCCCAAAAAAAGGGTGCAACATGAAACATGCTCAGAAAGGTAAGTTAGCCTTTATGTTTTGTGTAACCTGGGAAAGTTTAAAAGCTTTTTATTGAATTTCCAATGAATATTCCAACTTCATAAAGGTAACTGTGGTATTGTACATTCCTTGGAGTACAACGCTCAGATTCCTTTTGTTTCAACTCATATGCAACACGTGGAACATTGTGATATCTTTACATTATCAAGAGGGCAGCTTACTATTTCTTCTTCATACAGGCCATAGTTAGTGATCATAACCTCATTTCTCATTGCTGTTTGCATCTGTGCTGGGTAGATTTACCTTCTCTATTTGTCCATTTTCACCAGGACAGAAATTGATGCGAAATCAAAAATTTTACAGCTGTTTCGGGAACAGGAAAATCATCCAATGGGGACACCTATTCCAGTAAAAACTGTCTAACAGGGAGTTTGTCCTCACTTTGGGGAGATTTCCTCCCACTTTTATTACATGTTACTGCAACAATTAGTAAAGTCAAATTACCCCAATGGGTACATTATAAAGCTCTTTTCTTCAGGTATCAGACCCCATTTATACCACCTGATAAAAATGTATTCAAACAAAAGAACTTAATTGGGAATTCTTATAATGCAGTATATAAGTAATGCCAGTGTTACTATTATATAGAGTATGTAAACAGAGCTTGTATATATGGATGTAACAATTACTATAGTTCTAAACTTTTCTCAGTATACATACCTGTCATCTTTGTTAATCTGGTCCCCAAATCCTACGGTATCAACTATAGTTAGCTTCAGACGAACATTACTTTCTTGAAGTTCATAGCTTCTTGCTTTTAACCGGACCCCGGGCTCAGTGTGAGAAACTGGTTCACTTTCAAACTTTGTATTGAATATAGTGTCCATTAAAGTGGACTTTCCAATGCCAGTTTCCCCTAAAAACAGAAACAATGGTTGTGATGATGTCAAACTACTGTTAAAAAAAAGCTCTTAAGTGGTGCAATATTTCCCCTTGTGGCTCCTAAACTTGTCTGTGGGAATTTCGTATTTGACATGTTTTCCTACTCTAGTATAGTATATTTGAGGGTTGTCATCAGTACTATAACTACAGTAATCAAAGATCTTGGGCTAAAAAAAAAATCACAAGGCACATATTAAAAGTAGGCTTTCTCCTAGCTCCCAGTTTTTGGATTTCAACAGATCTAAGAAATTAGCAAGCAATAAAACTGTCCCAAAAGAGCACTTAAAAGAAAGATTTACCATTCATGGCCACACAGTATAAGCTTGTAAATCAATCATCAACCCCAGAGGCAACTGGGATTTCAATTATCATAAACATGCCCATCGGTAAATATGGTATCTGTGCTACAAACTGGAACCAGAAAATAATGCATCTACATGCCAGGCACAGACCGTAAGCTGCACTAAAAAATAAAAACAAATCTGGTTACTAAGGGATCGCCAGGCCTGGATTCCATCACTGAAGCCTGTTAACAAAGCTTTTGGCACCCAAAGCAACATCTCTAACGATCATCGATTTTACACATGATATTTTTCTGTTTTAACAGTCCTTAAAACAGAAAAATTTTTTGTGTTTTTTAATTAATAATAAAATAATACCTGGCCTTGGTAGTAAAGTATGCAGCTCTGCCACTCAACTGTTACCTGCCTAGCAGGATCAAACATTCAGCTACAAAATGTGGAACTGGATCAAATATGTGGTCATCTGCAACACCTCTTTTGTGTTCTTTGTGATAATCTAGTTTGACACTGGTACTGGATGGACAGATCAAGAAAACAGGTTCATAAAGATTGGGCAACAATTACCATGTACATGTTGAGCTAAGCAAGCTAATAGCTACTTATCCAGCTAGTGACCTTATGCTTAAAAGCAACACAAGCTTTCGAGTAAGATTTTGTATTCATCAATACCAATTATGAATTATTTGCTTCTCAGGCATGCAGAGATTTTAGTAAGTGATCCCTGCATCTTCTTCACATCAGCTAGTTCTCGGATTTGAAGACACTTATGGCTCGTTTCCACTGAGCTTTCTGGTACGGTTCGGTTTGGTACGGTACGCTATTTATGCCGTTTCCATTATGAATGGTACCCTAATTCCGAATCGTACAGTACCACTTTTTGGTACCCTTTCGTTGGGGTACCAAGCACATAAGTATCGTACCAACAGGGTGGAGCTACACTCTGCAGAACTCTGATTGGTTGACAGAGAATCCTCTATCACAGCTTTCCTGCTACACCACGCCTATCATGAAAGGGTACTATTGGCAGTGGAAACGCAATGTGTACCGTTCCGAACCATACCGTACTGAACCGAACCGAACCGTACCACTCAGTGGAAACGAGACATTAGTGCAAAGAACAATATCCACTGCTACATAATTATCCAAGCTAACATATACAGCTTCTGTTCGCTCACTGAACCTGGAGCAATTGCTTTATTCCACATCGTTCATGTAAATAAAGTCAAATGGCAGTTGTAATTTTACCTTTACATTCAAGCACCACCAGATGGAAACTAAAATTCTATTATCAAGATGCATTTTACATATTATAAACAGATTTGCAACCAATTACAGTATAGGCTAATGAAACACAACAAATCTGCCAGAACTTGTTCTTATCAGAGAGTTTTTAAATATATGAATGCGAAGTGTATAAAGAACTATCTGGCCTGACAAATAAAATGGAGAAAAATATGGAATGCAAGGATATTTGAGGGCATGTGCACAACTATGCTTTTATATTTATGGCAATACATTTTTTATGCAACTTACCCACATTTTCCAAATGTTTTTTTATCCCTATAGGAAATGAAGGGAGCATGACAGTAGGCAGTTTTTACAGGGGAAGAGTGCTGGAGGGTTTAACACAATAGGCTGAATTTGCAACATAAAAATTCCCCAGCACTCGATCCTACTAGCCACCAAAGAGAATCAAACTAAATTCTGTTGTTCACATTCAACAAAAAGCAAGGTACATATATTTTTATGTCACAATTTGGCTGCCACACTTTGCAGATGTACCCTGGCATGGTTGTGTGGCTTCACATGTATTAGCAAATGTGTAAGGGATTCATTTTAATCTAAATGTTAAAAATTATTTTAGTTGGGTTCTCTTTCTTGGAAAGCACGATTTAGAACTGGAGAATTTTTTGTCCTGATGTCTATGGATCAATTTACTCTCAGAGTAGTTCAAATAATTATTTTAAAGAAAACAAAGGGTGAACTGAGTGCTTTTCAAAGAAGCCTACAGAGCACCTGTAATTAAAAATTAGTTTGCTCCAAGTGCACTTTATGACCAGTATTGACTTACCATAGAAAGCTATTTCAAATATGCTTGACATGACAGAAGTATAGGGGCTGCTGTTGCTGGTCTCCTTTAACCTTTTTGCTGCCACTGACATAAGGCATACAGGGCTCAATTCACAAAATGATATTTTCCGCTTCAAGATTAGCAGCAAAATAGCTCATAGCATCTTTCAAAAAATTTTTTGGGAATTTACCAGAAAAAATGCTACTAAAATATCGCATACACTATTTCTTGAAGCACGGTATTTTCGTTGCGAAGACTTGCAATACTTTAATGCTTGTAGCCTTAAAAACCAGGGAATAGCTAGCTGTTAAGGAGTCAGCATTCGTCAGCAACCTCAACAGCTCGTTTGGCTGTACTTTTCCTATGGATCACAGGAGTGCAGTCCGTTCTGCACTTCTGTGACCCGTTTTCAGCAGAGATCAGTCTGAAGTCCACTCTCTGCTGACGTCACAGAAGTCGGTCCACCTGGCTCAAACTCTCAGCCAGCTCCTCGACCCTCCACAGCCCAGCACTCCAATGAACGAGGAGGAGGCAGAGCAGAGAGCTGCTGACTAACAGTCAGCAGCTCTCTGCTCAGGGAGCTGTCAGAACTGAGCGATGGGGGGTGTTCAATCACCCGGTTCTCAGTGCAGAGGCCCCAGGGGACAGATGCAGCATCGGCCCGATATAATCCTCAAAAAAAACAAAGCCATACTTCTCTTTTAAAGACACCAGAGGGTGCCAGCTGAAATTTCATACACTGCTTAAATATCGCATGCCTGGACATCTACTTATTTCCCTCAGCTTTTTCCATAAGGGCACAATTGTAAATTTACAAATATTTTCTATTTTATAACTCAATACAGTTTTAGCTTTTAGATATAGTAGGAATTGTGTTTGTGAGCGCTAATGATTTTAATGAATTTTTATTTTTGATGATTTCATGATTATGATTTTTAATGAAAATATTTTTGACAAACATTTGCACAACTATAACAGGACCTACAAAATCAGTAGCACCATCTTTTTTTTTCTACTGCTCCTATGTTTTTTAGAGAATGTATGGTGTTGGGGTCTTTTACAAATTCTGAAAGCTGTATTTGGAACATTATAACTCCCAGATATTTAGTCCTTGTTCACACTGGGGCGACATGTCAGGCGACCTGGTCGCCTGACGGGTCGCTGTAGGTCGCTCGCCATAGAGAAGCTATGGACCCGTTCTAATAGGAGCGACACAAGTCGCTCAGACTTAGAAAAAGGGTCCGGAGCTTCTTTGGGGCGACCCGGAGCGACCTGCATAGACTTCAATGTTATGAAGTCCGTGCCGGCCGCTCCGAGGTCGCGGTGCGAGCAGCGCGCTGTGACCTATGAGGTCGCCCCGGCAAGTCGGATCGCCCCAGTGTGAACGGGGCCTTAGAGTAAGTTGCTTATTTACACTTATGTGTACTAATCTTCACTTTTTTTGCAAAAAGGTACAATGTTAAATTTACAACTATTTAGGGATTTTTTTTACCTTTAGTCCCGGTTCACACTATTGCGATGCGGGAACACTGCGAATATACTGCGTGTTCCCGCATCGCATCCGCAGCACAGGCAGTTCACACTGCCATATGCGATACGCTGGGGGTGTCAATTCAAAGTTAACGACACCCCCACATCACATCACATATCGCAGTGCGATCTGACAGTTCGCACAGGAATCAGATCGCAATAGTGTGAACCACCATGCGATCCGATTCTGCTGCGGACCACAAAAAGGGTCCTGTGCGTGTTCACTGTGATTGCGGTGCGAATTCAGCCATACAAACTGTATGGCTGAACTCGCACCGCACAGACATCGCATGTGGTTTTAGGAGCAGTGCGCTCTGAATCATATGCAATGTCTGTGATCGCATTAGTGTGAACCGGCACTTAGATTAAAATTTTGTAGCAGTTTTGTAAGTTATGTTGTGTTTGTGAGCGCTAAACATGGATTTTATCGTGTGTTATAATCAAAAATATTTTTGATAGAAACATTTGTGCAACTATACAGGACTTAAAAAAAAAAAATCAGTAGCATCATCTTTTTGTTCTGCTGGTCATTTAGAAACTGCATGGTTTGGATAGTCTTTTTTTAAAATCTGAAATCTGTAAGTTAAAAAGAAGCAAAAGTGCAGAAAATGGTCTGTCCACCTGAGGTTTAAAGTCGAGAATATGCCCTGGCAGGTAAAGAACAAAGCAGATCCTTTCCTCCCCAAATGTGAAAAGCCCAGGCGCAAACAGCTCTGCGTGCCAATCTTTGAACATTCTTAAGTCACATGTAAAAGGAAAACTTTTTTTGTGCACTTACATTAAATCTTTTATGATGCATTAGTGAGATCAGTTGCAGACCTCATTGGTGGGCCAGCAGAGAATAAGGAAGATGTTAGCCCCTGATTAAGTTTCTTTTTTTTTTTTTTCAAAATGGAAGCACAGGTTTCTGACCCACTGGAAGATGGGTGTGGGGGAAAGAATAGACCCCCCAAACATTTTGGATATTTACATAAGGAAGGCTTTTTACAGCTAAAAAGCTTGCATAAAATGCATCTTAAATGCAAATATAATTTTTGTGGAAGATTTTTGTTGAAATAAATGGCCTGGGGATAGGGCCCCAAGCACTACTTTGTGGTACTTTAACATAGATGTGCTGCAGGGTTTGTTTTTTTTTCAAATATAGGACGTATAGCATGTTTGTACATTTACATTTGTTTTATAGTAGGTTTATTGGAATGAATGGAAAATGCACAAAAGTACATATATTTAATGCAGTTTTGTTTGTTTGCAACATGCCTTCACCTGTAAAATCCCTACTCTAAATGCTTCTGCCCAAGAAAAACTGTGTAATTGCACAAAACTGTGCCTTGAAAATGCACACACATGCAAAAAAAAAAAAAAACTGCATGGCAATTCATGTGCATATTTGTGTAAGGGCGCTTAGGCTGGATTCACACTTGTGCGATGCCAGACGTCGCATGTGTTTCGCACCGCATTGCTGTGCACATCACATGCAATTCAAATTTAGCCATACAGTTTGTATGGCTAAATTTGCATTGCATTAGGACCAAAATGGTGCAGGACACTTATTTTTTGTTGAACTTTTTGCACTGGAATCGGATCGCATGGGTGTTCAGACCCACGCGATCCAATTCCCCTCTGATTCCACAGTTCGCACTGTATTCTGATGCAGATTTGGGGGTGTCAAGAAAATAAAGTGTTTACACACTGCATATCTTTGCAATTTTGTGCTCGAGCATGAATTTATTGTAGACAGACCTCGCAAAATCAAATACATGAAAATTAGTTCACTCACCAACACATAATATGTTAAAGCAGAATCCCTGTGAAGTTGATTTGTTGACAAGCTGGTCAGGAAGACTATCAAACCCAACGTGCCCAGATAAAGACAATGCTCTGAGGTCATCATTCGGTGACTATAAAAAAAGAGAAACATATTTAACAAACCTGTGAAAAAGCTGTTTCAAGAAATGTTACTGTAAATTTACATTGCAAAAATACTTGAAATATTTTTAGTATTGTATCCACTGGAAACATTTAATTGATCTCCTCCTATTGTTGCGTGCATGCAAGCTACATTTAGCTTTTAATATTCTAGTTTTTTATTTATTTATTTGGGTTTCAATTCATGTCAGATTTATTTAGCAATTAAACATTCAATGAAAATACATACTGGAAAATTTACCACCTGACAATGTGTTGTCATGATAAACGTTTAGTACAAGACACCTGCAAGCAAAGCAAGGGATTTCCATTGGACGACTAATCCCAACAGTTTAGGCCTCATCCGACAGGTGGTTTTGTATCAACGGTTAATCACTGCTCCAAGTCATTAATGGCAGTGATTAGCAGCGATTTTTAGCTAGCCATTTAATGGCTAGTTTGGTTAGCGATTGGTCACAAGTTAAAGCCAAGTTAAAGCTAAGCACTGAGCATCACTGCAAATAAATCTCACTTCTTGACATGGCCATTTTAGAGACTGCAGCAAGCAGGATACCTTCTTAAAACCAACCGTTCAATGTCCTTTGACCATAGCTAAGGACTACAGTACATAGGGAGGGGCGTGATGAGATGACGCGCATGCTCACATTGGAGTAGGCGGACCGCCACCCGGATCCCGGCCGTCTCCACCTGATGCTCCGAGTAGACACGCTGTCTGGCATATCTTGAATGAGATGCGGGTCCTTTGCTGCTGACCCAGGGCCTCCCTCTCCTGCTGCCACTGTGATTGAGAGGCATGACTCGCCCATCGCTCAATTGATGCTGTAGCCCGCTGATCTTCTCCTATATCTACCTCTAGATGCTGAATGGGGAAGTTCCGTGGTGTTTTGTCCTCCCTGAATGGAGGGGGGAGCCCTGGCAAAGACCCCTAAACCAGCATAGTTCACCATCTCGCTATTGGCTCCATTTCTCCGGCGACCCCCTTAAAAAAGAAGACAAGTGACAGACCTTCTTACCTGGACTATAGGGTAAAAACCTAATAGTGACAAGCAGCTCCTCATAAGAATTACAGAGGGGCCCATTGTCACTGTACCTCTCTGCTGTTTGCTGTATACCCTGAAGGCCCCCCCCTGCGCCCTCAGCTAAACTGTCCTTGATCTGACTGGTTTCGAGCTCCCCTGGCCTATAGAGACTGCGCTTATTGCTCAGTAGCAAATTATTTAACGCTGTTACTCGCTTTTACTGTTAAGTATCCAGGGTCGGTAAGATACCTTTCCTTATCCTCACTGTTGCACTACATAGTGGAGATTATTTGAGATTGAAGATGAAAGGTCAATCAAAAGCCAATAAAGTAAACCAACCTGCCCCTAGCCCAGGCGGCATCCAGTGTTACCTGTCGGCAGAGACAAGCATGGTGGAAGAGGGGCAGGATAGCCATAGACAAGGACCCTCAGAGCGGTCAGGGAAGGGCAAACAAAAACCGATAATGGAGAAACTCAAAACAGGGAGGACCAGTGGCTTAGGAGTAACCAGACCGAAAGGTTCTGAAAGGATCCCTTCAAGGGGGCCCTAAAGTGCAAAATGGAAGCCCCTAAAGGGGAAAGCCCAGCCCTAACAGCAGATGGGGATGTTGCCCTGGAGGAACCCCAAGAAGGTCTACCTCTTATTAAAGAAGTCTTAGCGGGTCTGCTGTCTAAACTGGAAACCTCTTTAAAATCAGACATAGCGGCTGTCAGGACAGACATTGGCCAAGTATTTGGGTGTGTGGAGGAAATGGAGGGGAGACTCGATGTTCACGGTTGTCTACTAGAGGATTTAGGTAAACAGATGAAATCGCTGCAGAGAATTAACCAATCTTTATTTTAAAAGTTAGGAGGACCAGGAAAATCGAAGCTGTAGGAAAAATGTGTGTATAAAGGGCTTAAGAGAGAAGCAGGAGGAAGACCTGATAACATTGGTATGATGCCGCTTTAACCCCTTGCTGGGGAAAGAGCCCCCAGAAACCTTAAAAATTGATCGAGTGCATAGGGTGGGAGGATACCGAAGCCAAGCTGGGGGTGTCCCAGGAGATGTGATCGTAAGGCTCCCATATGTAGAAGAAAACATGATAATTATGGAAAAGGCCCAGAACTCCGCTGGGATCACTTTTGAAAGAGTGAATCTGCAGCTATATGCTGACCTATCGGCTGAGACCCTGGCAAGAACACTCCAGTGGGTGGAGATGGATCGGAGCATCAGGGTGGTGTCCTGGGAAGGAATGGACAGGAGGTGGCACACAGTAGTGGGTCACCAGATCCATACATTGAACAAGATCTGGACAGTTGTCCAACCCTCTGAGGGGATTACCTCTGTGGGAAGGGTAATGAGGTGGGGGAGGGGCAGGGGCCGCCTTCTTTTTTTTTTTTCCCCTCTCCAGGTCTATTCTCAAGGAAAAGAGGGCTAGCTCTTTTGGTTGCCCATGGCTCTGGTAAATCTAGTGTCATACAATGTTAGAGGCCTGAATACACCTAGCAAAAGACATAAGGTAACTAAAGAATTGCATCATTAAGGGGCCGGAGTAGCCTTCCTACAAGAAACACATATTATACATACATCAGGGATTAAATTGTCTTCCTGTTTTTTTGCTACGTGGTTCTACGGCGACTCGGTTTCGAGCCATTTGCGGGGAGTGGTGATTGGATTTGATGGGAGTGTTTACATTGAAGGAGCAGCTAGCAGACCCCGAGGGAAGGTTTTTGTTTATTAAGGGAAGATTATTCCATATGAAGTACACCTTTGCAAACATTCATTCCCCAAATAAAGGTCGTTTTTGAGGAAAACCTTGAAAAGTTTGATGACATTCCAGGAGGGGAGGCTTATTGTAGAGGGAGACCTAAATATGGGGTTGGACCAACGGCTGGATTTATCGACGGGGACCTCAAGTCTCCCATTACAAAAGCAGAATGAAACTAGGAGATTACTGGGAGAGTGTCAACTAGTGGATGCCTGGAGGGTGAGACACCCAGAACTTAGAGATTACACTTATTACTCTTCAGTACATGGGTCTTATTCAAGGACTGGTTACATTTTAATAGAGCATCAACTCCTAGTCTCCCTTAAGGATGCGATAATTAAGTCAATCACACTCTCTGATCATGCCCCAGTGATAGTGCAGTTATGTCTAGTTTCAGCAACACCTAGAGGTAGGGGCTGGAAACTGAAAAAATTGCTCATTCAGGATCCTAAGTTAGTCCAGAAAGTAAAGAAGGGGTTGGAGAGCTTCTTCGTTATTAATGATACACCAGAGATTTCACTAACTACCCTGTGGGAATTAGATAAAGCTTATACTGTATAAGGGGGATATTAATAGCAGAGGTGGGGGACTTGAGTCACATGACTTGACTTAAATCAGACTTAAGTCACCAGTTTGAGGACTTGAGACTTGCTTGACTAAAATTAATAAAATACTCAACTTGACTTTGACTTGGTATTCATGACTTGAGACTTGACTTTGACTTGAGACATATGACTTGAAATTACTTTACTTTTTTAGGTTATTAAATATTTGCATTTTCGCAAGATGTGTTAAAGCAAAATGAATGTGCCTGTTATGTTTCTGACACCACAGTCACTTGATTTTTAGGACACTGGCTGTTTAACAATGAAAATACTTAGCATGTTTTTAGTGACTGTGGTGTTGAAACATGACCGGACGAAGGATTTTTGAGCTGTTTGGGCATTCAAAGTGTTTCTTTAATGTGCCAAGAAAAAAGTACTAAGCAGTTTTCTTAATGTTGAAAATAAAACAAAACCTTTCCTGACCACTGACTTTTAACTTATTTAAAGGTGAAAATTGGGGTAGATCAGTATTTTGACTTGATTTGTGACTTGACCAAAACAAATGACTTGACTTGCTTGACTTTTAGCAGGGACCTGACTTGACTTGCTTGCTTTTCGCCACAGTAACTTGGGACTTGCTTGAGACTTGAAGGTTAAGACTTGAGACTTGCTTGTGACTTGCACATGTGTGACTTACTCCCATGTCTGATTAATAGGTATTGGGACACAAAGAAAAAGGAAAAGGAGGTGAGGAGGAACCAGCTACTTAGGGAGATACATACACTGGAACAACGGACTAGGCCCAAAGGCATCCCAGAAAAGAGAGAGTTGATAGAGAAGGGAGGGGAATTGACGGCCCTTCTGGAGCAGGAGACAAAAAGCGCATTTCAAATAATTATGAATGCAAAATATCAATGGGGAAATAAACCTGGGAAATGGCTAGCAAAAGCAGTGAGGGAGAAAAAAAAACGCATCCCATATTCCTAAAATTAAAAAACGAGAGTGGAGAAATTGTCCATTCGCTCCCAGATATTGCTCAGGCGTTACACTCGTATTATAGTCAGTTATACAAAGTTAGACAGAAAGAGAAAGGTAGGGATAGAGATAAGGAAATTCTGGCTGCAATGGCATACCTGCAGGAGCTTGATCTCCCAAGACTACCCAGTGAGGAGTTAGAGGAGTTAGAGGATTTAGAGACCCTGATCACATGGGAGGAGGTGGGGTGGGCGATAAAGAACATGGCCCTGGGGAAGAGCCCGGGCCCTAATGGATATTCGATCCTGAATTTTAAAAGGTTTCAAAAAATTATAGTCCCCAAACTATGTGAATACTTTAACATATTAAAGAGAGGCGTCTTTGCTTGCTTATATAACCCTTTTATTGAAGGAAGGGAAAGATCCCACGGCATCAACGAGCTATAGACCAATTTCCCTTTTAAATACAGATCTAAAATTATTCGCAAAAATAACAGCAGAAAGATTAAAATCTTTACTGCCGAAATGGATACACAATAATCAGGTGGGCTTCATGTCTGGTCTGGAGGGGAGGGACAACTGCCCCAAATCACTCCTTCTGATCCACGAAGTGAAAAAGAAGGATATACTGGTCGTACTATTGTCCATTGATGCTGGAAAGACCATTGACAGGGTCGATTGGGGGTTCATGTTTGAAACTCTGAGACACCTAGGCATTGGAGAAAGGATGATAAGATGAATCTGTCTTTTATTACCGTCCAATGGCAGGAATTCGAGTGAATGGCAGTTTGTCCCTCCATTTCAAGCTACACAACAGTACTAGACAAGGGTGCCCCTTTTCCCCAATGTTGTTTGTCTTAGCTCTAGAACCCTTATTGGCAGAAATTCTCAAAAATCCAGATATTAGGGGGATGACAGTGGGGAGTAAGGAGTACAAGGTGGCCGTATATGCGGACCATGTACTATTATTTATCTCTAACCCCAGGCTAACACTCTAGGTGGTGCTGGAGGAACTAGGGAAATATGGGAAGCTATCAAACTTTAAGGTTAACATAGCTATATCAGAGATTTTGAATCTTACAATATCAAAGAGAGAACAGGCAATTCAGCCTAAAAGTCCCCTTCGTATGGTGTAGAGAGGAACTGGGATACCTTGGCATTAAATTGACTACATTGTCAGCAGCTTTGTATAAGGCTAATTATATACCAACGTTAAATAAGGTAAAGGAGCAGCTGAACTCTCTGAGACATAGAGCTACTTCATGGCTAGGTAGAATAAATGCGGTAAAAATGAACATTCTTCCCAAGCTCATATACATATTCCAAATGGTCCCAATCACCCTCCCTCAAACCTATTTTAGGAAGTTAAGGGCAATAGTATTAACCACTTTACCACCAGCCACTGTGCTGCTACTGTCGCTGGACTCCTCCCCCTGTAGGCGGCGCTCGCGCGCCGCCGGAGGCGCGCTCCCGCTGTTTTCATTCAAAGCGGGAGTCGGGCCAGGGGAGGAGCGGCGGCGATTGCCGCCGCTCTTCCCCGATCGTCGGGGAATCTAGTTTGGAGATCCGCCCGCCTATGTAAACAGAGCGGGCGGATCTCCTAAGTGACAGGGAGTGACAGATCGGAGTGTTCAGCATAGCTGAACATCGGATCTGTCCCTGGCTCACTCAATCACCTCCCCCCCCACACGTTAGTAAGCACCAGGCATACATTAACCCCTCCCTCTCCAATAAAATTAACCCCTTCCCTGCCAGTGTCATTTTTACAGTAACAGTGCATATATATATAGCACTGATTACTGCAGTAATGTCACTGGTACCCCCAAAAGTGTCAAAAATGTCAGTCAAGGGTCCGATCTGTCCGCCACAATGTCGCAGTCCCGCAAAAAAAATAAATCGCAGATCGCCGCCATTACTCGTTAAAAAAAAAAACACCAAAAATGACAGAAATCTTTCCCTTAGTTAGTAAACGCAATATCTTTTGCGCAAACCAATCAAAATACGCTTATTGTGATTTTTTTTACCAAACATAGGTAGCAGAAAACAAATTGGCCAAAAATTTTTAAAAAATTCGATTTTTACATATTTTTTGGGAGGAATTTCATATAAAAAAAATGTTAAAAATATTGTTATTTTTTCAAAATAAACGCTCTTTTTTTGTTTATAGCGCAAAAAGTAAAAATCGCACAGGTGATCAAATACCACCAAAAGAAAGCTCTGTTTGTGGGAAAAAAGGACGTAAATTTCGTTTGGGTACGGCGACGCACGACCGCGCAATTGTCAGTTAAATTCGCATAGCGCCGAATCACAAAAAGTGGCCTGGACGTAAGACAGCAAAATCCTCCGGTGTTAAAGTGGTTAAAATACATATTGGCACACAAACGCCCGAGAATCGCCTATGAAGTACTAACAAAGGAAAAAGGGTCAGAGGGGTAGCTGCGCTTGATTTTTAAAAATATTATCAGGCAATTTCTTTAGCACAAATAGCAGACTGGATACACAATAAGGTAGGTGGGAGCTGGGTGGAAATTGAGAGCGCACAAAGCAAGGTAGATTTGGGAAAGATGGTGTGGGTACCACGAGTATATCAAGATTTGGTTAACGAACATGAGTACACTGACTAGGAACACGTTAAGAATTTGGGATAGTCTATGTCGATTATTCCACTGGGAATAACCGTTGATTTCATTAATTGACACAAATTATTTTAAACCAGGGAAAGAGGATTATTTATACTTTGTCAGATGGGCCAAAAAGGAGGTGATACAGTTAGGAGATGTAATGGTAGGAAACAGATTGTGCACTTTTTTTGAACTAACACAAAAATGGGGGAATGTGCCACTTGATAAATACAATTACAGCACTTTGTGCTCTCTCTACCGCAGCCTTTGCAGGTAAGGGATAATATGAGACCAATGGAGAAACTATTTAGTTCCCCTGTGTGTACTAAGCATAGTATATCCAAAATATAGAAGATCTTATTAGGGGAAACAGATTTTGTATACCCACCTTATCTAGGGAAAATGGGAACAGGAATTAGGACCCCTCAAAGACAAGGAAAAAAGGAAGAAAGTGTTGAAATTTGCTTGCTACTCATCAGTTGATTTAAAGACAACAGAGATGTGTTACAAGCTTTTTGCTAGATGGTATAGCATTCTGCAGAGGGCCAGAGGTTCGGTGCAGAGATACCCTCAACTTGTTGGAGGGGATGCGGAGCTCCTGGGACCTTTGCACATCTGTGGTGTGAAAAGGCAATATTAGGTTAATTCACCAGATTACAGGAGACTGCATTCAGATGGAACCTTGGAGTTGCTTGTTTCACAACACAGAGAAAAAAGGTTAGGGTATATAAGAAAATGCTAGTGCCTAACCTACTGAATGCAGCTAAAAAGCCTGATCCCGGCCATATTTGGCAGTTGCTAGAAGTCCCGAGTACGAAGGACTGGGCTGTAAGGGTGGATTGGGCGAGATCCATGGAGCAAACGAGGTATACAGCGAAGGACTCCTGTGCGAAATATCCATGCTTGTTAAAACAGCGCAATAACTTGATCTATATTTTTTACATGCTAATAGAAAATTCAATAAAATGTTAATATTTCAAAAAAAATAAATAAATGTTCTCTGACTATACACATGTGGAACGTAAACATAGCAGAAGCTGAAAGGAACTGTTACAGCATGTACCCAATTCTATGCATGTACAGTATACAGTATGTATTGAAGCAAAGGTCCAATGACCAACACACAGTTCTGTAAGTTATTAGGGTGGAAAATCTAATTGTGTTCCACATGATTTGGTATGAAGTAGCATACAACCATTGCTATTGTCACATACTATTGAGAGGTGTTGGACACCACAGGCCTACAATTATGACAGCTCATCCAACTGCTATGAGGCAAGCACATAGGCTTGCCTTTGCTATGGGTCCTGGAACATCAACAAATGCTTGAATCTTCAGATCTCATGATATCTGACCAAAGCCAAATCTGCTGAAAATCAGGCAGCCGAATCTTAAAGTTTATATGCACAAATATCTGGCAGTTAGCACATTCATAAAATAAAAGTGATCTCCGGTTATAGCAGACTCAAAGTAGCCACACAAGCAAGGGAACAAGCAAGGTAACTGTTCAGTATTAGAACACAGAATAAAAGCACGTGCATAATACAACTTAGATCTGGGTGTGCTCAGAGAATTTAAACAAATCATTAAATAATGTGTAGTTTATTGAGATCCTCAAATTAACCACTTAAGCCCCGGAAGATTTTACCCCCTTCCTGACCAGGGCCTATTTTGCAATTCGGCACTGCGTGACTTTAACGGACAATTGCGCGGTCATGCGACGCTGTACCCAAACAAATTTGACGTCCTTTTTTTCCCACAAACAGAGCTTTCTTTTGGTGGTATTTGATCACCTGTGCGATTTTTACTTTTTCCGCTATAAACAAAAAAAGAGCGACAATTTTGCAAAAATAACAATATTTTTCACATTTTTTTTATATGAAATTCCCCCAAAAAAATGTAAAAATCTAAATTTTTTAACATTTTTGGCCAATTTGTTTTCTGCTACATATGTTTGGTAAAAAAAATTGCAAAAAGCGTATTTTGATTGGTTTGCGCAAAAGTTATTGCGTTTACTAACTAAGGGAAAGATTTTTGTAATTTTTGTTGTTTTTTAACGCATAATGGCGGCTATCTGCGATTTTTTTGCGGTACTGCGACATTGCGGCGGACAGATCGGACCCCTGACTGACATTTTTGACACTTTTGGGGTTACCAGTGACATTACTGCAGTAATCAGTGCTATACATATGCACTGTTACTGTAAAATGACACTGGCAGTGAAGGGGTTAACTTTTTTTTTGAGCGGGAGGTGTTATGTGTGTCCCTAGGGGCGTGATTCTAACTGTGATTGGCTGTGGCTTGAGGTGTATAAACAGTGATTAATGGTCCTACATAGTAGAACCGTATGATCACCATTCATACACAGGGGAGAATGACAGGCGGCTTGTTTACATTAGCCGCCTGCCTTTCTCCCTCTCCACCCGACGATTGCGAGTGACCGGCGGACATCGGGTCTGCCGGTCACATGCGCGGGGGGGCCCGTGACCGCGCGGGAGCGCGCCTCCGGCGGCGCACGCTCCCTAGACCCTCACAGGCTAGCGACGTAGACCTACGTCGCTCTGCCTGTGAGGGGCTGACTGCCGACGTAAATAGTCGATCGGCAGTCGGCAAGTGGTTAATTTAAATGTAAATGCTTAGAATGTACACAGTACTGCATTAAAACTGACCTCCAGAAGCCCCGCATCCCTCAGCTAACCAGCAAAACAAATCCTTCATACCTTTAGTGCAGTCATGCAATTCAGTCTTTGTTCCACTATCAGTATGCATCTAACAACAGATTCCCCAGCTCTGAGATTTATCACATCAAAAGGTGTAGTATTCCAACAGTCTAACTTCTATTTTATAATTCAGACTCAGAAGGCACTCATACTTGACATATGTCATACTTGACATATGTCATACTTGACATACTTTCACATGCAAAACAATCAATAATCAGGTAGTATAGACATGCCTTTGAGAGTAATATCTAGCAGATTGGGAAATTGTGGTAGCCAATAGGTAATTTTTCTTTTTTTTTTAAAAAAAACAATGATATTTTCATTGAATATGCTCTTCAGTAACATGTCAGCAGCCAAGCTTGTGAGAGAAGTGGCAGCAAGTTCAATTTTGATTGTGGTCAGCAGGGTCGGTGCAAGTATTTTTGACTACTTAGGTGAAGGTGCATTTTACCACCCCCTCCCCTCAACCTTGCACCCTAAGGTGGCTGCCTAAACAGCCTTAGGTCCTCATACACACCGGATGTTTTTACAGCTGCTGTTTTTGGCTTTAGGCTTTTTTTCTGCAGCCAGTAATCTCCCCAGGATGTTATCCTATGTGTCCATGCATACATAGGCTGTTATCAGCGTTTTTTGGCAGGGGCATTTTGGGTTGTAAAAAAAACTCAGAACTAGTTCATTTTAGTTTTTCAGCTGTAAAAGCGATGTAACTGATCAAAGCTAGAAAAACGCTAAAAAACGCAGCTACTCAGCGTTTATCAGTGTTTTTGAGCCATAGGCATTCATGGGAGTATAGTTTTGCTAAAAAAAAAAAAAAAAAGTGTAAAAACGCTACAGCTGAAAAAAAGCTACTACGAAAATGCTGTAAAACTCCTCCTTCTTCTTCTGCATTTTTAATAACGTCCAGTGTGCATGAGGCCTAAATGATAAGCTCACCTTTGAGAACATGTTACATGTTCCACCCGTTTCTAGCATGGAACATGCAACATGTTCCCAATACTGAAGCCGCCGCCCACTGGCATCCCCCCCCAGAGGCAGAAGTACGGGGGAGAAGTTTCATCATGTACTAGCTCCCACTATTTGAAAGTAGCTCTGTGTGTCTGGATGAACTACAAGCCCTGACAACCTTAGCAGCTGTCGGCTTTTAGTTCTCAATGAACTACCACGGCACTGTGGATTGCTGTGGTAGTCCATTGAGTCTGTCAGCAAGTATCGGCTTACCTATACGGGAAGAATAAATAAGCCGATACACTGAGTGTGCAGGAGACCTGCATGGCATCAGCGATCTGCTGATCGCTGGTGCAATGCTTTACAAGCTCCTGCAACAAAAAATACTAAATTAATATTTTTTTACCTGCAAAAAAATGTGCATTTATTATTATTTTTTAAAAGTGAACTAATCCCTTAATCCTCTTGGATTCTAATAAAAGTCTGTGGTTGGTGTGAGGTCCCCTGACTGCTCTCTGTGGCCAGATTTCTCCTACAAGAAAATAAAAAATCTTCCCCCTTCCTTTTCACATGGGCCAAATGTCAAGAGACATCGGCCGAGAAAAAAAAAAAAGTCAGACATTCAGCCTGTGTGTGTATGTTGATCTGTCCAACAGAAGCCGGCTGTGCCCCCGCCCCCCCCCCCCGTGCACCATCTTCCTACTTTATCCCCCCCTGCACAACTGTTCCCCACTGTACCCCCCCGCGCATACCTGTTCCCCCACGGCCCCCGTTCCCCCACTGTACCACCGTAAAAGCCGGTGTTCCACTGTACCCCCACCCTACACACCTGTTTCTCGCTGTACCTCCTACATATCTGTTCCCCACTGTACCACCCTGAACACCTGTACCCCACTGTATCTCCCCTGCACATCTGTCCCTCACTGTACCACTCTGTACGCCTGTTCCCGACTGTACCCCCCACCTATCTTGCACACCTGTTCCATACTGCGTCCCCCTGCTCAACTACTGTAGCTCCCTCTACATGACTATTCTACCACTCTAGCTCCCCCCATGCTCATGTTTTTCTAATATACTTCTCTGCATGCTGGTTCCACAACTATATTTTCTGCCTTGCACCCCTAAAATAAGCTTGTGGCACAATAAACTTTATAGCAGATTCCAAGCTTTTACTGAACAGGTGACTGGGAGCAGACTGAGTGCAACATGCTGCATGTTCTTCCACTACCTGAGCCGGAAGAAGTGTTGGCCTCACCTGGAGGAGTGTCGCACTGCTGCCTGTCCTCCCACTACAGATCCCCAACGGGTAAGAAGGATGAGGAGGGAGGGGATATTGCAGGAAGTCAGGGAGAAAATATATTGCTGTGGATCTGCAAGATGTTGAATTTGATGGGCAGCAATCTTATTTTGACCCATTGACCATGTATTTGTGATTGTGCCTCTTGTGTGTGACATTCTAGATCTGTACCCTGACTGCCCTTATCACAGCTGGTATACCATGCTGGCATCACATCTCTATCACTATAGCCATTGCTATAACCCAATATGCTAATTTATATATACATAAGTCATCAAAGACCATATTGCCCAAGTCCCAGTATAGAAGCAAAAATAAAAAATTGTTATTTTTGCTTCTATACTGGGACTTGGGCAATATAGTCTTTGATGTTAACATTCCTGTGAATTTCAAGGTGCAGGGATTCCTAATGAAGGACGACGGGATAGTTGTAAGCCTGTGTAGTCATGTATGTGGGAAAAAAAGGACACTTTATTTTCTGTGAGGGCTCTACTCCTTGCAAATTTCCATGATATGGGCATCAATCCACATCTCACCTAACAAAATAACTTTGCTAGTAAACATCAAGTCCAGAATGGGTAACAAATAATCAGCTAACAATATCTGTATGTAAAATACGTATGCAAGTTAAATTTGTTCTCATCTACACAATCTTTCCCAGTCACTTTATTTTGGTTATCTCAACCAACGCAAAATCCTGTATTTTTCCACTTTCAGGGCAGCCAAGCTGAGAAACATATTTTTAGCAAAAAATCTTGGCAAAAAGAGAAGTAAATCAACTTAAGGAATATTTTTCTATTGTTAAGCAGTGCTGGTCAGCCAATTTAATCAAACCAATTAGGAATGTGGCTAAAGACTTGCATACATACAGATGCACACACAAAGGTTATTAAAACAAGAAGTATTCCTGACATGGCAAATAAATTGTATTTCCTGGCAAAAGGTTACATGAAATAATCCTCCTGAAGATGAGCCAACTCTAATGCTGGCCATGCACTATATGAAAAATCGTTCAAACTCATTTTCGAAAAACGAACACTCGGCCATGAGAGCAAACGGTCATGCCATCATGTAATTACCGATAAATCGCTCAAAAGACATAAATGAAAATCAGTTTTTGGTTTGTTTTTTTACATACAATCAGATTCAGGATCTGATGAGATAGATGAGGCAGGGTAAGGCGGGGGGTGCTTTTTGCTAGCTTGTTGCCTGCAAACCACCTCCACCCAGGACACAAGGGACTCCAGGACTGCCGTCAGTGCACGGATGGAAGGTTGGGACCCAGAGCGCCCTGCAGCCTCAGAGAGGGGGATCAGCTGGGGGGATCATGTGCTCCAAAAACTCTGAATCACCAGGGGGACCCCACAAAAAGTATAAAACACTGCTAAGGAACAGCCTCCGCCACGCTAGCAGCACCACCTGGTCGCCAGGCACAAACACCAAGCAATTCTCAGCAGAAAGGGTGAGGACCTCCCCAGACTCCCTATCCACAGAAACCGGCACCAGCAGCCACCAGGAGAATCTGCACTACACGTGCGGCAATCAGGAAGTAAAATGATCCAAGAGTCAATACCAGGGGATGAGGAAGGGCTCTCACCGCTGAAATCGCCACCCACAGGGCTCCACTGTCATGGTTGCCGGTTTTTCCAATGGCAAACCACAAGAAAATGGCCGCCGGACTGCACAAACATGGCCACTGTGTATAGAAACACACAGGCTACAACAAAATGGGGGCACCACAAGGCTTACAGGGACCCAAAAGGGAGACCAGGCCTCAAGGACAGATCTTGGAAGGACTGGGGGCCCTAGCAGGAGCCCCCACCATGTAAAA